>NC_141240.1:9979955-10364955 GCF_054856555.1 Leptonotus elevatus
AAAAAAAACATGTTTTGTATTTAAATATACGATGTGTGTATTTCTTCTTAGGAACGACAGAATCACATACGCAAGAAAAACACAGCGATGCTGTGCGTTGCCAGCTATTGGCATATTCCGCATAATTAAGGCGCTCTTGCCCATTTATGGTGTCTTTACTCTGGTTTACGAACTAGAGAAAACCCGGCAACCTGGGGGAAAAAAATGAACTGCGTTCAAAGCCGAGCTCGTTCACAGAAACGTTCACAAAACAAAAATGCACTACGTTCAGTTCACGTTCACATTGTTGAATTAAAAGCTGCGCATACTATACATACATGCTGTGCTGAATGCAGGCCTTCCGCACAATTGGAGTTGAGCAATAATATCAAGAAGAGGTAGACGGTCACTAACCTAAAGCGGAAGTAACCTCCAGCAGTTGCAATTGTCAGATGTTTAACCCTCAGGGCCGCATTAATGATGGAATTTTCTTTCATTAAAAAAAAAAAATACGTACTGTAGATGGCGCCCTCCTGTACGAGCACATTCTTGAAATCTGCCGTTGACATTGAGAAGGAAATAGAGGCCAAACTTTCTCCCTACTTTAAAGTCATCATACATCCCTTCTAATATTTGCTCTTGTAAAATCAGTTTGGTCCGGTGTGAGAGGCAGTGCTGCCTTTTGTCCAACCTTCCTAACAGGAGGACGCCAGTTAAAGTGGAATCAATAGGACAAATGTTGAAGGCACTCAACTCTGCAGCTGAGCCTTGCACCTGTTTGAAGAAGTCTGTAAACACCGTTTTCCCCCAGCCCAGCTCTTATTTGTTGTGGTGGTCATCACATCAGTACTCAGTGGAGGGAATCGGTGCTGGCTTCTCAGTGCAAATAAACAAAAGTGCTGATAAAAGTGAGCACAGATAGTCTCCAGAAGTAACAAGCACAGATGCCACCCGGACCGTCGCCTGTCACAGCTGGACTGCAGCTGCATTGCTGGAATGTGACAGCACCCAATGTGGGCAGAGGAATCTCTTCTCTTTTAATCAATCAGATGAAACAGAGGAAGCATGCAAGCAAAAAATAAATAAATTAATACAAATATCCAGATGCACCGCCATCTTGCAAGGTGACTCATTTATAAGGCTCCCAGAATCCCCGAACATACGCTCGTGTCAGCTCGGATTTTCTCATGCTTGCTTTACTTAAGATGGATTTCCACCTGATGCACTTCAGAGCATGAATTACATTGTAACTTTGTTCAGATGCTTCTGATTATTATTTGTGAAGAGCACGCTTTAAATAACACTACAGTGCTGACTATGTGGCAAACATTGCCTGTATTCCTTACAGATGCCTTTGCGGTACATTGTAAATCATTCAAAAAGCAGTCCATAACCACAATGTCGAAATAACTGCATACTGTCAAGTGTTTAAGTACACACATCTCAAATGAGTGTTGATGGCGTGATTATTTAACGGCATACGACTGCCTTCTGGTGGATGTTAATAATATTGCGCCTTGCAAGGTCGAAACTGCTTCAAGAGTTGTAACTTGTATGTTAAGTGTGTCAACACCAGGGGGGGATATTTGTTCTATTTGTTGTGTTTTTCCCTAAACAATCACCGTTTGCTGTTTTATTTAACCCTCTGCGCTCTTTTCCGGCTATTTGTGTCCGTTTCGATTCTCCTTTTGCGGCCATTTAGCTGTGTTAATGCAAATGTACCGAAAGGCTGTGTATTTGGTGTTGTTGTTGTTCAATTTAAGCTTTTAAAATATATAAATAATATACTGTGTACATCAAATTGTTCCCTTTGGCTTTATCATGGACAATGTTGGCCTATTGAAAAATCATGAAAACTACTTTAAAAAAAAAGATTAATTTGACATCATGTACTATTTGGGACAAAAAAAAAGGAGTTTATGCTTTTCTTCCTTTGTAAATCACTGGCCTTATTCTAACAAACTTTTTAAAGGTTAAAATTTGAAACAATGTGCCCTTTTTCATCACACGACTGATGTAAAAAACAAAAACAAAACACAAATCAAGTAGTGGAAATAGCTTATATTACACTGAGACCATTTTGGGAAACGTAACACACAGATTAATTAGCATTTTTGGCCATTCTGAGGGGGAGTTTTTCTGTTTTTCTGTCACTACACAGAAGATAATGCATGTAATCACCAATGTTTAAGCGAATCAGATATACCTCAGACTGTACAGTAAATTCTACTAGCAAAAAAAAAAAGGTGCCACTGAACAAGAACTGGAAAAAAAACTATACATTAAAAGTTGCAAGAAAACAACAACAGCATTACAAATCTTACAGAATCTGTTCTTGGAATTTATTGTCCCCCAAACAAGCTGAAAGGATAGTAAGACTAAACTAAGCCTGAGGGTTAAAGAAATAGATAAAAACTAATGAACGGTTGTTGACATACCTCACTGTCTTCAGATTTTCCCCAAAAAGTCCCCTCTATTTGACAAGGTAGAATGAAACTCCGCTTTAACACTGACAGTGTTAAATCTAACACTAGAAAAGTGTTTATATGTGTGTTTCGGAGTAAAAAAAAAAATTCCCTCTGAACTCCAAGTGACTTGTTGCAGACTTGCTAATAGCGGAAGCGGACACTTTCCCGCACACCTCCATATGCAATAAGATGGTCATGTTTACTTACTGGCACTCAGTAAAGGAATGTATGTGTATGCTGTATTGTGGTTTGTTCTCTAATTTCTGAGGGAAACCCCCTTTAAAAAATATTCAGAAAAACAGAAGAAAATATTCAGAAAAACAGAGGAAAATATATATTTTTTAAACAGGAAAAAAAACAAAGCTCCCCAAAAAATTAGTCAGAAAAACAGGACTTTTTTTTTTCCAAGTGAATGCAAAACTTGCTTAAAGCTATACATATTTATTAACTCAACCTTTCACACTCATACCTGTGGACAATATAAAAGCTTCAATAAAACTAAGGGGTAGGTTTGTTTGTTTGTTTTTCTTTGGAGGGAGTGGAAAACCCACGCAAGCACACAAAGAACATGAAAACTCCACACCTGAAGGCCTGAGCCAAAATTTCAACCCAGGACCTTGGATTTTGAGACAGACATGCAACCAACCCACTAGTTCGCTGTCAGCAACAAAACGACACTGCACACTTCAAATGGAGTCCTTTGGTACACACTACATAGAAAAATCCCCAAAAGCAACAGCAATTTCAAGTGCAGTGGACTACCAGAGCTCCTGACCTTTGATCTCCCACTCACAGCACCATGTCAATATGGGGAGGGGGAAAAAAGATTTGAAATAATGTTTTACATCCCATGAATGAAAGTGCAATGGAATTCACCTTCTCAAATAATTCTGAAACTATGCTAAGTGTGACTCATGCCGAAGTTTCAAATAGAACTCTGTTTTCATCCTTGAAAATGTCAAACGCTTGAGTCACAAGGGTGACTGATGCTCCCATAATTCCAAAAATCTCAGGATGTGGCGATGTAAAGTTGACTCAGAGACACAAGAAGGTTAAAATGAAGTCGTTTGTAGAGCTCCAATTTTATTGTCTGCATGCGGGACCTTCATATAAATACAGCACTGTGCTCACTAAACAAGCTGCACGCGCTACTTCCTGTGTTTGTGTGACTCAGATACTACTCATAAAAGGCCCCATCCCCCGCCCACTAACCTCCATCCACCCCCTCCCTCCACAAGGAGAAACGACGCCCACACACACATTGGTGTCTCCACCCACCTTGCTTTTCAACTACTCCCACACTGTCCTGCCTCCTCCCAGTGGATGTGCACTCTCCTTCCCGCCTTCACGCTTTTCTTCATCCTCTATTTTGTATGACGAGGAGGAGGATGTGAGTAGTGAGCATGCACGTGTTAGCCATCAAGGGCCAGGGACGACCCAATCGGCACGGAATAGATGGTTCGGTCCACAAGTGTCAGCCGTTTGCATGCTTCGCCTCAAAGTGGATTGCTCGAAAGAGCATGCCAGAGGGCAAGATGGATGAGCACGTAGGAAGAGGGAAAAGGGCAAGAGGACATCGGTGGGGGATGGGTGACATGCAAAAGTGGGCTAAGACCCCCACTAACCGTCCCTCCCACTGAGATGCTTAATAGGATTCTGTCTGCCTTGAGCTGCTGCACAGTTCAAGTGCCAGGAGACGATGAGCGACGAGGTCGCCTCTTGTGAGATTTGATTTTTTCCCCTCCCCACTAGTTCCTTTGTTGGTTTCTCTGAACATACACTACATATGATATTGATGGTATTAGCAAATGTAATCTCAAAATTTAATCTGATATTTTTGTGCAATGTAACTGTAAATTACAACCACCAGTGTCAGGAATGAGGATTCAGATTTTAAAAAAACAAAAACAAAGATCACTTCAGTGGCAAAATGATATCAATGAAATCTTACAAAATAGTGAAATTCAAACAGTTCGAATGTATTCATCGTGTAAAAGGCCATCATTTGTTTTGCATTGTTGCTCAGTCCCCTCCAGGTGGTGCCAATGGCCGCGAAGGACAACCGCACACAAGAGGACCCATTTCCTCCTCTCCGTCCACATTCTGAGGGGCTGGTGTGGCAGAGATGTGTGATGGTGTGGGGGATGGGCCTGAAGTAGTTGGGGAAGATGGAGAGGAAGGAACAGGGAATGAAGGAGGTGGCATGCAATGCTCGCACATGCTGAGCTGAACATTGGCCTCATTGACAAAAACACCCTCCCAATTCATGCCCCATCTCATCCGCTCCTTCACAGTTTGCCTCATCACGCATGTACAGTACATTCGATATGTGTTAACAGGGGAGATTCAATATCCCATGTCCATAGTATATTGCTTTCGAAGCCCAGTGTTCTCGACAACCACTTTTGAACTTGCATGTAGGGCAGTTGCAGATGGGTGCGTCATTTACATTAGAAAACCTGGTGTGAAAGTGAAAGCAGGGGGTTTGATTAGGACACAGTCTGGCAGGCATCCACCACCCACACAGCACACGTTAGATGTTTATCTTGGTAAGATGCAAAATACCCGCTCCGGATGGAATGTCAGGATCTTTTAACAGGCATGCAACTGGTTTTGTCATTCTGAAGCATACTGGTAAAGTGAAAAGTCGTCAGCATCGAACCGGTGTTGTGTCAAGTGAAGTCAAGTCAAATGTATTTATTTTGTCCTTAATCACAATAGAGTCTCAAAGGGTTAAAGCAGGGGTCAGCAACCTTTACTAAAAGAGCCATTTTAGGCCAAATAATTAACAGAAAATTTGTCTGGAGCCGCAAAACCTTTGAACATTGCGATGAATAAAACATTGTGTTAGTCTAACGTACTGAAGGCCCAAGAGTTAATTAGAGCTGCACCATAACAGAAAATATGCAGCATCCAATACATTGAGATTCCTTTTCTTCTACCTTTCGTCTTCTGTTTTTGGATTTGTTTTTTATGTATTTATTTTTTTTGTAATTTTTTTAGACTTTTTCATACAATTTAGACATTTCTGCCTTTCTGTCAAATGTTTGACATTTTTCGCAATTTTTATGAACATATGGTAATTTTCTGCCTCTCTTTTTACTTTTTGGGACATTTTATGTCTTTTTCATACAATTTAGACATTTTTGCCATTCTGTCAAATTTTTGACCTTTTTGCGCAATTTTTATGGACATATTATGGTAATTTTTTGCCTCTCTACTTTTTGGGACATTTCATGGTTTTTTTCTGCCTTTTTGCTGTCCATTTTCATAATTTTTCGGGCAATTTTGTGGACATTTTATGGTAATTTGGGGGATTTCTTCTTTCGTTTTTTGACATTTTATGGTCAGTTTCTAAACGTTTTCTTTTCTGCCTTTTTAAAATGGATTTTCATCATTTTTTGCGGCAATTTTGTGTATATTTTATGGTAGTTTTCTCCTTTTACTCTTCCTTTTTAGACATTTTATGGTCACTTTTTGGACATCGTAAATTTTTCATCTACTTTTTATCTCTCTTTTTCTGACTTTCATATCTGGACTATGACATTTTTGAGGCTTGAGTCTGAATCTGCAACAGAGTGTTTTCAGTGTATGCAATCACCATGTTATGTGTATACTTGGACAAGGGATTTAAAATAAAACAATACAGTTGTGTTTGAAGTTAAGCTATAATTGAGGAGGTTTTCATAGGTTTTTGAGAAAGAAAAGAAATGTAAAGGTACATTCAATTGATCTTATTTGAATGAATTGCATGCAAATGAATCCAAAAGAAGAAGAAAAACGACAACCAAGGCTGGTGACTGAAACATGATTTGTACACTGAACAAAGCCAGCCTAAGACATACCTGTGCCATAATCATGCTGTCTAATTAGCATTTTCATATGCCACACCTCCTGTGAGATGGGAAGAATGATCTCAAGAGGAAACATTTTCACTAATAGACATTTAAACACATTTGTGAATAATATTTGAGTGAAATGGCCTTTTGTGTAGTAGAAAAAGTTTGAGATCTTAGTCTAAGTCACAAAAAATGGGAGCGAAAACAAAAGTGTTATTTGTAGTTGATATTCTGAAAATATATAAAGAAATTATTTTCTCAGCCCCTCTAAATATCAGTCCATGATTTGTTAACAAAATTCCAATCTCCTCTTTTAATTTATAAGATAAAGATTTGAGGATTTTCCTCTGTCACTGTAAAGGGTTTGAAGGCGATGTAAAATAAGCAAGCGCATGATTTTGCATTTTGTTTGACACTCCCCTCCTTTGTATTGAATGTTCAACAGTTGTTGCAGTGTGCATGCTGCAAGTTGTGCACATGTATTTTATTGTGTGGCCGAGTCAAAGGGGGCGAGACATAAAGTGGGGGTTGAGCCTGTCCAGTGCCGTTGGTGGCCCACTTATCATATCTCCGCCCCCAGTCCTCCTCCTCCCATGAGGGCGGCTCTTTATATTGCCCCCAAACTCCTCCTGACTGGCGCCTTTTTCTTTATCTGGTGGAGAGGAGACGCACATGCTATTTTTAGGACCACGTTGGAATGAATAAACCGCTTAACCTGCTGGTAAGAAAAACGCGTCGTATCTGAAAGAAAGAGAAAAAACCGCTTCCTCAATGCCGAGTTGCTTTAAATGCTGCATGAGCTTGGATTTAAAGGGGGCGGGCTGTGTGTTTGTGTGTCGACTCAACGCGACGCTTTGTAGGTCGGTGCAGGGCTCTTTAACCGGGCATAAGCACCGGGCTTAAAGGGTATAAGGGATATTTCGCTGTGTGATTCAGGCTGGAGGTTAAACTTGAGCGGCAGAGGTGAGTGCGCATTTTGCATGGAACTATGCACCCTCGCAACCATTTGCGAATACGTGAAATCGCTCGAGCTCCAGTGAGACGAAGGAGACATGCTTTCAATGAGAAGCCTCTATTGTTGCTGTGGGCTCGCCGCAAAACACGACGCACCTCGCTAGTAGCCCATCTCGGCCACATTTGTACTTCTTTATTGATTTATTCTTTACATTTGCGCGTCAATATAATAAGGATACGGCAGCAAAACCACACACAGAGATTCACTCGGCTATTATGTGCATGTGTGAGCCAAGTGGGGTGCATGTATGCATGCATGCATGCATAGGCCCCGGGATGCGGTCGCTACTTGAATGCAACGGTGAGGCCTGCGGCTCACGGCTGCACCGTGCTAACCGGTTCGACTATCCGCGAGGCGGCGTGGGCTTCGCTTTGGAGCGCGCACCAGCCCGAAATAGAGCCACATGGACGCGTTGATTTAAGAGCTGCGTCGTGGCTTTGCGCCTTTTTTTGTGCCCCGCCTAGCCTCCCCTCACCCCTCCTCCATGACCCATCCCCCACCCCCATTTAAGTGAGCTCAGCCAGCGCGTTGTCTTGCAAGCGACTCTGACCAGGTGTGGTTTTATTTCCTAGGTGTGAATTGTAAACATGAGTGACAAGGGGACAGTGGCACCTAAGGAGACTGCAGAGAAGAGGGGGCGTGGAAGGCCGCGCAAGCTTCCTCAGGTAAGGGGGCGAAAATAAACTTTTTGTGAAAGGTGCATCAAGTATGCATGACTCATCAGTTCTGGTAATATAGTCCTATTTGTTCAACTGTGACCCACCACTGTGCCACTATACTGTATAGTAGTAGTAAGAGACCCAATTTGTATGTTTGCTTCAGCTATCATTAATGAGAGGTGTAGACACCCCCATCAGCGGACTTCCTGTGTTTGTCGAGAACCTGTAACCCAGCACCCCCAAAACCGGTTTTAACCCTCCCAGACCCCATCTCCAATCCTTATGCAATGGCTGCATGGCAAGGTTGCAAGTGGCTCATATGGCACAGTGTATTGAATTGCTTTGTGGCTAAAAGCTGCAGTAGTAAACAAACTAGAATCCAATCGGAGATGATTTTGCGTAACAAGTGTGGGTTGTCACAACAATATGAGTGAAGTTGAAGGAGATTTTTTTAAATGTAGTGGTTGCACAATTCCACCCATTGGCACATTTTGCAGTGCAGGAATGTTTAGGTGTGTCTTCGTTTTGAGTAAATTGTGTGCAACACATTTATCACTCACTCTTCCTTTCCATTTTGTTTTGTTAACATCAGGATCGTGATACTCAGGAGGCCAGCGGATCCCCGACTCCAAAGAGGGCCAGAGGACGACCCAAGGGCACCGGAACCAAGGCCGCCAGCAAGGGCAAAGTAAGTCCATGGTGTCTTCATGCAGCAAAAGATTGACTTCATGGCTACTTGGAGCTTAAACGGCAACTCACCCCCACAACCAGAGTCTTGCTCCAACCCTCACTAACATTTGAAAATGGTGCTCAAAGGAGGCGTTGCCTAAGGACCATTGGGCTTGCGAGGGGGGGGGGGGGTTGGGCGTGGCCTGGCTGTGATTGACAGCAGCAGTGAAAACTACGATCTAAATAATTTCTATGCTGATAAGCTACGCTAAATAAACTAACTAAATGCCATGCTAATAAATCGCTAACCTGAAAATTGATATAAAGCTGTTCGCAACTCGCTAAGGAGCGATTATGTCAGCTGACGTCGGTAGTCTGTGCAGCCACACAGACGGTTTTTGTTGCAAATTCACGCTTTCAACAAGCATGCACTTAAATGTCAAAATAATGACCAGGACATGCAGGAAAAAAAAGTTGATTTGGTGTTGAGTTGCTCTTTAAGGCCTATCAACCCTTGAATTACGATTTTAGCTAATTCTAACCCCTGTCAATTATGTCCTGCATTTCCTTGTGGGAAGTTGCTGTGACTGTTTCCCTCCTGTCAAAAATTGTCATGTATGGCTTTCCTACTGTACAGTTGTCTTTCCAGGAAGTACAGTGAGGCTCGCAGTGTACTTCCTGTCCTGCCGCATCCTGCAGCGTGTCATGCAAAGGCTGCAATAGTGTTTCCACACTGACGCCAAACAACCCACCACCCCACCACCCCACCCCGCACACAGTCCTAGTTCTTCTCAGCCTGTTGTCTCCATAGCAACAGCTGATTTTCTCCCTCGCCCTGAACCCTCTAACTCCCCCATGTGCATTGTCCTCACTGCTACTGTACGTGTGAGGGAAGGCAAACACTCGTGCGCGCGTTTGTGATATAGGGTTAGCGAGGAAGGCCAAGTGGCCGAGGGTTTATGTCTATGCTCGCTTCCACCAGCTGTCTCTGAGCCTCGGACCAGGTGGCCAGCGAACTGGAGTGCCCTGTGTGCAGTTCCTGTTGGCCTTCCAGATAATAGCCAATGAACCCAGTGCCCCTTGTCCATATCTGTTTGAACAGGCTCTGCTGCCACCTGCAGGCAGCCAGGAGTATAACAAATTATTTAGCATTTGGAACATATAGAACATGAAGCACCCAAAAAAAAAAAAAACAGCATCCCTTTACATGGCATTTTGTTATTGTGAACCATATGCGGCTGATACATTTGGCATGAAGGCAATGAAACAAAACTTTTGCACAGCACTGTATGTAATCACTTTTCTTTTCTTTTCTTTTTTCGCCCCAAGGCCAAGGCAGCAGAACCTGCTCCTGGTGCAAAACGTAGAGGAAGACCCAAGAAGGTAAGAATCTTTCTGTCCTATCTGAATTAGAACTGGTATGGTGATTTCAGGGCACAAAATTTTTTCACACATGCGTGGCAAAATCCTGCAAAATTGGTCAGTTTTTACTCAAAGTATTTGACTTTGACTCTGCTGCTTGTATTGAATTAGGCTGGGTGATCTATAATGGCAGCAAACTAAATGTTGACTTTCCGACTTGATATGGCGAAAGAGGTTAAAGGTCGGTCACACCCTCTATGTGGTTACCAACCCAACATTGAGATTGGGCAATTATAAAAGCGACAGGTCTCATTACGCTTGTTCATACAAGTTCCCAAATTTG
This sequence comes from Leptonotus elevatus, assembly GCF_054856555.1. Classification (NCBI taxonomy): domain Eukaryota; kingdom Metazoa; phylum Chordata; class Actinopteri; order Syngnathiformes; family Syngnathidae; genus Leptonotus; species Leptonotus elevatus. The sequence continues at coordinate 9,990,290 of NC_141240.1, forward strand.
TTGTCATTTTTGATTATTCTATAAAAATGTAGTTTAGCTTTTCCCCTAATCAAAAATTCTGCACTTATTTATAGTTTATTTTTGATAAACCACCATTCAAGCTTTTCTGTTTTGCTGTAGCTATATAAAAGTAGAAAGGAAGATGATGTGGTTTCGTAGTAAAAATGTGTTCCGTGCACAAATAGTTGTGGGTGTTCTCGGACTGCCGCCTGGACCACATTAGTCACATGGAGCAATGACCCGTAGTTACCCCGCCACTTATTTTTATGAATGAACACAGCCATTTGGGAGTGAGTGAAGGAAGCCGGATGCCTCAATGTGACTCATCAGTCCACCATGCTGAGTCACTGACCCCTCCCCATGGCCGTCTTCATGCCACAGTGGTTTGTCATAATTTAGGATAACATTGATCCTCTTTCAAGCCTAAGAAAAAAAACGTGTTGTGACTTGAGTCAGCATTTCTGTTGGGCACAGACTGAGTTTTTCCTCCATGTCATTGTAGGAAAAGGAAGAGAAGGTATCCCAGGAGTCTTCGGAGCAGGAAGAAGAAGAGGAAGAGGATGAGGACCAGTAATACACAACGAATGCTACCTCACTCAACATACTGACTTACTGTTAACTATAACTGGACTGTATCTCCAACACCAGTGCCACTTTCATGACCACTGTTCTTGACAGGGCCCTCAGCTCAAACGAGGGCTAACAGCAGATTTCTCATGCAACAGCACTGGATAAAACGCTGGACCTTGCGCAAAGTAGTGATGAGGAAAATGAAGCTTCATGAACCTCTTGTGATCTATATATTATTTTTCTTTTCTGGATAGTGCTCTTGATTTAACGATAAATGCTAGCGCAATGGAAATGGGTCAAATTTCTACCGCATCTTTAAACCAAGAGCACCATCTAGAGGAGTAAAAGGAAAAAGGTCGCAAGTGGGTCATGAAGCTTCATTTCCGCATCGCAAGGGGTATCACATGACAGCAGACATCCCTTTTCTCTGTCATGATATCACAAGTCTTTTATACTGGAGAAGGTGGGCTTCTAGGGGCCTAGCGTATTTTCTTTTCTGCTGAAAGATGTTTCGTAGTCTTTTTTTTTTTCTTCCTTTTTCTTTTCTATTTACTCTGTGTTACTTATTGATTATTCCTGCGTCCGAGATAGTAGGGCTTGTAGTTTCTCTGTTTTGTACACAACAAAGGTGATTTTTACCAATACTCGTGTTAGTGTGATGTGGTTTACCTATCCTTCGCATTGTACGCTAGATGGAATTGAGCTTCATTGTGTAGGATGAGACTAGGTCACTGGTGGTCTATAATATACACCTGCCTCCGCCCCTTCCTGGTGTCTCTTCTCACAAGTAGAACGCGTCCCCTCATGTAGGACATTTTAGGTTTTAGCTTATCAAATGGCCTCCTCTGTCATTGGTGTGTAGCGGAGGAGACTTCTAGTGTTTGTTGTTGTTACTTTCCCGTTTCATACCATTTAACATCGCGTGTGCTGCTTCTTTTCAAGTTTTGTCAATTTTAAAGTGTAAGGTTTCAGATTGAGAGCATCCGTGTCGTTTCTTCAGGGAGTTTTTTACAGTTATTGCATGAGCCCTGTCAACTAAAAGACAAACTGTACAGCCATAAGCAGTTTAATAAAACTGAGAGTTGGTACTCCTGACAGGGCTGCTTTTTTTTTTTTTCTTCCCTTCATGCCACCTAACACCCACTTATTCGCCTAGTGTGATTCCCATAACCTTATTTAGTTGTGATGAGCCTTTTTCAAGATGTTTTGCTTTCTGCTACAAAAAAAAAAAAAGAACGTTCAAGTGTCCGATTGACAGTTCTTCCACACACCTCAGCTGCTACGTCAGTTATAAACCCGGAAAACTGCAAAGTGACAACACAATGCCTGGACCTTTGTACCTCATTCAACAGCTTATAATCATTGCATTTAACTGTTTTTGTGTTACTGTGTACTCTGGCACAAGTCAGACTTTTTTTTTTTTTTTTTTATAAATATACCTGAAGCCTCAGCTTGCTCACAACTTAAGCTTGCAGATTGGCTGGTGTGTATGTGTGTGCGCGTGAGAAGCAAGCCAGGGAGACTTGTCAGCTTGACAATTGTCTTCGCTGACTGTGGTAGTTTAGCAGGTTTTTATTTTTCTTCTGGTGCACTGAAACATTTAACGGTTGGACACTTTCCCTGCTTTTTTGCCATGAAGTGGTTATTTTGTCCATCAAAATCGGATTCACATCACAAACTGACATCTACATTTGTTCATTTATATACTGTAAACTGTTGAGGATGGGATCATTCTTTTTAATGGACACCGTATATAAATGTACAATGTATATATTTTCTATGGTGCCCTACAATTTGTATGAGATGAAATGGTCAATAAAGATAATTTTCTGTCTCTTTTGTCATTTGTTGACATGACAATTGATCAACTGAATTTTGACAAGGATTTTATTTTATTTTATTTTATAGAGACTGGAAGGGCTATAGAACATTTTTTCCATAGGGGGGGTGGGGGATGTGAATTTTACTGTGCTGTTAGAAAACCGTAAGTTGTGCAAAACATACTGAAACATTGAACATCCATTCAAAATGTTAACGGTCAAATTAAGCTCACCTGTAATAATTAATACATTTTAGGTTGATCCTGAAAATACACCTGAAAGCCAAATATCTGACTTGCCTACAGCAAGGGAAGCTGAAGTAAAGTACAAGACCTACAAAAAAAACTAGTGAATATTAAACGAACAAGTAAGAAAGATCATTACCATGCATTACTAGAGCAGAATAAAAGCAACACACAAGAAATATGGAAATGCTAAATCATGTAATTAAAAATGGCAACAACAAAAAAAGATTATCCAGATTTTTCTAAATAAAAGATAAAAAATATTACTGAAACAATTTCAGACATAGCTAATAATTTTTATGAGTATTTTGTTAATGTTGGCAGCAATTTAGCAAAAGAAATCCTTCAGCCAAGAAACAAACATGAAATAAGCATATAAAAAAATCCATCCACTGTGTGGCTTAATGCTGTTAATGATACAGAAGTATTAAATGTTAAAATAAAATATTAAAAATATATAAATAAATATATATGACAGTAAAAAGTATTATAGAATATGTTGTGCAACTTTTCACATATATATGTAATTAGTTATTTTAAGCCGGTATATTTCCATCAAAAATGAAAATGACAAAAGTTATTCCTATTCATAAAAATGGAGAAAGACATATATATAGTCACAAATTATAGATCAATGTCACTGCTGCCACAGTTCTAAAAAATTCTAGAAAAATTATTTTCATGTAGACTGGACAATTTTATTGAAAAACATAAACTTTTAATTAAGTGAAAATCAATATGGGTTTAGAGAAAAACTGTTCACCTCAATGGCAGTCATGGAACTCATAGAAGCAATATCTACTAACATCGATAATGAAAAAATTACTGTTGGAATTTTTTATAGATTTAAAAAAAGCATTTGATACTATAGATCATTCTATACTAATGAATAAATTAGAAAGATATGGCATAAGAGGTTTGGCCTATAAATGGATGAAAAGTTATTTGGATAATAGATATCAGTACTTACAGTTAAACAATATACAATCAAAACACTTGAAGATTACTCATGGAGTCCCCCAAGGGTCTGTGCTAGGCCCCAAATTATTTATATTGTATATAAATGATATCTGTTGTGTCTCAAAAATATTCAAAAGTGTCTTATTCGCCGATGACACAACTCTACTGTTCAGGAGAGCACCCGAAGCAGCTTCTGACTACTGTGGAGAATGAATTGAACACATTAAAAAAACTGGTTTGACTTAAACAAATTATCATTTAACTGGAAATCTGGGGAAACGCATATGAAACAAATGCCGATCATGTTTTCAAACTGCAAAAAAGAGCGACAAGAATTATAAATCGATCAAAATATACAGAGCCAACTCATTCACTATTTATGAAATCAAAAGCAATGAAATTCTACGACTTAGTTGAATTTAAAATAGCACAAATAATGTATAAAGCATAGAACAATCTACTCTGCCACAGTACTCAGAAGCTGTTTGAAATTAGTCATAAAATAAGGGGTACAAGTGTCTACAAAAAAATTAAAGCAAGAACAAATATTAAGCAAAGGTGTTTCTGTAAAAGGTGTTAATTTGTGGGATGATTTTGGAACTGACCTGAAAATATGTCAGTCACTTGCTGAATTAAAAAAAATAGTTTACAAGCAAAGTTCAAAAAAAAAATATTAGTCAGGAGCTGTTAAAAATGTAAATATGCTGTAATTTCTTTGGATGTATCGGTATGAGTGTAATGAAAATTGTATATGTGAGTATGAGGATGTGATTTATAGATGTATTGTGGTGTCTGTTGATTTCGTGTGCATATGTCGCTGGCAAATGTGCCTATATTAAAGTGCACTTGTATATATGATAAGGTTAATACATTTCCTTTTGTTAAAATACATTACCTTATTTTATTAACATAAAACGAATAATGGGCAGGACTGGATACGTTTTTAACTTCCTCCTACCTCTTTTAAACAACTATTTTCTTTTTTACTCCAATTTATATTTTAGACTTGTAATGTGTTTTCTTTGTGTTTATATGTTCAATAAAGAACCAAAACCTACCAGACAATCTGGAAACATTTGTCTGTTCAAGCAGGAATCTCACTTTTAAATATTTGGCCAGAAGTTGGTTGGGATGATTGGGTTAGAGGTCAAATCAGTGGATATTCTTGAGGTGTTTGAGGATTACTTCCCTCAATGCAATTCTACATTTATGAAGAACACAGAAGTTTCATATTTAATTAAAATATTTTCTGTCAGCACTCCACCAGTGTATATGCAGGGACAATGTCAAAGTCTTATTTCGACAGGGGGGGGGGGGGGGGGGGCAATACTTTGACAGAAACGTCTCCTTCAGTAAACTTAAATAACATCTGCAAAGTAAAGCTTCTTCATAACAGTGCAGACACATTTACATCAGTAGTTGTCCATTCAGGTTCAAGTGGAATTCAGTGGAATAATTGGAGGACATTTTGAGCCTCAACGAACGCAAACTGCAACATCACGTCAACCAAATAACCTGAAAACACACATTTGCTTTCTTGATCACGAGGCATAACTTGAACTGTTTGAATTCCATGTGCTGCATCCCCACTACCAAGCTAATAACAGTCCACAGTGGCTTCAAACAGTTGAGGGCAATAAAGTAGGCGGGTCTATCATTTGAGTACAGTCAGAAGGATGGCATTCCTCTCCAGCTGGAGGTGGATGTGTGCTGGTGCCATGTCTTGTGCACAGGACATTTTTGGAGCAGGAGTCATTCAGAAGAACACTGCATCCTATTTGAGGTTTTCATGCCTTCCACGCGACTCACAGGATTTGGCAAAAATCACACAAAGATCCAGATCCGAGCTTGTCATGACGTTGTGTGTAAATGAAAACAAAACTGAGCCCAGACATTCCTTGAGTAAAAAGAACCTGAAACTCGCATCAAATATACATTCATTAACAGCTCACTTATTCACAACGAGTATCATTTTTAACTTCTTGTTGTAATGTGTGATGGTGTTTTTCCAAACGTGCTGCAAAAACTGCAGCCCACAGTGACACACTTCAGAATGTTCAGTAATGCTCCGCTAGCCAGATAGACGTGTGAGCGCCACGTGAACAAAGTCAACTGATATGTTCTGGAGAAGAATATGAACACTGACATTCAGTGAACGCTTGTGAATAAATACTTTACATTAAATATATCCAAGTTTGAACGTGTGCTTAAACATATGACCATAACCTTGCTTGTTGTACTTTAAGATTGGGGGAGACATAAAAAAAAAAAAGACAATGTTTGTAGTCAGTGCAGGTATTCTTTGGCGATCGTTAGGATTCTTCAAGCATCTTTGGTCAGAAGAGGGCGTCGCTGTTGATAACTTCTTGCCCAACCTTGAACAACCTAAAAAATAAAAAAGAGGAGAGAGACCCTGTGAAGTCGGTGATGGTTTTCAGAACTCGGCCTTCACTCAACAGCAACTCATTCAGTGGACACGCCCACAGCGTTGAAGACAGAAGACAACGGCTTGCTTTTTCATGATTTTGAAGACTCATTATATATATATATATATATATATATTTTTTAGCATTAAAGTTCTGGCACAGTTGTTAACAACATTCTCGTCTATGTCATGTGTCAAATTAAGGACATATATTCAGTTGACAAGGATTTTAATTTAACGCAGCACTTTAATTCAGTGCAAACAAGAATGGCTATGTTTTTCTGTTTATCTTATGTGGAGTAAACACTGCCATCTACAGGTGCTGCTCATATCATGAGAACAGGGGTGCACAAGTTCGGTCCTCGAGAGCCCCTATCCAGCCCGTTTTCCATGTTTCTCTCCACTAACACACCTGATTCATGATCAGGATCGTTATCAGGCTTCTGCAAAGCTTGCTGATTAGCTGATCGTTAGATTCAGCTGTGCTGCAGGAGGGAAACATGGAAAACCGTCTGGATAGGGGCTCTCGAAAAGTCCAATCATTTCAATGAATTGTTTGAACAAGTGAAACTTGCATGTTACATTAGTTCAGCACACAAAGTAAATGATCTCAAGCCTTTATTTATTTTAAATTTGATGATTTTGGCAGAAAGACACCAATTATTATTATTATTTTTTTTAAATCCTGTGTTTTACAAAATTAGAATATAGAATATTCTACATTGTAGGCTTGTGTTTCCCAGTCTTGTCAACTAGTTCATATCAATTTGAACAACTGCAGAGGTTTTCCTCAGCCTTTAATGGTAGTCTGGTTTAGTAGGCTTCAGAATCGGGGAAGACTGCTGACTTGACGGCTGTGTAGAAAACCATCATTGACATAGCCTGGCAATAGCCAGATTGATTTGTGCTTCACTCGAGAGAGTTCTCCACAATATCAGTCTGGGACTGCTCTGTGTTGATTTGCTAAAGGCGGGACATTCTGTAAAATACTCCGAGCTGATTGGACGAAGCAGAATCGTGTGCACGTCTACCTAACTTTTGTTTCGACCAATCAGGGCAAAGGATGAAAATGTCGTCACCGACATGCGACTGTTGTGACTCGCTGATATCATGGCGATGAGTTTATGTTGTTTGTTTTGCAAAGATGATATGCGGATACAAGAGACTAATTCACAATCAACGTACTGTAGACCAATAATTTCACAAATATACAATAAAAAAATATTTGGCGCCACAATGAAACCTATGGCTGTGATTTGTGATTAGTTTATGTAAATAACAAAATGGCTGTGACAGCCATTTTGTTGACACCAAAATCAAACAGCTAATTTAGCTCAACGTTCTTGGCAGTATGGTGTAGCAGTAGCACATCTGCCTTTGCTTATGGTCGAGAGGTTCTGGTTTCTAAACCTCAGTTCCGACATGGGATTTGCATGTGCTTCCCATGCTGGTGTGGATTTTCTCCAGGAACTTCCTTCCACATGCCAAAAACATGCATTTCCGGGTCAGTGAAACTTAAACTTTACTGTATATTTTGTGAATGTGAATTGTTGGTTGTCCTTATGTACACTGCGATTGACTGGTTCGTAGTAGCAGCCCATGGTGCACCTCACCTCTAAACAGTGTTACCACAAGATGGTAACAGTCCTAGCACATCCCTAGAGCATACAAAATTCAAGTTTAAGTCACAATTATGTGCTCATAAAATTGAACAAAATTGGATCTTGTTCTTGCAACTAAAACATTCTTTGCATATTCTTCTCTCAACTTGTTGCAGCTGTTTCCCTACACATTAGAGGAACTAAGTTGTGAGAAACCAAGAGTAACGGCCTGGCCGCATCAGAGTGTATGACACAATCAAGGAAAACCACAGATTAAAAAAAAGAAACTATACAAAAAAGTATTTGTACCAGTGCCCAATTTGAAAAAATATATTACAAAATAACATAACCCACAAGTTTTCAGTGAAAACAAAAGTGTGCCTTACTTTGGTGTCCTCATCTCGCCACAGCATCTCTTGCTCAGCTTCATTCACCTCCTCGGAGGGGTCATATGAATAGATTGGTAACAACTGATGGCGGAGTCTGTCAAGTCTGGCAAAACAACATAAAGCAAAACATAAATTTAAAGGAGATAAATCAGAGCCAGCAGGTCCTCTTTAAACAGGAAAATACATCTTTACCTCTGTTTTTTACGAATGTACAAGATCTGAAACAGAAGACAGAAATATAAATTCTCATTAAACCATTGCCATAGAACATGAAAAAATACTTGCCTACAGTTCAGGTGAATTTAACTTTAAAGTTCAATACACTTACATTAAGTTTGTTTTTAAGCATTAAGAATTTTAATAAGCATTACATTTCATTGAGCCATTATTTAAGGTTTTCCCTACATTTAAACTCAGTGTAATGTTGCAGGGGTTTACAATATTTAACTCATTCACTGCCATAAATTAATTTGAACTATTTCTATTAGTTTAACCTTTATTTCTACTTTTGTTAACAAGAGTAAGAAAACCTAGATTATTTTATTGTACATTTAGAACAGATATAAAATTTGTGATTACTCGTGAGTTAACTACTAACTTGTAAAGTCATGTGATTAATTACAACAAAAACATTTTAATCACCTAACGCCCTAATTTTAAATAATCTTTTATTCTTTTTTCAAATAAAAAGATTAAAAAAATAAAAGATTATTAAAAATTAGGGGCGTCAGGCAATTAATATTAGGAATTGTAATTAATCGCATGACTTCACTAGTTAAGTCACGATTAATCACCAATTTTATATCTGTTCAAAATGTACAATAGTTTTTTTTTCTAGGTTTTCATACTCTTGTTAACAAAAGTTAAAAAAAATTTTTTTAACTAATAGAAATAGTTACAATGATTTTTTTTTTTACGTCTATAGCCGTCAATGGCAGTGAATGAGTTAATATACATTTTAGGACTAAAATCCCTGGATCGTTTTGGATTTAAAATGTTGGCCATGATTGTGGTAATTAGATGTAGTGTTGTATGCTTTATGTGGGTCTGACTTTGACAACCGCTGGTATAAAACAATGTTTGTACTGCAAGGCATCCACCAACTTACCACTGCTACAGCTATTCCAATGATGGTGATGAGAAAGAATGGCACCAACACATAGCCGACCGCCACGTCTCCATTAATGGTGGGGGACGGAGTGGTACTATTCATCGCATATGATCAGGGCAAGGGGCTACAGGGGCTGCTTTACAGCAAACAGAGGACCCCCACAGAGGAACGTACACTGTGCAGCGGCTCTCTCCTCAAGCTGCTCCCTTGTTGATCACGCCTCATCCCTTTCATTCATGTGACATCCACATGGTATCGCTGTTGCTCCTCCTACTTGGGACAAACCATACAGGGCAATATGAGTAGCAACTAATTAGGTCAGGTCAATGCATTTAGAATGGACTCTATGCACAAATAGCCGTGACGTATTTCCGGGAAAATCTCATAACGCACCGCCTTTTTCGGTAATGCCGTCGCCATTTGTTTTCCTTCAGAGAACCTCGACCTCGTTTTGGAGTATTTTTTCATCATTTCTTTTTTTATGAGTATGGTTGCTGCGTACATTTGTCAAGGCATCGGAGAAGAGGAGAGATGACAGTATGCCGAGTGATCACTGCTGTGTGCCCACATAGACAGGTTATAACTTACCGGAGACAGTTTGTTGTAACTTGTTAACATTCAAAAGGATAACAGTAGTTGCCAACCACACAGGGGCGCCGTTTGTTAACAACAGAGCTGTATTTGAAAGCTTAAACTTTGATGTGTTGTTACTCTGTTTACGAAATTATCTAATGTTTCTGCCTTTCTGGCGTTTTGACTTTTCATGTGCCTGTGTGTACATTATTCATATGCTGCCATTTTATTGTATTAAAAAACATGAAAATATTGATATGAGTCATTCTTGCACCGCTGAAAACGCTGTCGGATTTCCAAAACAACCACTTTTCAGCAAGGAATTAAGAGAAATGTCACCATAGGCTGACATAAAAAATTAAATAAAAAACAGTAGACGCATTACATCTGCTTCAAAATATTGACGAGGCAGAGATCGTCGGATCCCGTCGACGAAGAGGAGGCTACAGACCAGAGAGTTGTTGTTGTTGGCTGGTTGATTTATTGAACATATTAGCACATCGCAAAATATAAGTTGAAGTTAAAATAAAAATTTGAAGAAAGAAAATAATCAATGTCATAATTTACATGTTCAAAAGGAGTAGGAAGCACAATAACATATATATTATTATCCAATAACGTATCGTTCAAATAAAAAAGAAAAAGAAAAAAGAAAATGAACAATTAGATGATAGGTTCCACATTTACACTATATTTACATTTAAATAAATAATAATAAACAAAATAGCTTTATAGTAGCTACTCAAGCGGCTTGTATTTACGTGTAATAATAATTTTAAGCAATGACATCTTTACCAGAGCTCAAACCATTAAAATTACGGCTCTAGGTGATCTAATTAGTAGTTTAAAAATTCTGCTAGACATAATGTTAAAGCAAGGAGCGACTCCTGTTCTTTTTCAGTGGATTAAAGATTTAGGCGTACATCAACAGTTCGCTCCGCTAAAGTCTCCCCGCACCGGAAGGTTGGGTGCGCTCATACGTCGAATGCGAAAGTGGTTTGTGCATATACGTGTACACAAACGTGTGCGTGGGCGTGTGCGTACGTACGCGTGTAAACTGTCACGTGGTTATGTCACCAACATAAGTAGACTGTAAAAGAGAAATAAATGCCTGATGCCTGTAGCATTGAAAAACGAAAGCGCGTACGGTAGCCAAATGGTAATTATTGTCTACGAAACATGTTGGCATATTGGATTTTAAGTTTTTTAAAAGCTTTCTCACGTACACGAAGAAGCCTCTTTCTCGCTGCGGGGATACTGGGTGCTCCGCCTCCTACCTGCTCGACCTGTCCTCGACGCAGCACGGTTTTGGAAGGACGGTGGACAATGAACTTCCGGCTTGAAAAGCGCTGCGTTTTGTCGCGCGTCCAAATCGGTTAGCTTCGAGCTAATTTAGCAGCCGTGGCCACCGGCCGCTGCTCCGCGAACGCCTAATAAAAGCTATTTGACCCAGAAAACACTAGCTGACTGGCTATCTTCGTAAAGCTACTGTTCGTTGTTTCTCACTGGCGACACCAGGCATGTCGTTCGTTTCGGAGGAAAAGGATTTGAATTCCCACTCACCTCCCGTGAATCACACCAGTTTGTTTGTGTTGCTTCCGCAAGCAGCTTATTTTTTGTAAGCTAGCCGTAAGCGCGATGATAATAGTAGTGCTTCCTCTTTCAAAATAAGGCGCCACGATTGCTCACTTCAAGACATTTTTAACGCAAATTTTCAAGCGCATACTGCTAGATCTTGAGTTCGACCAGGGAAGGGCAAAGTCCGGCTCGTGTTATTTTTTTAAAATCCGGCATTTACAGTATCACGCGTCCTGTACGATTTGTTGCAATACTTAACCCGTTTTTCATAAATCAATTTATGTGACTAAATAATTGTTGATTAACTTGTGAAATTATAGTATTTTTTGTATTGTATGCATAGCCTACATTTAACACGTGTGTATGTGTTTTATTAAATCATTAGTAATGGTGATGAACCTTCATTCGTATCCCACCAGGGGGCGCCGCAACGACTCATTCGCATGGTTTGTTTGGCATAGTTTTAACACCGGTCCCTGTTATCTGAACACATTTTGGATAATGGTTCTTGAAAATGTGTTGTTCATAACCAAATACAGATTCTGAAATCAATTACTACATTATTCATGTATTACAAAATTGGTTTTAATCTGGATCAAACCTTCAGTTTATCTTTTCAATTTTTCATTTTTCTTTAGTAAAATTGATAATTTTGATCGTAAAAATCAGGATTATTCTTATCCCAGCAGTTTCGTGGATTCATGCTGGATTTCAGGAATAACGTGTTCACTAAAATAAATAACATTTATTAATTTATTAAATATCCATTTAGGTATTGATATTTTTTTCAACTGATTCACTGAACGAGATTCAAAAAATGGAAATAAAAACAACAAAGATGTATATGTGTGTATGTGTGTAGAGAGAGAGTATTTTTTTTTTAATATATCTTCTTTATCTCTACTTCTAATAAAATTTCTGCAACTCAGTGAAATGACTCTCTCCGTCCGTTGAAAAGCATTGGACTTTGGTTTATTTATTTTGATTTTAAAATGTGATGTCCTTTGACTACTATATGGTTTGTATGATAGTCACATGCAAAAGCAATACAATCTGCCGTTTGTTTTCACCATGTAAAGGAAGTATTTGCATTGAGCTGCTTTGGGGAAATATTAGAAATGCCCGGATGTTCAGAAGTGTCACTATGCCTTCTTGTCCGTTCTTGCATCCATGTGATCTCGTGAAACGTCATCAGTCGCAGCCCAAGTACGGTCTAGTTAAAACTAATTGTTACAGACTGGAGAAATGTTTATGAAGCAGGTGACGCTGATACTGCATATGATTGTTTTATGGACACGCTCTTAACGCCCTATCACAAGAACTTTACAATGACACAAAACAGGAGAAAAAGAAAGGACTGAGAAGCCATGGCTCACCAAGAGATTGTTGAAGGCCTGAAAAAGAAGAACATGCTATTAACAATTCCGAACATCCGGGCATTTCTGAATTTATTGTTTTGCTAACGATCTTAAGTCCAATGCAGTACTTCGAATGACTAAAATGACACACACATTCATTAAATATATTAGACAGTGTTGAATAGCATTTATATTGGTGATGTAAAGATAAACAGCATTTTTTTTGTCTCTGCGTCTGAAATTGTGTGTGTCGTCGTTGGAAGCATTTACAGAGCAAAAATAAAAAAGAAGAAGATTTTCCTCTTTCCTTCCTTTTTGGAACGTGTGCAGCGTTTGCGCACCATAAATGCTTCCACTCAGAGGGCTCTTCAAATCAACCAATAGATCCCACCCCCAACCACACTCCACACCAAATGGACGTGATTGACAAGCACAGAAGTGACGCCCCTTTCTTCCCTTCTACTCAGCGATTGGTTTTGGATGTGGAAGTCGCATTTGGGGCTCTCCGTATGGTCGAAACTCCTACTTTACCTCAATTTGGAAACATCCACATTAAATATAGTCTAGGCAAAAAAAAATTATATATATTTATATTTATCGAAAAGGGGATCGGTCCCACTAGAAGAGACGGACGGCTTGTAACAATGATTATCATCGGAAATTACATTTTATTTAAATGTAATTAACTAATAATAATAATAATAATTTGTTGCACCAGCCCCCTCTTGCAGTCAATTTTGTGTGGTCCATTGAAAGGAAACATTGGGGGCATCCTCCCACGTCGCGCCTGTGCTGTGCTCCCTCTCCCTGCGTGCATCGTGATCAGGCTGCAGAGTCTTGCGGAGGTCACCTTCTGTCACTGCAAGGGGAAATACTGAATCATTTGCAGTCAAGGCTATCTGGATTCGGTGCACCTCGTCAAGCATCGCGTATCTGGTAAGCGAGTTTTGAGAGCAAATAATTGCATGCTTCCGCATTGGTGAAGCTTGGGGAGAGGAATCGCATCGCGCCATTTGCCAATGCTATCCCTTTCGTAATGCACTTTCAGTGGCAATTATGTAGCTTCTAAATTATGCATGCGTCATTGTATACGGTATTGTTTTCAAAATAAGCATCTTGCGTCACGTCATGTTTTTGTTGCTAGTCAGTCTGACTTAAATTGTTTCATTGTGCAGACTGTTTATGTCACCTAACTTTAAATAAATGCAATCTAGTTTTTTTGCATCGATGCGTTTCTCTCGGTCAAACTGCAACAGTGATTCAGTGTGGGGTTTTCCTGCATAAATAGGCTATAGGTGCCCTATAGCCCAGTGGCATCCTCAAAGGTTGTTGCCATGTTATTGTAGTAGATGGAGATGGTGGCCATGTCTGGAGAGGAGAGACGTCACGTTTGTATTCCATTTCTGCCCTTCATAAGCACCATTACGGGAAAACAAGGAGAAACATAAGCACACAACAGTTGTTTGAAAATTAGGCCTTCTGCCTGTTATATTTTTCGAGGGGAACTTCTCTGTGTAGAGGACAGGAATATAAACGAGAGCGCTCCTCTGTGCCGTTATGTAATTGGTTGTCACAGCTCAGCGAGGAGCCATCTCTCGCGTCATTGTTTTTCTTTTTTGCATCTCTGGCCAACAAGCAGCAGCACGGAGGCACATCCTGTTTTTGCTGCATGTGGTCTTTAAAATCGTCTAAAATGCATCCATGCGAACCTCAAGCCACTTTTGTGCGTTTGTTATATGAGGCGGGATGTGTGTTACACGGTCTGTGTTTTAGGGGCTGGTTAACATTTTGTCCGCAATAAATGGTGCAGCTCACAAATAACAGCAGACGAGCCCCCCCACATCACACAGATTCTCCCCGGAAGACGCATAGCTGCCCTTTAGGCGTCTGTGTGTGTTGCTTTCAATCGAGATCAGTCGTTTTTCAAAGGGTGACACAAAAGATGACGGACAGGCCGCTTACTACGGAACTGTCCGAGGTTCTGAATGCTGAGCTCCGTTTGGCCAAGGTGCCCCCGAGAGAGGACGATGATCATACCATCAGGGAGGGTAATTACATTTTATTTTAGGGGTGGGGTGTTGAGAGGGGGTGATTGATTTGATTACTTTTATCTATCTATCTATCTATCTATCTATCTATCTATCTATCTATCTATCTATCTATCTATCTATCTATCTATCTATCTATCTATCTATCTATCTATCTATCTATCTATCTACCTACCTAGTCAGGCAAGCCACACCCACTTTCTTGAAAGAAAGAAAGTGGGTCTGGAAAGGCTGTCATTAGTGGGGTTTCCGTCCAGTTTTGTCAAATTTTTAATTTACTGAAAATACGCAAAACAGACGTGCGACTTATGCCCGTTTCCATCTGTTCTACTTTTGCGACTATTGAGAGGGGACTCCGCCGCTGTAGGTGGCGGTATACATACCAGAGATGTGATCCACAAGTCATTTAAAAGAAGAAGAAGAACAACAGGAAGCGACTGCGCCGTGCGATGACATCGTATAAGTTTGCTTTTGTAATTCGTAGCGTTTTGTTGCTGTTTGCCGTCTAAAATTGCATTAATATTCGCTTCTTTAATTGATTCCAAAAAGATTTCTGTTTCGTCCCCCCTCCCAAACATACCTTACTTTATCATCCGCCATTGCTTTGTGACTACAAACGTACGTGTGACGTAATATCTGGTCAAAACGTGTGACGTGTATCCGGTCTTGTCAGTGTTTATTCTCCAAATCTGTGTCCATAGCCAAAATGAGAATTTTCCTTTTTTTTGGACATGCTTCAAAATCCACCCCCTCGAAGCGTAAACACTTTTTTGTGTGCAAATTTTGGGTCCTTTCTAGCGTTTCCATTCAGTTTAATTTTCGCATTTCTGGAAAATTCGTAATCAAAATGGGTGGATGGAAAGCCCGCTGCTGACCGCTGTACGGCCCAAAAAAAAAAACGTGCGATGGGTTATTTCGCATGAGCAACGTCACTCTCCGGTGGTCGAAGTCCATTGAAAATGGCGCGCGGGAGAGACGATAGTTTGTTTCCTTCAGCATTAAACTCAGTTTTATATGTCCAGAAACACATAGTCGTTTAAAAACCCAGCAGCTGACGCCACTGGAAGCGGCCCTCTTACGTTGCCACTCACTAAGGCCACTTAATTTGAATACATGATTCCTCTGCAGCATTTTCACGTTATTTTCTGTCTCTATGGCGAAAATGCCACCGATAAGACTCATGGGAGAAATGCTACATGCACATTTCAGTGAATGTGCAGAATGTCAGTAATACTTGTTAACCAACTACGGCAACTACACTAGGTCAAAATGCGTATGAAGTGCCCAGAAGATGCTAAATATCCGCTCTCCGCTGATTGGTTCTTTCCACTGTCTGTTTGGTTAGGTTTGCCCCGCCTCAGAAATGCCCCCACCCTCTTCAGAATTGCACCTGATGGTACAGCGATGAGTCTGGTTTCCAGGCTACTACCTACCAACCTACACTCATGCTGTCTGGATGTTATTAACATGTTGTTGTTTTTGTTTTTTCTAATCATGGCAATTACCTGTTAGTGAATTCATTGAATGAATCATCAGCACATATTTGCTTTTTTGCATTCACTCATTCATTGGCTTTATTTCTCCCACTGCAGTTCACTGAATCTCACACGTGATGTGACTCGCAGAGCTAACCTCTACAAATTCACTTTCATAATATTTTGTCTGAATTTTCCATATTTTTATTTATTTATAAAAGATGTATACATTTTGGTTTTGTCAATAAAAGTACCGTGGGACAGTTGTTGCAGATGATAAAAAGAATTACGCATAGCCTACTGTTTCAGTTGCCCAACATAATCATCTCGAATTACTCAAACCCATAATCATTGATATATTGTGGCTTCAATGTTTATTGTGATCATGTATGTATTGCATCAACCTTGTACTGGAGGACAGAGTTGCAACCTGAATCAAAGTAGGCTATATGCGATTTCAATGTGCAATCGCTAACATTTTCTGCGTCTATGGAGGATCCATTCGCTTTGTTTTCATCTGTAGCGAAGAAAGCAAGTCTATTAAATCAGATGACTGTAATCAGATCTGAAAATTATAAATTGAAACTCAGCACTCTTTTTTTTTTTGCACACAAAAAAATAACATTGCTGATAGACTGGATTACAGCGTTTAGGCATGGACAATGGCTTATGTTTCCAGTTTGTACAATGCACTTGTACAGATGTCTTGTATAATATTTTTTTACAATATTTTCTGTACTATTGCTGTTGAAGCGATGCAAATTTCTCCCAATGTGTAACTAATAAATGTTATCTGATCTTATATTATAAATAATGATCATATTAATATACCTTATTGGCCCCTCCTCTCGGCTGACGTATACTGTGATGTCCTAATTCAATTTCTGTGTCCGGTTACGTCAATTTTGCTGTTCTAGAGTTGGTTATTCTCCACTGTAATCCAGTTCCAACCAGACCTATGTGACAAGTGCACCGCATCACCCTATCACTTATTCGGATGTCTTGCGACAAGTGACGATAGCTTAGCAATTAGCTTGGCTTCGCTGTCTCCCTCCTGTTAATTGCTCCTTGTCTTCCCTTCATGTCCATGATACTTGGCAGAAGTGAGGCTTACCCGCTGCTATGGAGGTGATGATTAGATACTTGTGCTGTGCTGGACGTGAAGCATGATTGCAGCTCTGCATTGTGTTTATTTAGCCTGACTTTTCCAATATCCTGGAACATTTTAGTGATTTCCATAACAAAATAGTTGGCATTGTTGCACTAGGGTGCTTGCTCATTTATTTTATTTTTTTAATACTCCCTTCTCAGTTCTCTATTCTTAGATGCATATTTTGATCTTGGGAGAGGTCAGATGCCTGGATTGTTTTTGTCACATGGAGCAACATGGCTGTTCATTTTGACCTTTATGTTGTTATCACATCATGGGTGTAGGCCACAAAGGACAATGTGAAAAAGAAAACGTTTTTTTTGTTTCTTTGTTTACACCCTCCAAAATCCCCTGCAATATAAAGAGTTGGTGAGTGCATTTCCAGCGTTAGAGGTGGAGATAGCAGTGTCTGACAGGGTGTGAAAAAAGGGGCCAACAGAAAGCACACATGGAAGATTGTGTCCTTGGTGGAGACAGGACTACACTGAGTATACTTTGCAGCAATCAGCTCTCCTTTTTTAAACTAAAAGCATGTGAGATAATCAATGGTGTTTATTTGCATATCTTATTCCTTGTTGCCATCAAGCTGTAAAATGACAACATCAATGTCCTGTGGAAAAAGTGACCTCCTTAAGGAATAACACCTGCAGAATGAAGTGACTCGGCATTTTGATGTAGCTCGCATTTGTTGCTCATATCTCAGGGTGAGTCAGCTTCATTGCGGTTCTGTCTGAAAGTCAGTCCGTCCATCTGTCATTTACTGTCCCACATTTTCTGCATATGGCGTTTGTCATCAGGCTGCGTAGACGTCCTTATTATTCACATCGAAATGCAGAAAATAGAATGACAGAAAGGAGCAATTGAACTAAAAACATCATCCCATTAAAGGGCGTTCGTTACCACTTTTTTTTCAGACCGATACCAGTACAAATACTCAATTCTTGATTAGTCACTGATACCAATACCAAGTACCGATACCACTTTTGATGCATAAAACCCCCCACCAAAAAAAACTAAACAACTAAACAATGACAGCTCATTTGAAAAAAATACCTATATATCCCACTATAGCATTTTCCCTTAAAATTGCATGAAATTAATGGTAATTTTCTATTCTTCTACAAAGTAATTTAATACGGCTGCAAGAGGGCTGTACCAATATCTTGAAATAAGGCCGGGTATCGACCCAATAATCATACCTGGTATCAGTACTCACCTATTCCTAATCTCATTTGATTTGTACCCATTTTGCCTAAAGGTGCCGCCCAGCCATGTCAAACTAAAATATGTACAGCTCAGGTTGTACAACTGAAAAGCAAATAAGCATTGTAAAGTTATTTTTGGGGAAAAAAAGTTCCATATTGCAGCTTTAAGTTAGTAGGAGTTAAACGTGTGCATTACAATAATTAAAATAAATAAACAAACAGGATTTTGCGTTCCCAACAATTACACATTTTACTCTCTGGAAAGATGGCGTACTGTAAGCTTTTCTAATTAGTGCCTTGCCAATAGCTCATTTTGTCTCTCACTGTTTATACGAACCATGTATTTTCCTTAAATCGCTGCCTAACAGACCCATAAATTAGATTTATATAGCGCCTTTCAGGACACTCAAGGACACTTAAATGCTTACGCGATGTCCCCTGTAGGCAACCGACATTTCTCCTCGATTTATGGGAATCTGTTTTCCTACAGGTTAAGAAGGTAGGCTGTAGTCCCAAACATTCCCGTTTTCTGGTTGAGAAGTTTTGGCATGATGCTTCGAAAAAACACAGGGATGCAGTTAGAAGCATTTGAGGAATGATAACATTAAGTTAATAACCCCTTTGGAAAAAGGTACCGATCATGAACTTGAATGGAAAAGATAGTCATTTACCTGCTTGCAGTAATTAACGTTGATATTTTATTTTTATTATATAAGTTTGATGTATCATTCTTGTACAGTAGGAACAAGCTGATATTTTAAAAGGACACAATAAAACAATTAATAAACAAGAAGCACAGAAAACAATATAATACAAACAATACAAGGGTTATTTTTAACTTAGTCGAGAATTTCGCTGTTCGACTTCCTTTTCTACTTATTGTGCACAGGTCAGTAACTGATATTTGCCTTATTGCCGCCAAGTGGCAGAAAGCTCTATAGTAACTGAGCAACTCATTGACAATTGTAACAGCTCCAATGCATTGAATTCATAACACATTATTTTATGCAGGCCACTAGTCGGTGCTCGCAGCCCAAGGTCGGCATGCGAATGGTGTGGCTGTACGGTTAAGAACCACTTATTTAGACATTTTAGGTATGAACTTTTGGCCACCCCTATATGAGGCATGGTTTCACCCTGGCCACCCCAATGAAAAATATCTGGCTACGCCCCTGGCTACATGTTTTGCTCTTAGATGAGCCTTAATTTCAAGTTTATGCATACCTTCATCTTGAACCTCTCTTGTGGATACTTAGTACACAGAAAAAGCTAAAGAAGGAAGGTGAAGCAAGAGCTAGGATTTTTTTTTCAGATACAATAGAATGCTGAATGCAAATGTTTGGCTTACAACAATATATCATAGAACTTCACATTCTGAGATTGAGACTGAGTAATTAGTGACTCTGCAGAATAAATCTTAAATAATCGTCATGCTGAGAATAATGAGAAAAAGAACAAGAAATATTTTTGAATGAAATATAATTTAACTACAGCATTAATTTTTTCGCTCTTCTCTCCTCTAATCACAAGACAGTATTAATCACTTCAAATCCCATTACAGTATTTCCACTTTACACTCTCAGAAAAAAAGGGTACTGGCGGAGTACATTTTTGTTCTCCAAGGTACAATTGTTTGCGATCTAACTGGGGTTCACAATTGCACCCTGAGCTACAAATTATTGTTTATGGTTAGAAAAGGTACACAAATGGTAAAAATGGGTTAATACAATTTCTGTACCTTTTGTTTGCATCTAAGGTTACAAACAAATACAAGGCATATTATTCCATGTGCTTGAGTAAAAAAAATTTAAAAAAGCACGCAGCTGTGGACTTTTCGTTGTATATCGCTCTATATATATATATATATATATATATATAGGTAAAACAAAAAATAGCACCGTTTGTCTGATAGTGTAGGGATACAAATGTGCATGTTGAGAAGAGCTTCCACATTTGGACCCATATCTAATTCCACCACATACATCCATTTTCCACACTGCTTGTTTTCATAAGGGTTGCGGACTGACTTCAGGCAAGAGCACGCCGGACTGATAGCAAATTAATAGTCGGGCTAATTGTCAGGTTAGCTGTGGTTATGGACCCAAGAGCAGGGAAGTAGAGTGAGGAGGCCGAGGTAAAGTAAAAAAAAGAAGGAAAAAAAAGGGTTTTATTAATTAAACAAAAACAAGGTGGTGGACAAGGTGCCAACAGGAAACAACAGTACTAAATCCAAGCAAAATCAAATGGCATGACGAGGAAATGAGACAAGACATGGACACGACAATGAACCGACAAAGGGTGTGTCCAAATTCACAAGGCTGGGTCCTGCGAAGGACGAATTTGTCGGCTGCATGACGTCACTCCCGGCGCGACTTGACATCACGCACGGACTAACACATGCATGGACTGTCGGTCAACACTCTACCGACAGGCAGCATCCAAAATCCATTCATATGTAAGTAAGTAAATATGTATATGTAAGTAAGTATTCGGCTTTTGGATAATTTGGACACAGGGAGTGGTTCAAACAAAAACAGGAGACAATACACACCAACTAATTACTATTATTAATAACTGATTGGCTGAACACAAAGGTGTGGGATGACAAGCACGGGTATACATGATCATACTAACGCTGACAACAAGAAACACAACTGAAGTGACCATGAAAGATAACAAAAAACAACAACAAAACCCCAACCAAAGCCACAACATCATTGCCTTGCTTTGTCATAGATCATTTTTTCATCATCATCCATCACACTGACGCTGTTTCCCCTTCGTCCTGCTATTCTGTCCATCTCTATTTGCCCCCCAACCCACCGCCTCTCACCTCCTCCATGCTGTCACTGGGAGGCTGGTGGCAAAGCCTTGCTCGTTACATAACCACTGCAGCATCATGCGGGACGCTGGGTGCAATCATAACTCAAATGCAAATGTGCGTGTGGATAGTTGAGCAAAGTCACCTATTGATGATGTAATACACGGGTGGGTGAAGACGGTGCTGGGTACTCGTCATCAATGCAGATTAGTTGTCTATTTATGTATGCCCATCTATCTTCATGTGCACAGCATGTATCTCGTGCCCACGTGGACAGTTAGAGGCAAATATTATTCTGACGCTAACATCATTTGACTAGCATGCTGTCAGTTGGTTTTATGTGTGTCCATGCAACAACTACGGATAGAGGAATTCTGCAGATTGTGTGGAACTGTCTTGATTAAGCTTGTTTTGAAGCAGCTGATGCAAAATAGAGTGCACTGCTTGGCTAACTACTCAATTGCTTTGCGTTTAAAGAACGACAAAATGACTTCAGTTATAGGAAACTGAGCTAGACATCAATGGTAATTAGTCTGAGCAGCATTAAAGACTATCGTTCGTGGCTGTTTATTCAAAGTGCATAGTTGTGATAAATAGTCATAACAAACGCTGTCCAACTTCAACAAAATAGCAACACTAGCACTACTAAACTAGCATTAGCTACCCAACATGCTAGTGTTAAAGTAGAATATTTTTATTCTACTCTTTGCGTGTTCAATTAACTGAATGGTGAGATTCTGGTGAAGAAGTCCCTTTACAAAGGTATCACAGAAGCTTCTGGTCACACAATAGAAGACACTCAAACCGTGTTCTGTTCAGATTGTGTGTCTCTCCTTCTGCTGCACATCATTATTTATTGAAAAGTGGGTGAATATGAAAAGTCTCCTCCCATCAGCAAGTTCAGCAAGTTCAGCAAGTTCCCATAGGTATAAATCAGATTAGAGAAAAACAATAATACATCAGCCTGTCCTTGGATTCTTCAACCGACTGAGACCGGCACTAGGCTAAACTCCCTTGTAGATAATAGTAGAAGAGAAACCCGTTGCCCTTCTTTTCTCATGAGAGGGACAGATAAGAATACAATACTATTCTATTCATTGAGCTACACAGCTATAACTAAATCCAAAACGGCTAAAATATAAATTGAAACTGAAAAACAATGTTAATAACTTAACATTAGCCAAGGGCGCAAGAATTGGTAGCATGACTTATTCATAATACTGTACAGTGTTACTATAACACTAGATTTATTGGTTTTAAATTTGTTTTGTTTTGTTGTTATGTACAATCAGTTAAAAATCAAAAGGAGGTGATAAGCATGCTAGTCGAGCAGAAACTAATTCCGTGTCGCTTGACTGCCTGAAGTCCCTTCGTCTGCTTCTTTTTTTTTTTTTTCTTTTTTTTTTTCTAAGAGCTCAGTATTGTTCATTCGGAAATGTCATCATCATTGCTCTTTTATTATTATTTTTATTATTATTTTTTTTATTATATATATATATATACATTTTTTTTTTTGTGTGTGTGTGTGTGGGTGAGTATGTGTATGTGCGTGCGTGCGTGCGTGCGTGCGTGCGTGCGTGCGTGTATTTGTTAGCTCACCAGAAAACCTATTAGAAAAAATCTCATACCGTTCACCTAAACCGAACACCAGGAGACCCGAGGGGACCAAAGAAAACCAAGGAAGGTGAAATCCAGCACCGACCAGACACCCCCCACCAGAACTCCTCCCCAGCCCAAGAAACATCCAGACCCCAACAAATCCAAAAAACATAAAATCAGGGAGGCCTCAAGAGACCAAAGGAGAGACCGAGAAAAGGAAGGAAGGACAGACGAAGCCGCGTGAGATCCGCAGACACCAGCCTCCACCGATTCAATAACCTGAGGAGGAAACAGATTGTGTCTGAGTTTCGGTAGATGCTGGTGTGGTGGATCTGGCATGCATGAAAATCTCCACCAAAGAGGGGAGCCGTCGACCCCCGCCGGAACAGAGCAAGCGCAACACCTCAGGGCCCCCCAGGCCGCGGCAGCGCCAAAGGACGACCCCCGGGCCCCGCCAGGGCCACCGGCCGGAGAGCAAACCCAGGAGCAGGAGCGCCCCCCGCCCCAACACGGCCCGCGCCCCCGGCCCAACGCAGCAGGACGGGGCACTACAGGCCCACCAGGCACCCCACCGGCCCCCAACCCCCGCACCCCCCACGACCCCCCGCCCCCCATCCACCCCCCGCCACCCACCCCAACCCAGCCGCCGTGTGGAAGGACGGAACACCGGGGGCAGTAGGGGGAGATGGGGGCACCGGAGGGCGGCCGACACCCCCGAACCCCAGGCCCAGCGGGGGAAGGCCCCGGTCGTCACCCCAGCGTTCTTTGTGAAAATTAACCCGCGGCAGGGACGCAAGGAGAGGGGGAGAGGAGGAGGAAGGGTGACGAGGGAGAGGGGACAGGGAGGCGGAGGACGGGCGGGGAGAGGCGAGGAGGGAGAGGCAGCAAGGGGGAGGAAGGGGGAGGGGAGAGGGAACCACCGGGCACCCCAGCGGCCCACAGGCCCCGAACCGCGTCGCCGGGCCCAGAGCGACGGACCGCGCCGGAACGGCGCCGCCCCCGACACCAGGGAAAGCCCCGCAACGCAGCACCCCCCAAGAGACCCAGGGAACGGCCAAGACGCAGCCGCCACCCAGCAGCCAACAGAGGGGCAGACCCGCCCACTCCCCGCCAGGGGGGACAGCACCCACAGAATTAACCCACTGGCATGCCGTGAATCCGAATATCAACCCCTGGTGCCCATCGGAGGTGAATCCGCTCGATCCCGCTGGCAGCAGCCGGGTTCCTGACTATAGAAACACAACCATTAGTTACAAATTGCCTAATACAGAAACATCAATGCAAGTTATAACGCTGCTGTGGCTCTCGCTAACAGGCAGAATTAAAATCCAAGTTTAGGTTAAAAAATTCTATATACGTAGACCATGTTTCTTTAAATTTTGACATTTGGTTTTTATTTGAGGCAGATATTTTTTCCATTAAAATATGATTTATGAGGAGGTTAAACCATTGGTCGATATTCAAAGTTTGTTTATTTTTCCAGTTAACAAGAATTGTTTTTTTTGCGATAGTAAGGGCTACAAGTATAGATTGAAATTGTTTATGTGGTAAGTCAATTGTTGTTAAGTCACCTAGCAAACACAAGTTTGGAGAGAACGGTATCCTACAGTCCAAGACAGCGGAAAGTTTTTCTAAGACTTTAGTCCAGAAACACATAACCGGAGTACATAACCATAAAGCATGAAAATAAGTGTCTGTAGTGTTTTGTAAACACTGGAGACAAATGTCGGAGTCTGAGAGTCCCATTTTCTTCATCATATATTGAGTAATGTATGTTCTGTGAATAATTTTATATTGGATAAGTTGTAAATTTGTGTGTTTTGTCATTTTAAAAACGTTTTCACAAACTTGAATCCAAAAGACAGATTCCGGAGCTATAGACAAGTCTGTTTCCCATTTTGAGATGGGTAAAGACGTTTTATCAGTATATGAAAGTAACTTGTATATTTTTGAGAGTTTTTTTGTTGTTGTCGGAGAAAGCTTGGTAATATCTTTAGCTAAAACAGGCGGTTGGAGCGTACCCTGGAGTGTTGGAATTTGTTTCTTTATCATACTTTTAACTTGCAAATAATGTAAAAAGTTTGCGTTTTTTATTTTATATTTTTGGAGCAAGGATGTATATGATATAAACATATTATCTGAGAAGAGATGGTGGAGATGTGTAATTCCTTTCTGCTCCCACACATTCAAATAAAACGATTGGTTGTTAATTTGAAAGTCGGGGTTATGCCATAGGGGAGAAAGCCCGCTGGGCTCCACTTGGGCTTTTGTCATTTCTAGTGCCTTCCACCAGGCAGTCAGGGTGGCGGAAATCATTGGATTTTTAAAGCAGTTATGTCGCTTAATCGATGTTGTAATAAAGAGTAAATCTAGGAGTCTGAGGTTATTACAATCCTTCTGTTCTAGTTCCAGCCAACAGTTAGTATCTCTATTGGGTTGTGCCCATAAAATAATATATTGTAGCTGGTTGGCTATATAATAGTGCATAAAATTTGGTGCCTCTAGACCTCCTTTGGATTTATTTTTCTGAAGAGTAGATAGACTAATCTTTGCTTCTTTTTTTTTTCCAGTAAAATTTTGTAACGGCTGAGTCCAACAACTGGAACCAGTTAGCCGTAGGTTTAAATGGAATCATTGAGAAAAAATAGTTTATTTTGGGTAAAACTTTCATTTTAATAGTGGCTATTCGTCCTATTAGAGAAATAGGAAGATTATTCCAGGGCTCCAAGTCACTATAAATACTATCCAGAAGTGGAGTGAAGTTTAAATTAACTAAATCAGTTAGTTTAGGTGAGATTTTTATGCCCAAGTATTTTAAATTACCTATAGGAAATGAGTAGTATGGGTCCTGGCTTGCAGGGTTCCATGAATTTTCTGTAATAGGTAGAAATGTTGATTTTGTCCAGTTAATAGAATAGTCTGATAACTGTGAGAATTTAGTTATTAAGTTAAATACTTCCCCTAACGAAATAGCAGGCTTTTCTAAATAAAGTAAAATATCATCGGCATATAGATTAATTTTATGTTCTGTTACCCCAGAGTGAATTCCTTGAATCATTCTTTCCTGGCGTATGGCTAATGCAAGCGGTTCAATAAATATTGCAAATAATAAAGGCGACAGTGGGCATCCCTGTCTTGTGCCTCTCTGTAGAGTAAAACTCTTAGATATAATCCCATTAGTAGTAACAGTAGCTTTAGGAGAATCATATAATACTGACACCCAGTGAATAAATGACTTCCCAAAGCCAAATTTATTTAAAACAGCAAAGAGGAAGGACCAGTTAACTTTATCAAAAGCGTTTCTGCATCCAATGATATAATAACTGCCTTTTTATCATGCCGCTGTGACATACTAATAAGGTTAAAGAGCCTTCTAATATTATTAGTAGAGTGACGCTCTTTAATAAAGCCTGTTTGGTCGCTATGAATGATTGTCGGGATTACTGTTTCTAATCTAGATGTAAAAGCCTTAGTGATAATTTTAATATCAGTGTTAATTAGTGAAATCGGACGGTAACTTGATGGAAGGGTGGGGTCTTTTTCTGGCTTTAATAAAAGTTTAATTGCTGCTGTATTCATGTGTGGGCGTATGTGACCATTAGTTTTAATTTCTGTTACTACTCTTAAGAATAGTGGAGCAAGCATTGACCAGAAGTGCTTTAAAAATATAGCCGGATAACCATCCGGGCCGGGTGCTTTGCCATTTGGCATACTATCTAGAGCATTGTACAACTCGTTTATAGTAAGTGGTGCATCTAACATATCTTTATATTCAGTAGTTACCTGAGGTATATTTAAGCTACTGAGGAATGCCTCAATATGCTCTGGGGTAGGTTTATTAGTTTCTGAGTATAGGTTGTGATAATAATTATAAAAAATTTGATTAATTTCTTCTGGTGATTGTGTACATTCACCAGTTGTCCCTTTAATAGCCGTTATAAGCGATTTTTCCCGATTACGTTGAAGTTGGTTTGCAAGAAATTTACCTGATTTGTTATTATATTCAAAGTTGTTGTATCTCAATTGTTGTATTATAAACTCTGTCTTTTTAGTTAACATATCGTCTAACTGTATTTTTGTATTTTGTAAGTCAGTCCATATTTGGTTATTTGGGTTTATTGCGTACTCATCCGTCAGTTGTTTAATTTTATCTTCCAAGTCTTTTTCTAATTTTTGATCCTGTTTCTTTTTATAAGATGAATATGATATAATTTTACCTCTAATTACTGCTTTCCCAGCTTCCCAGAGAAGAGCTGGAGATAGGTCTGGAGAGTCATTTATTTCCCAAAAGTCTGCCGATTCTTTTCTTATAATTTTGTCAAATTCTGCGTCGTTTAGTAGTGAGATGTTAAAACGCCATGTAGGTGGTGGTTTAAAGGTATAATCAACTTGTAGGGAAAGGGAGACTGGTGCATGGTCGCTAATAATAATAGGATTTATTTTTGTAACGGTTTTATCAGCAATAGAATTATTTGTAAGAAAAAAATCAATTCTTGAAAAGGACCGGTGCACAGTGGAAAAGAAGGTAAATTCCTTCTTATTTGGGTTTTTAAGTCTCCAGCTGTCGACGAGGCCAAAGTCATCCATATATTCCCCTATTACTTTTGTAGATTGTGATCGCCTTATACATGTTGTTTTATTAGAACGATCTATTAATGGATTTAAGGTTGTGTTAAAGTCTCCTCCAATAATAATAGTAGAGTTCGCTGCTAATTCAAACAGCTTAGAGAAAAATTCATGGAAAAAAGCCGGATCATCATTATTAGGGGCATATAAATTACCGAATATATATATTTTATTAAATATAGTCACCTGAATAATAATGTATCGGCCCTCTGGGTCTGTTATTGTATTATTTAGAGTAAAGAGTAAATTCTTATGTATGAGTATACAGACTCCCCTTTGTCTACTGTTATAAGGGGCAGAGTACGCTTGGCTAAAATTTTTATCAATAAGTAATTTTTCTTCAGATTTTTGTAGGTGGGTTTCTTGTAGGAGGCAAATATCTGCTTTTAATTTTAAGAGATGGTCTAAAGTTTTTATTCTTTTTGCCTGTGAGCGAGCGCCACAAACATTCCAGGAAACCAGAACTAATTTATGCATACAAATAATATAAACTCAGTCCTATGAATATATCTGTATAGGCCATTTGCCACCACTGGCATGCTATAGGATAGAATCAAAGTGGTTAGGTGATTTATATAGTTTGTATAAAATATGAGGTAACGTATAAGGTAACGTGTAACGTGTTCGTCTGCTTCTGTTTGCTAATCATATGCTTAGTTTGGTTGTTAGCAAACGAGATGGGATTTAAATTTTGGGATTTTCAATTTTTTCCCCCTAGTTGGATATTCTAAAAGAGTTAGAAAAAAAGCAAGCCCAAGCTTAGACAGGGATGCAGCGGTGCGTGTGTGGAATGTCGTTGACTTAAATGCACAGTTATTGATGCCTCGTTTGTCACACATTCAGTGTTGGTTTAAAAAACAACAAATGTTTCATTAGTAACATTTTTATTCACAAACTGGTGAATAATTGTCTGACATACTGTAGACTGACTCAGAAAAAAATACTATTTATTTACAAGGAAGACATGAGGGAAAATCCTTGACAAAGTACAAAGAATGCAGATCCTTGACTGGTGTAGCATTGCTGGAGGCGTTCATGATAAGGTAGCTGAGTCATCCCCCTACCTCTACTATACAGGCTACTGTTCTGCTTTTAAGATGTGATCCACAACACAAGCCCACATAGACGCAAAGAAAAGGCTTAATGGAAGCAGTCATCAGATATTTTGCTAATTTACTATATGAAAACATTGATGGTAATACGTGGTGTGATGAAAACGGCAGCCTCCCGTATTTGCAGTCATTGATAAGTATGCTAAACAACATGCTAACAAGAGAAACACGTGATCTAGCCATAGCAAAACCTTGCTTTCGAAAGCCAGACACACAAGTTAGCATGGGGCAGTTTGATAGGCTAACAATTAGCGAATAAAGAGTACTACTATAGTGTAAATGCTTTTAAATACAGGCTAAATACAGGTTAAAAACTTTTCCTATAACGTTTTTAAATCATGTTTTATTTTATTTTAATTATCTTACAAAAAACCTTTACCCTAAGTGTTTTTTTTTTTAAGTTCTCTGTCTAATATTTCAACATTGTCAATGTAAGTTATTTTAGTAAATTTTAAGCTACTTTTGTTTTCTCTGCTCTGCTTGTGAATGTTAACTGCTGTGTTTGTTTACACGTATAGGTGCAAAGCACATTGAGTTGCCTTGTGTATGAAATGTGCTATAGAAATAAACTGTCCTTGTCTATCTAGTGAGTGTAGACAAATACAGGGCAGCTCAGCCTCAGCTAGCAATATGCTTTTGGCGGAATGTCAAACTTGTTTGAAACATGGCATTCTAATATTGCATTTGTGCAATATGAATTAAGCAGCAATATCCACCCGTTTTTAGCCATCTCATTGGGCGGCCATTTTGCCATTTGCATTGAGATTCGCAAGCTGAGCTGTGATTGGTCATGAGCAACTGTGATGTCATCTTCAGTCAACAGCAAGTGGCAAAATGGCCGCTTCTGAGATGGATAAAAACAGATGGATTTTGATGCCATGAAGTCATATTCCACAAATGCAATATTAATCAGAATACAGTGATTAGACTAGTAGTGTTGCATCGAACATATTGTAAAGAGTTTTTATTTAATTTTTTACCTAACTTCCCCATTATCTTCTATAAAAGGGGTTGCAACTTTGCAACAATAGGAAGATGCAGATCCCAGAGTGACAACAGTTGGGAACCACTGCTAGAGTCTGTCTTTATGTGTACAAGACATCACATAACCTTGTCAAGTGGAGCAAAATGTCCATTGCTTTACAAAACAGACATAATGCTAATTAGACCAAGAGTAATTTGACTAATTGTCCTTTTTAAATTATTATTAAATAAATATTTCTTTCCATGATTGATTTGTGTTTCTACACGTTAATATTCGGTAGGAAAATGCTTCTATACATCATCGTAGTGCGTCGTCACTCGGACGGTTAGCTTAATGACGGCAAAATCTGCACCAGGCAGCTCTGTTTCCTGGCAACAACCGAGAGACCAATCACATCTCCGTTTTCCTCACCATGTTACCACCTCCACCCTGGGTTAGCCACACCTTCACTCCAGCTGCCGTCCCTCCGCTTGTCCCTCGCCTCCCCGCCTCCATGTCAATCTCCATTGCTTGTCACCACCCAGACGCTGTTGTCTCACCCTGTTTGTCTCTGTCACCCCCGTGTCACTCTGCCTAAGCCCATGTCAGAATGAAAGACCTCCCTCTGTCTCGCGCCCAGTGTGTCCTGTTTTCGCCCTGGGTGGACACACATAGGTGTTTACGCCTTTCAAACAGCACCCACATAGTAAAAAGGAACAGATTGTCGCCTGTGCACATTTTTTGCCACAACATAAGTAGCTAACATTTTACTTACCTTGTCATCTTAATTCTCAATCATTCTTGTCTAAGCAGTCAGAAGGACTAATGTGCAGCAAGGTAAAGTTAGTTCATCTCTATGAAATCTTCTTACTGTAACAAGCTTATGTGTTTGTTGTGGTTTCCATTGAGTGCTATAAGTTGCTCGTGGTGGACACTCAAATGTGTCAGGAACATAGCAAATTGCGCAACAGTTCCTTTTACTTCTGGATTTGCTCAGCGTTTTCTCCTGTGCTTGCAGTCCAAATCTTGTACTAGTGTTAGCTTCATTGAAGACTACATATAGGGCATAAGAATTTTTTTTTAAATTTCCATCCTTCTATGCAAAAACAGGACATTAATATAGACATTATTTCAAACTGACATATTGATTATGATTCAGTTTGGTCTGTGGTATCTGTCAAAAAATGGACACAAATGTTAAATGTTTAATCAGTTATCAAAATAGTTGTCAATTAATTTGATAAATGATTAGTTGTCAATTAATCAATTAATTGTTGTACCTCTAATTTGATGTGTTTAACATCATGATGTTGAGACAGCACTAACTTCTGAATTGTAGTTTAATTAAATGCGCAAGAAAATAACACAAAAGGCATGAACTCAAATCTCAGTCTTTTATTGCTCCATGACATGCGGTACATACAAATTGTGCACTGCTGCTCTCATTTCTGAATAAAGTTGCCATGGCCACTCTGCCATGCTTCCAGAGTTGCTTGCATGGCCATCACTAATTTGCATCACAACCTCGTGTTTCTGTTCGAGCCACGTCTTCGCGCTTTTTCCCACCGTGCTCCCTCCCCCTCTAAAGCTATTCAAGTGGCACAGCACAGGATTATCCGTTAGCCTCTGAGACACATTTGTTTGGTTGCACTTGTCCTCTCAGGGTTCACTTCAGCAACAGAGGTCAATATTAACATTTGTTTTACCTTTAAGATCACCCATTTTTAGGGATACATTTGGACTACACAATCTTCAAATCTTGTATGTTTTTTTTTCTATAATGGAGGCAATGATGGTAAGTGAATATGCACAATGATGTTTAGTCACATCCACAGCTTTCGATGTATTGTAGTTTGAATAGGACATTATGGTGATGAATAGGGAGTAGTATTAGAAAGAGTAACTTGACGTAATGGCAGCTCCCTCAGCCATGAAAAGCCAGGAATATTATTTCATATTTCATTACACTTGCAGTACCACCTCCCACTATTGTTTTCTCGTCTCTATCGCTTGGGACACATGACACTACCAGAACTGTAGGATGCCTTGTTTTTGTGCCTTGCAGCGTTGTGAGTCATCAGTCGTGTATAAATTGTACGTTGTGACTGACTCTTTAGTTCTTTCTTATTGTCTTTCCACCTACAGAAGTATGCACATGTGCAAAATGTACAGTCACAGTGACATCATTGTTTTTCAGAGTTCATTTTCTTTCTTGTAGTTTCTTGCAACTTTCTTTGGTTTCTTAGTGGATTGTTGCATCATTCTAGCGCTTAACTGGCTTCCACATCACCTGGTGTTGTCGTCACAAATGCAGACGCTGATTGGACGATGGACAGACAGCTTGGCCAGCACCTTGAGATGGTTGCTGAGATTATAACTGCTTAACTGCGAGGCTGCTTTAGGCTTTCTTGTTATGAAAGGACAAGCTAACATTAATGATATCTCCGGGCTTGCAGTTTATACCCCCAAAAACTTCTTGACAATAATATGCTCTATGCAGCCCCACTAGTTGGTATTCTGGTTAATATTGCGTTTGTGGACTATGAGTTAAGCAGCAAAATGAAGCAGTTTTTATCAATATCAGAAGGCGGCCATTTTGCCACTTGCTGAGTGAAAATGACATCACAGTTGCTCAGGTTTCAGCTAACAACCAATCACAGCTCAGCTTCAGCAAACAGGTGAGCTGTGGTTGGTCGTTATTTGAGCCCTGAGCAACTGTGATGTCATCTTCAGTCGACAGCAAGTGACAAAATGGCCGCCTTCTGATATTGATAAAAACGGCTGTATTTTGCTGCAAACTCATATTCCACAAATGTAATATTAATCAGAATGTCATCTTTAAACTAGTGAGGTCACATATAACACATTATTGCCAAGAATTGTTTAAGGTTGACTTCCCCTTTAGCCTTTCTGAGACATTATTTAGGTTATTTTCCAGGTCTGTCAAAATACTTTGCTACACCAACCTCACACATCAATAAAATAAATCTGTATAAACTCAGTGGAGGGCTTTAAGACTAATATCACAATGTTTCGTTTTTGTTCTATCAAAGTCTACATAAATATCTGGTGTTTCAGTCAGCAGTCAGTTCCCGGCCGACAAAAATGACCACAAAAGCCAAGCGACAACATATGAACTTAATCACATCCCATTCCTAATCCATAGATTTCAATATGACCTCGGTAAACCCTTTGAAGCTATGACAGCTTCAACTTTTCTGGGAAAGGCTGTCCACAAGGTTTAGGAGTGTGTTTATGGCAAATATTTTCTGTCTACATTTATGTTTAATAAATAAATACCGCCCCGACATAGACGTACCTTCAGCGCAATGCGCGAGAAGTAATTCCACTCCGTACCATCGGCGGCGGTAGTCATTATTCCTAAAGGCAACCGGCAAACTCTTTACGGGGGCGGGATATAAAAACAATTCATAACGGTGTTGACAGCGCATGGATGTATTCCGTTGTGGAGCATTCTGGACCCTGTCGACTCCTGGCTGCTACCGATCGTTGGTTCACCCGAAAAGTTTCGGCCGTGCAAAGGGCACTCCGCGTTTTGGACGCGGTGCCGACCTCCAGCTTCTGAAGGAGCTTCCTCGAGACCGCCGGATGAAAGGGCCATGCACCCCTGCTGCTCCCACAAGGATCGCGCTGTTAAATGCGCGGTCATTGAAAAACAAAACGTTTATTTTGAGGGAGTTTTTCCTTTCCAACAACTTGGATTTCCTCTGCCTGACAGAGACCTGCACTGTCGCTGGTGAGTCCACTGCTATGATAGAATTTCTGAGGACATCCGGCCGAGGTGGAGGAACGGCGACTATTTAAAAAAAACAAAAAACAAATTTAAATGTAAACGATGTCTATTTACCACATCGTTCACAGCTTTGAAGCCACCTTCTTTGACTGTCACTGTGCTGTGCTGTGCCATTTACCGACCTCCAAAATACAATAAGGACTTTTTAAACCATCTATCCATTAATTTTCTTAACCACTTAGTCCTCACAAGGGTCGCTGGGGGGCGCTGGATCCTATCACAGCTGGTTTCGGGCAGTAGGCGAGGTACACCCTAAACTGGTTGTCAGCCAATCCAGGGACTTTTTAAACGACTTTGAAAATCTTCTTGTCGAAATCATGCTGAAATCTGATCATATCCTCTTTATGGGGGACTTTAATATTCACGTGTGCTGTCCTGAAAAACCATAAAGTTGAGTTGAGTACTGTTTATCCGCTTTGTCACTTGCTCTTCTTGCCCCGTGCGCTGATTTGCTAGCTAACAGCCAATCACAGTGACCAAATGCCCACAATTTGCTGGAAACTGGTGTAACTAGGCCTTTAAGGAAGTTAAATGTATGCTCTATTGGTTTAAGGTCTGACGATTGACTTGGCCAGTCTAAGACCTTCCACTTCCCCCCCGATGAAGTCCTTTGTTATGCTGGCAATGTGTATTGGGTCATTGCCGTGTTGCATGATGAAGCTTCCTCTGATTAGTTTGGATGCATTTTTCTGTAAACTACCTGGCAAAATGATTTTGTCGACTTCAGAATTCTTTCTGCTGTGACCATCATCACAGATGAGCTTGTGTGTTTTGGACCAGATTGGATTTTGTAAAGAAGTAGAGAGATGAGCCACAAAAATTTTGGAGCAAAGTTTTATGAATTGATGAGACCAAGATGATTAACCTCTGCCAAAGTGAAGTAAAGGCCAAAGTATGGCGAAAAAATTATTTGCTTATGATCCAAAACAAAAACAATGGAATTGACCTTGCCATTCCAATACTGAGGGAACTGTATATACAGTATACTATACTGTGTGTACGTACGTGTATGTAATCGTTCAGGACAGTGGTCATAGTTTCGATGTGCACTGTATTGAACAATACACTTTTTTCCTGTTGATAAATGGCATTGCAAGAGCCCCAGCCTGTTTCAGCAGCACCAACCAACTAACTCGTTATGCCGTAACACGAATTGTTGCAAATATTTAAAATCAACTTTTTGGAGAATTCCTCACCAAAAACATCACCGAAGTGGTGTTTTCCTGCATTTCCTCTATGAGAAATTCTAGGTCATTCTGCTCTCCAAGCACCAGCCCCTCCCAACCTGAGAAAACGAGCGGGTCACTTTATGACAACATTAGGTGCGGACCCACCCCCGCAACGCCTATACGGCGGACTAAACACATGCCCACTTTCTCTGAGACCTCCATGCTGGCAGGATAGTGATAAAAGTAGCTTATATCAGTAAATATTCTGTCCAAATGAATTCAAAGCAATCAATTATCCTTCACATTTGCAATGCCAAAGTGCAATGTTTTAAATTCCATTGTGGCTAAACTACAAGTAAAATGTTTGCGCTGTTGTACCTAACTGAACGAATGGTGTAGTGGTTAGTGTGCTCACCCTGTAAGCAGAAAGTCCCGGGTTTGCGCTCTGCCCAGGTTTTTTTTCCCACTCTTCTTCCCTTTTCTCCTCCACTGCGATTTCTTGCGGCAAGGAGCCATTTTGTTTCAAATGTTTATTGAAGAATTGATGGCTTGCGTGGCCTTTCAGAGTACTCGAACGCAGAGCTCCAGCAGCAGACGGCTCGGACGAGAGGGGGCGTGGCAACCACACAGGGAGAGGCGGGGTTTTACTGAACCAGACGTTTTACTTCCGCGTTACCTAATACCTAATATTTCATTAAAAAAAATACATCGCCTTAATGTCAAAAGTAAGATTTGATCATTATATGACTATAGTTATGGAAAGGCTTTCTTTTAATGTGGCTGAGAATTTGTTGCCCAAAAGCCAAGAACGTCAGGTGTAGGATTATTGCACTGTAACAAGTAGACTGTATGTTCGCATTTTTACCTTCGTCTTCTTTGTGCTGTGCACTGCTGTCTTTTCCTTTCTGCATTGCAATGCAATTTTGTTCACTCTCTTGTAATCAATATTCCACAAACTCTAAGGTCTATCTTACAATTTAGAATAATTGCCATCAAAATTTTAGCTGCAGTTCACATCAGAGCATCACTTTAGAGTACAGTTTTACCAACAACAATCCAGATATAACGAAACAAGGACTAGTCATATGGGATGGATGGATGAATGGATGGATGGATGGAGAAAATCATTTTCGCTTTTTTGAATGTCGATGATGATTTGAGAAATGAACCAAACAAATTGAGAAAAATGTTCATTAATCTAAATGTGTTTGTAAAAAAATATATATATATTTTTTCTATAAGTAAAAGGAGAAAACCTAAGAGAACATTGCTATTATTTTCATGCTTGAGGATGCTGCAGTAATACGTACATTCTCATTTGCATGAGAATGAGGATACACTGACTGTATTTGAACTGGATGTGCCGCGTGATGCAGCAGCCTGAGCTTAAGTGCAAACTCATGACTCAATCTGTTCATCACAGAAAAGCAAGCATGCTAAGCTAACGCTTAACTTCAGCGGTGAATGCGAGTAACCCGTCAGATAAACAACTATAACTTAATTTGCTACGAAATGTTCAACAATTTTATTCTGAAGAACAAACCACATTTAATTGGAAGAAAAGTCAAGTCATGTAATAAACATAAGTGCAATAATCACAATAAAAAAAATATTGCATCACGGTGGAATAGCAGTAGAAAGCAGCTGTTGTACTATTACAGGAAATACTGTCTATGTGAATGTTGGGGCCGGACTTGTAAGTGGATGGGTTGAGGATCATGCATGTGTGATGACAGTCGGTCTTTTCTAGGACACGCCAGTATGAGATGTGCATTCTCGTTCCTTGGGGCAGGCAAACTGGATGTGTGGCTGAGGAAGCTATTTTTATCTCACTATTATGAACGTCTCACTGAAACAGTTCCTTTCAGTAATTGCCACAATGCACCTCAAGGCCTGCTTAGTTAGGTAGCTTGCATTTGTGTGCATGAATATTCTACGGGAGCTTCTTGTATGTTGTATAACCGTCTCTTTTTTCCCTTTTCTTCCAGTGTACAAGAAACCAAGTGCCACTTCAGAGCACAGGTTTGGTTGAGAAAGACAATTGCAACATCCACAGAAATGTCGGGCTCCTACGATGAAACTCTTGGTGGTGACGACACCATGGACAGCTTCTGGGAGGTAAAAAAAATACGAGATTGCACCTATAAATGTGACTCTGTCACTCTCAAAATATGAAATCTCTCAAATTTGTGAGTTCTGTGTTCATAACAACAAAAACTACAACAAACTTATTTTGGACTAGTGGTTAGGACATCTGTCCCATGGTTTAGAGGTCCCAGATTTTAAAATTGGCTCAGTCCTTCCAGTGTGGATTTTGCATGTTCCCATTGTGCCTTCCTCCCACATTCCAAAATAATGCAGGTTAGGTTAATTGTAGAATTGGTGTGAATGTGAGGTAAATGACTGTCATCTGAAAGAATCTGTGCAGGATCCAGCTCACCCGTAGCCCGAAGACAAGCTGTCAAGATAATAGATGGATGGATGAAATACTGTACTTTTTTCATGATCTAGATATATATATATATATATATATATAAAAAACATCACAGTTGCACTATTGTCATTGGCACCAATGAAAGAATAAGAACAATTCTGTAAAAAGGTTTTCCCAAAGAGAAATAGTTCAACCTCAAAGACAGGTTTGAAGGTAGTTTAAGATGCAAAAACTGAAGTAAAACCTCCTTTAATCTAGTTTAAAATATTTTACGTTAATTTGGAAAACTGCCTAATTTCTTATCATTTTATTTTGGATGGGAGACAGGGCACTAGTCAGGTCTCCAGCCAATTGCAGGGGGCATAAGAGACAAACAACCATTCACACTCACATTGGATGAAGTACAATTACCAGTTTTTTCGCTCCAAATCCTGTACAACTTGCAGCAGGAGGCTGCTCCAAATTGGTTGCAAAATGGGTCTCTTTCTCTGCCCCAGACCCCAAGTTTAGCAACAGATCAGTCAAAGAGAGCAGAAGAAAGCTCAACTTGTCTTGGTCGGTCTTGATCGCTCCTGCGCCTGGTCCCACTTCACCCATCAGCCCTGAGAGGCAAGTCCGATTGCAATCATCTGTCAGTCCTCTTCTGTTGCCTCACAGACTCTTCGTACCATATGAAGCCTCTACTGGCTCAGCTCCACCTCTTCTTGCTGTAGTGTCCAAGGGCCAGTCATCTCTTACAAACCATGCACTTTCCGGGGTTTTCCTATGGGATTCTTCTTCCATCACAACTTGCTTGGGGCTTCCACTTTCTACCGTTTGTCTTACTTTCCCGTCTTCAGACTACCATTACCTTGGTGGCTTCAAACTTCTCAACCATTTATGAGACTTTGGAAAATTTGCCATACAGGTTAAATGTCTTGATGGACAAGGGGACTCCCAGCTATTTCCACAAAAACTTGTTGCATGTCTTTCCATTTCTTCCAATTGTGACATGGGAAAGTTATAAAGTAGGAATGGCCTATGCAAGGTATGAGGTATGATGCCATTCTGAAAGCACAAGACTTTAAACCTTTCAAGTAGTTCACTGTGCTAAATTGCTTAGAGCCTGGTGTTCACCTGTGTTGGTCAGATTGCCATTGTCCTTGAGGGAGCTTTTGTAATGCTTTCCAAGGTGTCTGATCCCTTGATCTTGGATTTTTTGGATCTTAGAGCCTTGAATGTTTCCTGGTAGTGTTCCCTTCAAGATACTGAGGCTCCTTGACTTTTACAGTTTGAACGTCATCCATTAAAGCTCAACAGGCAGGGTGTCTTGTGCCATCTCCTTTCGGGCCGCTGCACCGCATTCCTCCTGCCATCAGCTACAGATTTATAGCTGCCATGAACACGGCTACATAAATCATGCTTTGATACTTTTCTAAAGAATTTGCCGTTTTGTGGTGACACACCAGTGGGGGGCTTTATTTGCAACATCAGATGCTCCATTACCACTGATGGAACTCAGTAGTGTTCCAATGCCTTTCAAATTAGCTGGTGTGGAATGCTTGGGAAGGTTTCGGCAAGGTCCAGCTCAATGACAGTGAGTTGTGTTTACTCTTGGCTTCTTTCATGAGCTGTGCCAATCACTGCTTTATGTTGCAGGTAATATCCTGGTACTCCTTCTTTGGACATTGGGAACCATAAACTCATTGGCAAGCATGGATGTCATTAGCTTTTTGTTGATGATAGATCAGAATATTTGACCTATTTTACCTCTAGCAGGGAATCTCTCTGAATTGGTCGTCTTTTGAGATATAGCTGTTTTGGCACAAAACAACCTTCAGCGAGAGTCCAGAGTCTGGGTTTCAGCTTCTTCTTCCACAGTGTCTGAAAGTCTCTTCAGCATCTATGAGCAACATTTGCAGATTTTAAAGATGTTGCCTGATGGTTCTAGGACATATCCTGCCCGAGTGCCCGTGTTTGTAATTGTCCACATTTTGATCTACCGCTGTTTCCTGCTAGGTCCTGCTAATGGCTTGCTGATCTTTCCTTTTTTCATGCCCAATGTGTGGCACAACTGGTACTTATCTTCAACCATGGTCATGATCTTTTAAGCTTCATCTCCTTTCAGAGTGTTGTCAAGGATTGTATTTAAATCCTCATCCAATATGGCCCGTTTGTGGTCTGCTGCTGGTGGTAAGTTCAAAGTGTGGTTTCTTCTCAAAGACTTTTGGACTTTCAGGTTCACAAAGTATTCCTGTGTTCTGAGTAGGGTGATTAAGGAGGTCTGGGGCATTGACATTTGATTGTTGGCCCTGGTCCTCCACCAACTGACAATCAACCTCAAACTCGGAGAGGTCATTCTGTGTGAGCTCAGGTGGTCTGTGTTACTGACACGGTTCTTTGCATTAAAACAACCGTCATGTATGGGCGATTTAGAGTCTTTAATTGACCAAACATGCATGTTTTTGGACTGTGGGAGCAAGTTGAGGTACTAAGAGAATATCCACACAAGCACGGGAGGGCATGCAAACTCCTTACAGGAAGGCTGGACCCGAGATTCAGACTTTAGAAACCTTAGAACTGTATGGTAGATGTGCCAACCACTTGTCCACCATGTGGCCACAAACTAATTTAATACAAATTCATCTTAATTGAAAAAAAATCTATCAATTCTAACTCACTTTTAGCGTAGTCACATTTAAAAGTACATTACAAGTTGTTTAGACACCATACAAATCCGATCGATGTTTACGAAGATGCATTGATTGTGCAAAAGAGCAAGATCACTTTAAAATCCATTCAATTAGTGTTAATGAATTCCGTCTGTACAGAGTCTTCTTTGTATCATGGCACTCAGCTTTAGTGGCACAAAGAGCCTCAGTGATCATGATTCTGAAGAGGACTTTCTCTGTGTGCACCACTTGCTCCATCCCCAGACGAGTAACGCACCACAAATCACTTTGTGATGCGAAAATATGCCATTCTCATGATTTCTAAGTTAGAAAGATCTCACCTGAGTTGTTGTTTTTGAGTTGATGAGAGAACATGCACACAAACACAGAACTGCTTTTCAGCCTTCTGTAGCTCTTCTTCTCAGAGACTGCAATCAGATCATGGCAGAGCTACTCACACTACAGGCCAGCCACACATTAAACTGCTTCTATATGACACCAAATGTGACTTTATGCATTTTACGTATACAGTACATACACAGACACATGCACAGTCTGCGTTCTCTATTCATTCCCTTCTCTTTTTTTAACATCCATCCCTTCAAATCTGTCTGCCTGCTCTACATACCACTCAGGGGGATTAGTGTGCGCACACTCACACTCACGTACACACACTAACACAAGCCAATGCCATTGCATAACTACACATGCAAAGGCACGAGCCCCTCAAGCTACCTCCCCTCCTCCATCATGCTACATACATCATGAGCTCACTGAGGCACTGAGGAGGCGGAGCCACAGCGCCTGCCCCTGCTTTTTTAAGGAAGTCCTTCTTAAGGTGCCATCTCTGGATAAAAATAGAAGCTGTAGGGCTGTGCAAGTGGTACCCGAGTCTCTAATGGGGATTTACCCGACATAATCCACCTGTAATACTAGTTGTACAGCACTGAACATGGTTAACACTTCTCTGTTCAGTCGTGCAGATGACTACTGGTAATCCTCCTATCATGACACTGAAGTACACACTAGTCTCTTCTCTTCTTCACTTATTTCTATTATCCTTTAAAAATAAGTGCTACAAAAAGCATAATACATGCAGTTAACCCTTTGATGCTAGGGTATTCCATTGCCGATTAGAGAGCATGGTTTGATAAATTTTGATTAATAGTAACACTTAATCATGAATTGTTAATGCATCATATAAACTGTATAAAAATCCCTTAAAAATATTTAATTTACAAAAATAAATTCAGATTTTACATGTCAAATGTAAAATAACATGAAATCACTGTAACTGTAAAAACACACAATATTTCTGTTAAAAAAAAAACTCAACTAGAAATACATATATTAATTGTTAAAATACGTTCACAAATGTATCGTAATATCACAAATAATTGTCAGTTTTTAAATGGAATCAAATGTAAAATTAAACTTTAAAACCCTGGAGGGAAAAAATTTTTTACAGTAAAAATGCGTAATTTTACCATAATTTCTTTGTGAATCAACATTTTTTTATAAGTGAAAATAATTACAATTTCTATAATGTCCTAGATTGTAGCTTTCATTATATAATTTTTTTTTGGTGGAATTGACATCAAATAAAATATAGGTAAAGGGGAAAGCTTAAGAGGGTGAATAATACACAAGGCAAACAATTGGACTTTGATGCTGCCGTAAGTCCAAGTATACATTTCATGAGATCTAAAATTATGAACAACAATGTTAGCATGGATCAGTGGTTGTCTGGTATCCCTGAGGTTGTGGGTTCGATCCCCTTGGTGAACATGTTGCATTAACCTTGAGCAAAAATTCTGAGCTCCTAATGGTGAGTCACCAAAATGTGGTTTTAGAGCCTCGTAAGGGGGGGGGGGGGGGGTAAGATGCTATAGAAATGAATTATATAACAGTAAACTGTTCAATTTTAAACCCAATATCTAGTTTTTCAACAGTTATTGGCCATGTTTTGAAAAATGTATCACATTTTTGGCCATATACTGTTATATTACATACAATTTTGTTAAAATTACAGTTAAAAACTGTACTTTAACTTTAATTATGGGGGGAAAAATATGTTTTTATTTGAAGGTAATTTTCTGTAACTTCACAGTATTTTTCTGGCACCCCAGCTTACAGAAAATTACCCTTTTTTTAATTTCTTTTTTTTTTTACAGTGTAAAGTAAAATATGGTTATTAATCATTATAGGTTTATCCATACAGCATGTAAAAATTTTTGTTTATGTGTTCCCAGGTGGGGAACTACAAACGTGCTGTCAAGAGATTTGACGATGGCCATCGACTGTGCAATGATCTTATGGGCTGCCTGCAGGAGCGGGCAAAGATAGAAAAATCCTACGGGGATCAGTTGACTGCCTGGTCCAAGAGATGGAGACAGCTCATTGAGAAAGGTTGAATGCTAGAAAACAATTGTTGACATAAATCGACACATTCAGTCTAAATTTGTATTATTGAATTTGCCTCAGGCCCCCAGTATGGCTCCGTGGAGCGGGCCTGGTTGGCTGTAATGACTGAGGCGGACAAGGTAAGCGAACTGCACCAAGACGTCAAGAACAACCTGGTGAATGAGGACGTGGAAAAAGTCAAGAACTGGCAAAAGGAGGCCTATCACAAGCAAATGATTGGAGGCTTCAAAGAGGCAAAGGAGGCAGAGGAAGGATTTAAGAAGGCTCAGAAACCCTGGGCAAAAAAACTCAAGGAGGTGAGAGAACAGTAGTATGTGCATCTTTACCCTACAGACAAGCTGGTCTCTGTCACTTGAATTTATACATTTCTCTGGAGAAGAAAGGGAAGAAACTCTTTGTATTCATGTATTGTATCCATTAGGAGCCACTAAGATCAGAAGCTTATGGCTTATGGTATACTGAGTGAAATCATCCTTTCCATCAACAAAAGTAGTTACCTGCATTACTGTACTAATGAGTTCTGATCAAACTTATACAATGGCAACATCCACTATAATCTTATTGGGAAGCTGCCAGGGCAGCCACAACAGTGTTTGTGCATTTAATTTGACACACGTTGACACATGAAGTAGTCAATAAAAATAGTATGTGATTCTGAACTCCTGAATATGAGTACATGATCATACGTATGCGTTTGTTGTACCCTGACTTCTTGTCAGATTGTCCGTGCAATAATGAGAAAACTTGTGTTTGGGCATGCAGATGGAGACGGCGAAGAAAGCTTACCACATGGCATGCAAGGAGGAGAAACTGGCTGTCACTCGAGAAGCCAATGGCAAAACTGAGGCTTCTGTCACACCGGACCAGCAGAAGAAACTCCATGAGAAAGTGGACAAATGCAAACAGGATGTGCAGAAAGTAGGGAAAAGACAGGAAAATGTATACCTGTATAGACCATCATCTTTGGTTTTGTAGATCCATGCAGGGATTCTAAACAATTGATGAGAAATTAATGTTTCTGGTTGATTTTTTTGCACACTGCATCTGCAAATATAATCCATGTGCACAGTATGTTAAATTTAAACCAGGAATTTAGAATGTCAGAGTTTTTAATTTTCCACAGATGCTTGCATGTGAATTCATCATTTTAATTTCTCTCAGGCTAAAGAAAAGTATGAGAAGTCTCTAGAGGAGCTGAACAAGTGTGCACCGCCCTACATGGAGAGCATGGAGCAGGTGTTTGACCAGTGCCAGCAGCATGAGGTGAAGAGGCTGACTTTCCTCAAGGAGGCCTTGTTGGACATCAAACGCCACCTCAACCTCACAGAGAACCAAAGGTCAGCCAGACGAAAACAGTGAAAACACCACACACCTGATCATTTCTGCATCTTCCAAAAGATCTTTGATCTGCACTAGGCTGAGACAAGTCCCATTTTCGTCCCATGTGATATTATAATATGTAGGTCGTTACAAACCAGGGGGAAAAAATTAGGACCCACTTTCCTCGTTTGAGTCTTTACATGCATTCAATTCATTCAGGCTATTTTTTAACTCTTTGACTGCCATAAACGTTATAAAACGTTTAGCATAAACCTAGGGAAGGGCGCCGAGGACGTTAAAAGACGTCCCCTATGTTTTTTTTTTTTTTTTTCAAAAACGGGTGCAGGAAAGCCTTGGGCAGCTGTGCTGAAAGTATCAGGCAGATCTGATTAGTCAAAGACTCGTTTTGGCCCC
Source organism: Leptonotus elevatus (assembly GCF_054856555.1). Lineage (NCBI taxonomy): Eukaryota > Metazoa > Chordata > Actinopteri > Syngnathiformes > Syngnathidae > Leptonotus > Leptonotus elevatus. Next base: position 10,034,146 of record NC_141240.1, read on the forward strand.
TAGAGGGCAGCGATGACTCTCTTTGCACAAGGTTGGATGGGCCGCCCACCGTGGGCGTCAGTAGAAGACGTGAGGCGGAGCTAGAGTGTTGAGGAGACAATGGCTGATCCAAGCCACAATGGCTTGACCAAGCAACCGGTTACAAGCAGCTCAGCTTGAGCATTTTTTTCAAAGACGGAAAGCATCAATCAATACTAAAAAGCGCATTGATGTCAACGATGATGATGACAACGAGCTCTACGCCAAAGTTGGAAGCTTTGGCGTGACTGTTATGAACACGTAGTAAGCCTCACGGCTAAGCGCGGCTAGCGCTGCTAAGGCCGGAAAACGCGCACAATAGCCGGCCGGGTACTTCTACACAATCGGACATTCGATCGGGCGATGGAGAGTTGGCATCGACCAATGCAGATTGATGATGATGATGAAGATGACTCCGAGCTCTACGCCAACGTGACTGTTATGAACACGTAGTAAGCCTCACCGGCTTAGCGCGGCTAGCGCTGCTAAGGCCGGAAAACGCGCACAATAGCCGGCCGGGTACTTCTGCACAAGCGGACATTCGATCGGGCGATGGAGAGTTGGCATCGACCAATGCAGATTGATGATGATGATGATGATGACTGCGAGTTTGACGCCAAAGTTGGAAGCCTGGACGTGTTTACGATCACGTAGTAAGCCTCACCGGCTAGCGCTGCTAAGGCCGGAAAACGCGGAGCTGCACAAGCGGACATTCGATCGGACAATGAAGAGTACCCCGAGTCCAATGCATATTCATCGGAGGAGCGGGTACAGTCTGATCACGGAGAAGACACTGTTTCTGGACTACGATGCCACCATGAATGGAGTGGATAAAATGGATCAGAACATCTCCTACCACCCGGTATAGCAACTGAAGGACGCGAGGAAGCGAGACGTAACACCACCGTAACGTAACCGTAGCATGATCCTGATATTAGACTTGATGACACACTGCAGTATATACTTGCTATTCCCCGGAAAAAAACGGCCGGCAAGAAAGTGGCGCACGCGAAGAGGCAATCTGTTGTGCAAATGCTGTTGCGTCTCTTTGCACGCAGGAGAGTGTTACAAAAAGAAAAACTGTCGTTGAAACATCCACATATTTGTAAATAGCACCACAGTTGCACACATTTGTAAATAGTTTGCCAAATTGTTGTCAAATTGTTACACTGTTGAATGTAAATAAACGTATTTTGCTATCAAAAAACACTTTTTCATTCTTGGTGGTAGTGTTTTATAGAAGTAAAGCACTATTTAGGTGTTTGTGGCATCATTCATGGACAAAAAGAAGTGTCAAATTCACTAGAATGCATGAAATAATATCGTTTCACTAAAAGCTTGATTTCTCCGTATTTTGGTCCAACACAGGCGAAATTGGGTCAAACTAACCATTTTCTATTGTTGATTACTAAAGAACGGAATAAGGTAGAAACAAACTCTTTTTTTCTGATGAAAGATGAAAGTCCAATCTTTCATTTGGTAGTACGTGTGTTTCCATAGTCCAAACAGAACATTTTCTGTGGACCTTGAAAATCAGTCAAAATGCTTAAATCGGCTGGCACTGGCGGCATCCCTTTTCTGAAAACGTCTGGCAGTCAAAGAGTTAATGGCAAATTTTTATTACTCACATTCCATGCAAAGTAATATAGTGTTAACATAACTACATGTATCATTTATTTGTTTCTTTCTGCGGATTCTGATTTGTTATTAACTTTTGAGAACTCACTAACACAATTGACAGTGCGGACACAAACAAAAAGTAAGTACGCATTCGATATTGACAACAGCTACCTCTGTGATCTTAGTATCCTTTAAAATTAACTGGATTCAAATATACAATGGTCTCCAAAACAAAACTCAGATCATAACGGATTGTTGACAAGTTACGTGTTACAATTTAACCATCATTCAAAAAACATCCCTAATCATTCGTTGGATACTGTAGAATAATAATCCCTTTGGAGAAGGAGAAGAAGAAGTAGAAACATTAAAAGTAGGAGATGAAGAAAAAGAAGCAACAGAAGAAGAAGAAGAAGAACCACCCAATAAAACACAGGGAGAGCTTTTCTGGAGAGCTCAGTATTGTTCATTCGGTAATTTTACCTCCAGAAAAGAAAGAAGGAAAAAAAAACAAGAGAAAAACCCACAGGGAGAGCATGAGAACTAAAAAATACTTTGGGATGTCATTCGGAATAGAATGATTGATCGTTTTTAACATTTCCATCCGTCCATCCATCAGGTAGTGGGGGCAGCAGCATTTGCAGGGAAGCCCAGACTTTCCTCTCCCCAGCCACTTCGTCTAACTCCTCCAGCGGCGTTCCCAGGCCAGCTGAAAGACATCGTCTCTCTAGCGTGTCCTGTGTCGTCCCCGGAGCCTCCCGCCGGTGGGACATGCCCGGAACACCTCTCCGGGGAGGCATTCAGGAGTCATCCAAACCAGATGCCCGAGCCACCTCATCTGGCTCCTCTCAAAGCAGAGGAGTAGTGGCTCGACCCTGAGGTCCCTCCCGGATGACCGAGCTTCTCACCCTATCTCTAAGGGAGAGCCCGGACACCCTGCGGAAGAAACTCATTTCAGCCGCTTGTATTCGGAATCTCGATCTTTCAGTCACGACCCTCAGCTCGTGACCATAAGTGAGGGTAGGAACGTAGATCGACCGGTAAATCGAGATCTTCGCCTTTCATCTCAGCTCCTTCTTCACCACAATGGACCCATACAGAGTCCGCATCACAGCAGATTCTGCACTGTTCCGCCTGTTGATCTCCCGCTCCATCCTACCCTCACTCATGAACAAGACCCCAAGATACTTGAACTCCTCTACTTGGAGCAAGGTCTCATCCCCGACCTGGAGAGGGCACGCCACCCTTTTCCAACTGAGGACTATGGTCTCGGATTTGGAGGTGCTGATCCTCATCCCAACATTTTTTTTGGGACATTTCATGCTGACTTATTAATTAACTGATCAATTGAACACGGCTATGCCGTAAGATAAAATTGGGCCTTGAGTCATCGGGAAGTGACGCTCATCTTGGTATAATTTCTGTTCATCAATTATTAAATCCCATTTGGAAGATTATAGCATTCTAATGGTTTCCGTACTTCATATTACTTAAAATAGATTTACAAGAAATAAGAGTTTGTGTAAGAGTGTAATTGGTTTGCACTAATGAAATTAAGTAAAACAGGCTTGTCACGTTTGGTGCAAAACTAAGAAAACTGTCTACGTATTATCGCCTACCATCGTTGTCTCAGCAAGGGCTAAAAATACACAAGTTGCACTATAAGTGTGTCATGTTGGTTATCTTGTATTTGGTGTTCAGCTGCTACGGCTTAACAATAGCAACCTTAGCAGCAATTACCTTGTAATGGGTTTGTCTGTCCCAACGATCATTGGAGCAAAATTGTTGGGGGCTTATGTAGATCTTGTTACCATTGGGTGACCCTACTAGACATGAGGGACCACATAAAGCTTGGCTCAGAACCCTTTGGGACAAAACCAATATTTGACCAAAATTTTCAACGCATGGACGTAGATCATCATCAGTGTGTGCAGGGTAGCTGGGCCTGAAGAGTCCTGGGGGGGGCAAAGTGGGTCCAATCTACCATGAGCTTACCACTAGTGGAAAGGGCCAATAGAGTTGCGTACAATATCAGATGTCGGTGCAATCACAACTAAAGAAGCTGACTCTAGGGATGTGGAATGTCACCTCTATGGCAGGGAAGGAGTTGGGGTGCTAGGTCAAGAGGTCCCGACTAGATAAAGTCAGAATTCTCTGGACACATGGCTTGGGCTCTGCAACTAGTCTTCTTGATCGGTGTTGAACTCTCTTCCACTCTGGAGTTGTTTCTCGTGAGAGCCCCAAACAGTTATGGGTTAATCACCATAGGGCAGGGGTGCCCAAGTCTGGTCCTCGAGAGTGCCTATCCAGCCAACACACCTGATTCATGGTCAGGATCGTTATCAGGCTTCTGCAAAGCTTGCTGATGAGCTGACATTGGATACAGATGCGTTGGTGGAGGGAAACACGCTGGATAGGGGCTCTCAAGGACCAAACTTGGGCACCTCTGCCCTCGGCTAAATGTCTGTACATTGGGGTTCACCCAGGATGACGAGAGGGTAGCCTTTGGTTGCAGGTGCAGGTCATATTGTTGTTTTTGTCAATGCACCAAACAACAGCTCAGACAATCCACCCATTTTGGAGGGATTGGAGGGGGTGCTGAAAAGCAGTTCTGCAATGATGCGGTCTCTTGTGCATCGGTTTGAGACTAAAAGAAAAGCTCTCGAATTTGCTGGTTGATCCACGTTGCCACACTCGCATATGGTCAAAAGTTGTGGATCGTGGCCGAAAGAACAATCTCCTGCGGCTGGAGTGAATTTCCGTCGCAGGGTGTTCGGGCTGTCCTTTAGAGATAGGTTGAGAAGCTCGACCTTGCAGGAGGGGCTCAGAGTAGAGCCATCGCTCTACCGCATCAAGAGGAGCTAGATGAGGTAGCTTGCACATATGGTTAGGATGCCTCCTGGACATCTTCCCGGCGAGGTGTTCTGGGAACATCACACCGAGAAGAAGCTGAAGATACCATGTCTCTCCTAGAAGAGCTGGAAGAAGTGGTTGTGGAGAGGGTCTGGGCTTCCCTGTTTAGGCTGTTGCTTTACAACTGCTTGGATAATCAGAAGAAGATGAAAGGATGGCTGGATTCAGTTGTTTAAATTCAAGGAAAACAAGCTTCACTTCAGCACTGCCATAATCCTAACATCAGAGTGTTTTCAGCTGAGTTTTCAACCAAACTGTTTGTTCCATTGGCAAACTAGACAGCACCATCCAGTGTCCACTGGTGGATATTTCATGTCTTTTTTTTTTTCTTTCCTCAGCTACGCCACAATATACAGAGAATTGGAACGCACGATCCTGTCCGCAAACACACAAGAGGATCTGAAGTGGTTCAGCAACAATCACGGGCCTGACATGCACATGAACTGGCCTGCCTTTGAGGTATGACCTCAAACGGATTCTAACATGGGTTTGATTTAATCTGATCATTATTTATCCCAATGAATGAAATACATATATACCCAGGCTTTAACACAGTAAGACAGATATGGAACAATAATATACGCTGATTTAGAACCAATCCAAAACTTTACATACATCAGTTATGTATAAAATAAACACTTTGGGTTTGGCGTGAGGAGCGCAAAGCAGCTCTTAATTCATATTCTACTTTTTACACCCATTTGAATGTGTGCTGAGCAGGAATACAACCCAGATCAGGCAAATGCCCCCCCAAAGAAGAAGAAGCCAGATGGAGCCCCGCCCACTCCTAGCACTGACCACGTGGCTCCCCCTGGTGACCGGAGCAGGTTAGTTCCTTTGACTTTGAAAACCTCTTGCATTTAAAAAAGAAAAAAAAGAAAACATTCTTAAATTAGTTAGTAAGGTGTCTTTAATTGCGAAACAATGTCACATTGCTGGTTTCTTACAGTGCTCAATCAAATAATGAATATGATATTCAATTATATTTTTCAGGTCTGCTGTTAAAATTTGATACAGTATATATGTTTATGACTCATGAATGAGCTGCATTTTTTGCCTGTCACTCATTTAGCATTGGACGTATTGCATTTCATATTTAATGTTATCATGTATATTCGGTTTCTCTATAGTGTGAGCAGCTATGAGAAGAACCAAGCATACTCAACTGAGTGGTCTGATGATGAGCAGCCTACTGCGCACTCTGGCAATGAAAACGGTGGAAACGGAAACTCATTTGAGGAGGATTCCACCACTGGGAAAGGCGTTCGTGTGCGAGCGCTCTATGACTATGATGGCCAAGAGCAGGATGAACTCTCTTTCAAAGCAGGTAAACACCAGCAACAGTATTATTATGCAACTGCATCTTAATTGTTTATAATGATAAACGTAGTTGTAGTCAGAAATTCCCTCCACTGTCTTCAATTGTATTTTAATGTATCGTCCTCTTAAAGAAATGATTGTAGTCAACGGTGGTCACAAGGAAAACTAATTAGAGGCACTTGCCCCCACAGTGATAAGTAACAATTAAGCACAGGCTTCTGGTAGCATTACAACTGGTGTAAACCACAGATATAAATGTGAAATTACACACATTTAGGAACAGCAACCCAAAAAAAGGAGACAATTTCAGGAATGTATGAAAATGGCTACACATAGTACTTTTGCTAACTGTATAGAAAGAGAATACAGTACTGTACTCCATTTAAAGGAGAAGTCAGCCCAAAAAATGTTCTTGACAATGTATGTTCTATTCAGCACCATGAGTATTCTGATTGATATTGCCTTTTGTGGAATATGTAATCAGCAGCAAAATGCACCCGTTTTTATCCAGGCGGCCATTTTGCCACTTGCTGCCAACTGAAGATGACAGAGTTGCTCAAGGCTTATGTAACAGCCAATCACGGCTCAGCCTACGAGCATCACATGACAAACTCAAAAAAACAGATGAGCCATGATTGGTCGTTACCTGAGCCCAGAGTAAATGTGATGTCATCTTCAGTCAGCAGCAAGTGGCAAAATGGCCGCCCCCTGAGATTGTTGGAAAAACAGGTGGCTTTTTTTTTCTTTCTCTGCTTTGTTCATGTTCCACAAATGCAATATTAATCAGAATTCCGTGTACTTTACACTAATGGGGGCGCATAGAACACATTATTATAAAATGTATATATAATAATTCTATACGTACAAGTAATTTTATAGAACATTTTTGGGTTGAAGTCCCTTTAATAAGCGTAGTAGTTTCTTTAGCAAGAAACTTTGAAATAAATAAATAATAATAGTAATAATTATAATAATGATCGAGAGTCTTGTTTTCAATGTATTTTTTACTATTCTACGTCATCCTGCGTGTTGCTGAAAGTATGCTCTGACTTGACAGGCGATGAGCTGACCAAGACCGAGGATGAAGATGAACAAGGCTGGTGTCGAGGTCGTTTGGACAGCGGCCGAGAGGGACTGTACCCGGCCAATTACGTTGAGCCAATCTAGTCTAATGGCCGGACAAAGAAAAGACACGCTCCTGGAGGCAGCTTGAACGGCACCATCAAATTGCACCGCACATAGCCAGAGACTTAAGAGCAACACATCCCTTGCCCAACAGATGTGTGAAACAGACATCCAAACTTAGTAAGCTAAAAGACAATACATCGGTATAGTATATTTTATCCAGCTTTTGGGGTGGTTGGACTTACACGTTTCAAAACAAGAGTGGCAGTTATTCCAATATATACACACACTCAACTATAGACCTTGACAGGCACATATGGCTTCTCTGTGTAGCTGTATATTATGTACAATGCAGCTTATTTAAACACGCAGTCTACTGCAGTCTGTTGTGCAAATAGAAGGCGAATATAATCAGAATACCTATTCGACAAAGACGAGCTTCTCTAACCTGCATTGTGTATATACAGTATGATGCCATTTTTGTGTAGCTTTTTTTTTTTTACGCTGTGTGTGGTCAGTCATCATTACATCAGGAATGCTGTGTCGTGTTTTAAGTACCACAAACAGTATCCTCTTTTTTTTTTCTTCTCGAGGTGGATGTTTTGTTTTTTGTGCTCCGGTCTTAACCTCTTTCCCCTTGTGTGCAGTGTTATGTGTTTAACTGTTTCTGAGCGTGCATAGCAGCATGTGCTATGCAACAAGTCACATTCCCTGGATCCTACAGCCTTGATGAGGCCACAACCTGATGCAACACTACAAATGCAGAAGTCACTTTTAAAGCATCGCATGCATCTGTTCTCATGAGAGGAAGCTTGCTGACGATGTGCTTGATTTTATGTTTGTTTTGTCATCATGCAAGCCATTGAAAAGAGACATGACATTCTCAAACCGTGTCTACTAACAACTCGTGTCAATGACGAAGCAAAGGTGGATTAGCGCATCCTTTTGAGATGAGTGCTGCAGTATAAGAGGGGTTTGGAACAATGCCTATGCCAGCATTTTTCTACCAGGACGGGGTCAATGGTGGCGTGCTGAGCCCCAGACCACTGTGTGAAGACCAAGCCTCTTCAACAGGACATGAATGTACTAGTGTTCAGGCATGACAGAAAACCCGCTTCTTCACTGTCTGAAACCCCCTACTAGTTACAGTATGTGGCCCGTTTTTATGCTGAGCCAAAGAATGACCCGCTACCATCAACTGCGTTTTCCCTCCATGCAATAACCTCACATATCATGTAACTAGACAAGATCTATTTGTAGCTGCCTCCCAGTCCACCAAAGCTTCATTTGTCTTCACACCACTGGCAATGACACAGGGAATACTTTTGTCACCATTAATGCACTGCATGTACAATGCTTGCAGTGTATTATGGGCAGATTTTCATTAGATTTTTTAGAAGTTTCGATCATATCTAGCGTATGTTTGCATTCTGCTAATTGATTTGTGTGTTATCATGCGATGGGTTACTCCTAGATTTGTTCAAATGGTTACTGTTTGAGAGATGCCCTTTCAGAAGTGCTGGAGTTTTGGACCAACAGTCAGATGTGTTAAGCTCTTCCTGGAACAGGATTTGACAGGCTTAGGTACATCACAGTGAGGAGAAACACATCACCAGCTCACAAGTTGTGTCTTACGAGTCAAGTTGTCCAGCAAAGCAAAAAGGACTTGAATCATCCATGTCCCATGCACACACAAACACACAAACATTTACCTGGTTACATTGCCATTTTGAGGAAGACATTAAGTATGTATGCGTTGTGTAGAAAGTTAATTAAATAAAAAAAAACATGCAAGTGACTGACTACTAAGACAAAATGTAGTGTTATATATGTAAATGTGTCTCATGAACATGAAGTTATAAACACCATATCGTATGAATTTCATGGCGATAGTAAGTGTATCATAAAAGCATTACAACCCAAGCTGTCAGATTTGTATATGAAGATGTAATTTAAAGATTATATTATTCTATTGTAACTGTACAACTGTGTTGAGTTGAAAATGAGACCTAACCATGTTGAGGCAGTCAAAATGTGTAAGTGTAAATGCTTTTTTTTTTTTTTTTTTAAATGTTGATCTCTTCCTTATGCACACGGGATCGCAGCTCATGTTGTGGAAACCCTCTATTAGCGGTCTAGGTGATGTATGTTCATAGTTAGTGATGTACTTTTATCTCCTAACTGGTGTAGTGCCTGTTCATCTTGATGTAACAAGACGTTCATTTAAATATGCATAAAGATGATTATGATCACAGATAAAAACGACGATAGTGATGAAAAGTCCCAATCAAATTTGTTGTGATGTTGTCAATATTGCGATATTGGGTTGAAAGGGAAACAAGTTTGTTTGAAAAACTGTGGTCTGTGTTGTTTTTATTTTATTTATTTGCCTGTCTGTGTGTACATATACTATATGTATGAATTATGGACTCATTTCCAGAGGAGAGAACGGTACAATGCATTTGTTATATATTTAAATATACAGAGACAATAAGATGATTCATTCTCTTTTTCTAAGAGGAATCAGAAATAGCTGTATCATTGATTGTTTCCAATTAAAGACTATACTGTACTGTAGTAGAAACTAAAGGGAAATGAGTCCAAATTAGGTAAAAGAAAAGACCAATTTAGACTTAAATCAACTTGTGACGTTAGAATGCTTCCAATTTATATTCTGTGGGACTGAAAGAGCTGTGATTCAACAGCCTATGAGATTAAAAGGTGACAACTATGACAAGAAGATTCAACATTTACACTCTAAAAAAAATGCTACTCAATTTTATTCCGCCGAGTGGTTGCATGAAATAAAATCGTCTGGCTCCAGATGCACTTTTTAAGTATATCACATCTACTTAAAATATTTTGTTTCTGGATCCAGATGATTTCATTGTGTGCAACCACTTGATGAAATTATAAATTTGAACACCATTTAGTGTACACCAATTTAAGATTACAAATTGAGTTGTTGACCAACTTTTTAAAAAATCGCTTGAATTGGTAACACACGATTGAATTAAGTTAGTCCAAAGTGAATACATTAAGTTTAATTTATTATGAGGTCCATAAACTTAATACATTGGATTGGAGTCACTTTGGATTAACTTCATTCAGGTAATATATATATTAAATAGAATGAACTCATAATTAATTAAACTTAATATATTCACTGTGCGCCACGGTGGCTGACTGGTTAGCACGTCCGCCTCCCAGTGCAAAGCAAGTCCAGGCTTCAGGGTGTACCCCGCCTACTGCCCAAAGCCAGTTGGGATAGGCTCCAGTGACCCTTGTGAGGACAAGTGGTTAAGAAAATGGATGGATGGATGGACTGTGGACTAACCTAAATCAACCGTGTGTTACCAATTGAAGTGATTTTTTTTAAGTTGGTCAATTTGTAATTTTAAGTTAGTTCAACAATTCTCTTTTTAGAGTGTAGGGAGTATGCCTTCTTTGGTATTTTCCTGGAAAGGGGCAGTTACTCTTGCCACCGAGAAGTCCGTGTGACGTCATGGTGAAAAGGTCTATTCTCGCGCCGTCCCGCTACATCTGGACCTCGAAGGCACGATTCCACCATGCATGTCCCTGGTTGGGAGTTGAGCACACTGACCGCTGGACTAAAAGTCCAGGCTACTCACTCAGCGGGAGAGATGGGAAGTAACAAAGTACAAACACTCATGTAACGAAGTATACTGCAGTAGTTCCTCCCCCCCCCAATACTTTGTGCTACTGAGTATTTATGAATTTGTTATATTTGAACAACAGTATCTGTATTTTTTACCTTTTCAAAACAGTCGTTACTTTAATTCAGGACGATTAAAATAATAGATTGGACCTGGAAGAAAAAGTAGGGTATCCCTAAGGTGACATGGAAAAACTGGCTTCCCTTATAATCTTTACGTTCCTTCATAATCCTTGCGTTTCCTCGCGGACAATTGTGCTATCAGCTATCAGGGACAGCTCATCTTGTGAATGGCTCTGTGTCAATGTTATGACATCATGATATGTTGGCTAGAAAAAAAAACGGAAACCCACAGCACTACCCACAAGGACACAGGAGAATTTCAACGTGAAAAGTGTATTCTAAATTACAATATTAACCTCTCAAGTCAGGCAAAAGACGATATGGCAAGTAGGATATAAAACAGACTTAGCACAGTTGTCTCCGTAAATGAAATGCCAACTACATGAAGCCACTAGATTGATGACAGTAACAAAACATGGTGAAAATCTATTTGTACATGAGGTGGTCTGATCTCAAGTTTGCAGAGAGCCGACAAAAGCATCAATGCAAATCTTTGAGATAAAGAAGGAATTGTCAACTTGATTTGTTTTTTCACATATTAGTCCGCCATTTTGTTTGTAGAGCAAAACTCAATTTTTATAGCCTGTAGACAAAATGACTTGAAATATCTGCAGTGTGCTTAAAACAATAAAACAATGAATTCCTTTTAATGTGAGCTTGTAAAAGGCAGAAGTGCACATTTCAGTAGGCAGTCTTTACGATTGAAATGAAAGATTAGGTACGCCAGGGAGCATACAAATGTTCTTCTGTTTATGTCCAGCATATCTTCATTTTTTTCAGCTTGTTGACATCCTGACGGAACAAAAAGCTCGGTCATATAGGGTGAACAAACTGATAGACCAGTCTGCGTGACACATCTGGCTTTCGGATGATGCCCTTCTTGTAGTACTGACGTATAGATCGACTCAGTTTGTCATAGTTCATTGCTGGACGGTTCTTCCTGATGCCCCATAGCCTGGCCACATGAGCCGAATCTTCTATTTTGAAAATCCCTATGGACAGAGGGAAGAAGTTGTCACATACAGTATAGTATGTACAGTATGTGTATAGGGCACCATGCTGTTGGTTCGCATCAACACTAGTCATGGACAGCTCAATTCCAACCAGAACTTCCGATATTAATTACTAATCTAGGCGAAAACACCCTGATGGACCGAAAGGCACACATTTTTTTCTCATCAGTCCTATGACATGAAACAGTCAAACGATGGTGGTACTGTAGCTCTTTCTGTAAAGTAATGGACTAACTGGTTGCTTGTCACTCACAAACATTCCAGACTAGCACCGCAATACTAGCACAATGTCATTATTCATAAATGGACTGATAAGTAAAAGGAGTTGTTGCTTTTGTGATTTGAAACCCTTGCTTCAGCTTAATGGCATTCCTAACCGCTGGTGTCCACCAACAGGTTTCCTCCACAATAGGCACTGACCACCTTACAGCCATAGCTCCGGTCGGTCGGCTCAACAATTAAGGCGCAGAACATGTTCCACTCAGACTCAAAAAGGAGGGGCGCAATAAGTGATAAGGGCAAGGATGCTCTGTCATCCAATCTGTTCATAACATTTATGGACAGAATTTATGGCACAGCCAAGGCTCAGAAGGGTTCCAGTTTGGTGGCCTTAGTATTGCATCACTGCAGATGACGTGGTACTGTCAGCTTCTTCAATCTGCAATCTCCAATTCTCACTGGATTGGTTCACAGCCGAATGTGAAGTAGTTGGGTTGAAAATCAGCACCTCCAAATTTGTGACCATGGTTTGCAGTTCGCAAAGGGTGGATTGCCCTCTCCACATCAGGGATGAGCTCCTGCCCCAAGCGGAGGAGTTCAAATAATACTGGGTCTTGTTCATAAGTGAGGGAAGAATGGAATGGGAGATCGACAAACGGATCGGCTGCAGCGCCGGCAATGATGCAGACTTTGTATCGGTCTGTTGTGGTGAACATAGAGCTGAGCCGAGCCGGAGGGCCACACTTTCAATTTAGCAGTCGATCTTCATTCCTACCCACATCTGTGGTCATGAGCTGCGGGCCGTGACTGAAAGAACAAGATCCCGGATACAAGGGGCTGTTTCCTCCACAGGGTGTCTGGGCTCTCCCTTAGAGATAGGGTGAAACGTTCGGTTATCCGGGAGCGTCTACGAGTTGACCTGCTACTCTCCCCGATGAGGTGTTCCAGCCACATGCCACCAGGAGGAAGCCCCGGGGACGACACAGGACATGCTGGCTAGATCAGCGTTTCTCAACCACGGTCCTCAAGTACCCCTATCCAGCCTGTTTTCCATGTCTCCCACAGCCAACACAGGTGTTTCAAACGATCAGCTAATCAGCAAGCTCTGCATGAAGCTTGATAATGATTTTGTTGATGCTTTCATTTATTTGTTTTTTCGCACATAGACAAAAAGACAATATAAAAAACTGTTGTAACATTAAAATGTGCAGGAGAGATCAGGAAACCCATATCGGGTTTATAAAAAAGATCTCACCTCATACATAATCTTCATATTCAGATTACATATTCAATACAGAAACAAAAATAAAACAGTATATATAAAATACACTTAATACACCAAGAGCATTTAAAAAAAAGGATCCTCAGCTCTGTTGGCTGCAAGAGACATGGAAAGCAGGCTGGATAGAGGTATTCGAGGACCGAAGCTGAGAAACAGTGGGCTAGACTATGTCTCACAGTTGGCCTTGGGAATGCCTCAGTATCCCTCCAGAAGAGCTGGACAATGTGGCTGGGCAGAGGAATGTATGAGCTTCCTTGCTAGAGCTATTGCCCCTGGATGAATAGATGGATTGATGGGAATAGGAGAACTTGTTTAAAACTGAACACTGTATTTCCGCAAGGAAAAAAATTAATATTTTTAAGGTTTTATCGCCAAGCACTACATTAAAAGTATGGTATTTAGTTTCAGGATAATGTATTTTCTGGGCTATAAATAATTGTGCTATCCTTACTGCAGTGTGGCTATTGTAGCTATCCAGCCAGTTAAACTCTGATACAATGACAAGGAGGCTGTGGTGTAGTGAACCTTTTGCCGTTGTTTACTAAAGATTCCAACATTACATGACAGAGTGAAAACTAACAAAAGCCAAGTTTGACTGTTTTAACATTAAGCTCAGCTTCATATAAAGTCTGATGAAATATTCTTGCACATATATGTGAATAAAAACGATCTTTTTAACCTATTTATTATCTTCCCTTTCAACTCAAAACACAACTTAATATATCAGTAATTTGACTTAATGAATTTTACTCACAACTTTGCTTCTAGCATCTTTAAGATCATCATTTAGTTTGCAAAAACTGTTTTCAACAAGTAGGATCCAGGCAGCAATCAAAATGGTTGCTAAACAGGAAGAGGTAACCAAATTACCTGAAACTGTATCAAAATAAAAGTAATCTTCGATCCATGTAAATATCGCCCTAGTGGCGACACAATAAAGATTGAATTGGAGAAATACAGACATTCAAAGGTGTTAGCTCCAAGTGTTAGGAACATTACTTTAAAAAAGTAATTAGTTATAGTTACTCATTACTTGCTTAAAAAAGTAACTGGGTTAGTAATGAATTACTTCATAATAAAAGTAAAAGGCAAAGTAACTATTTTCACGACTTTAAAAACATTTTTATATCAAACAATTTTCATTATTTTTATTTTTTTAATATATATATTTTTTTTCTTTTCTTTTTTCTTAAAGAGCTCAGTATTGTTCATTCGGTAATGTCATCATCATTGCTCTTTACTTAAAAAAATATATATATATATATTATTATTATGATGATGATGATTATATTTTTATACAAGGAATTCAAAATTACGCCCAGGCTATTTTGTGAGTATTTATGTCACACAAATGCCTCACTCCTAATAATAACTAATAATAAAACTCTAATAATAATAATAATAATAATTCATTATATTTGGAGTGGTGATGTATGTTCTACCACTGCCAGTTACTACAGCAATCAGAATAATAATACAAATAAAATAAATACTGGATAGCTGGTGATTTGTGGCACATATGTCATCTATAGGTAATTTGTAGACAGTCCTAGCCAGTCCCTCCAGGATTTCCCGGGCATTTTTTATGATTGTTAAGGCTAGAATAATCAATAATAGATACAAAAAAATTGCCAATGCTATCATGGACAAAATCACAGCCATAACTACTACTATATTTACTCCTCAGACTCATCAGCTTCCACTTGATCTCTCTGAAAAACATATAATTTTGTACACTTTCAAATATGAGCGTATGGTGATATATCTTCAGTTTATAATTCTACACATATAAAGACGTGTTTAATGAATGAGAAAACTGCCCAACTCTAGATTTAACATGCATCATTCACATACAAATGTCACTCCATCGCCTCCATGAGTGTGAGCATATTTCTTTCAATACTTTTCACATGTTTACCACTCGTGAAATAAGAGAAATACAATTGTTGGCGCTATTAATTACACTAGGCGAGCGTGTCGCTATGACTTACCAGTATCTTTATAGCTGTGCTTGTGGAGTCGCAATATGGCTCTTGGTGGAACATGATTGTCAACAAATCGCTCTTCATGGCGGCCGTTTTTCGACAAATCTCAACTGTTATTTTTTATTTGTTGTCAAGTTGTCAAACCAGTTCCAGTAAAGGACGTGGCCTCTTTGCTAAAATGCTAAAATATGCTAAGCCTTAAGGTCCAGAAGTAAGAAGGACGACACGGCCGTCACGTCGTGACACGCTTCCTGCGGCACCTCTAAAATAAAAGTCACTCAACATTTCAGCTGTCAAGACACTTTTATTGTGACGAGGTCCGACAACAATAGTGCCTCTAACTGTGCGCAAAGTATATTTTCAGAGCTCGTCACCGCACAATGTCTTGTAAGATTACTTCGAGCCTTGAATCTAATAAATAAATTGTAACGCAACGCATTTCTCATACAATAACGATAACAGCGTTTCAAATATGGGGAGAATAATTTGTTAGATTAGTCCGTTTATGAAAAAAACAAAACTGAGTTATTCCCAACACTGGTGAGCTCACTCAAACCAGACCAGCTCTTCATCAAACATAATTTACAATGACTTGACAATATCAACTTTTTTCCCTGTCCCAATGGTTTGGCATTTTCCCAAAGTAAACAGCTAATTGGAATACTGGATGCCAGTTCTCTTTTTCTTACCTTTTTCTTTGTTGATCCAGCGAATACAGCGGCTGTAGTTGTGTGGCTTGAGGAGCAGCTCCCGAAGGAACTGCCACAAGTGGATGGGCTGGCTGGGGCAGCTACACCAAGAATTGTCATTTGCTAAAAAATTAAAATTAAATATTTAATAAATAAAAAGTAGAAGTAGAGCCTCGGGCATTGTATCCATAGCATTGTCCTTATACAACCCCTGGCAAAACGTATGAAATAACCAGTCTCGGAGGATGGGTTTAATTTGTTTAATTTTGTTGAGGGTAAAAACAGCAGATCACAAACGTGAAAAAAAAACAACTAAAGTCACTTCAAATGGCAACATTCTGTCTTTAAAAGAAGAAAAAATGGGGTAGTCCGTAATAGTTTGCTATTTGTTTAGACCAAGTAGAGGGGAAAAATTATTGAATCAGTCAAGTCTCAGGGAAAAATGATGGAATTATGACAACAAAAATATCAACAAAAGAACACTTCAACAACACATCATGAGTATTTTGAAGCACTATCTCTGGCTTTTATAATAGCTTGCAGTCTAAATGGCATAGACCTAATGAGTGATGAACAGCACTCTTTATCAATCTGGCTCCAACGTTCTCTGATTGCTTTTGCTTTGTCATGGACTATTTTCAGCAAATATCTCTAAAGATTTTCAACTGAAATGAGATTCGGACTATTTGTATGACATTGACCTTATGTGTTTTTCTTTTAGGAATGTTTTCATAGTTTTTGCTCAATAGCTAGATGTATGATCATCTTGACAAATGATTTCATCATCCCCAAAACATCCACTGACTGAAAGACTGACTACATTATTAGTGTGGTGAGTGACATGAATATAATTTCTTTTATTGACAATAGAAAGTTAAAGGCGGAAATTACATCAATTTGACATCCATGCGTCAGGGAGATCGGAATAAGTATGGGGGAGTAACTTTATGCCCACTCACACATGTAAACGGGTAATCCCGAAAGTTTCAGAAAGTGGAATTTTGACCTTAACCTGAATATTGACTGCATGTAAACGTAGTGACTTTTAGGAATAGAAATTTACAGGGTGAATATTTTGTCCTCAGAATTGAGTGATTCTATAATTTCATCCCTCTAGTTGGTCTAAACTAGTAACTGTTGCTGACTACAATATTTTGTTCTTGATTTCTTTTCACATTTTAAGCCAAAAAGTTGTCATTGCACATGACTTCAGTTTTTGTGCCATGTGTGTAATGTGCTTTTTTTCCTACAATTTTAAACAACTGAATAAACATCCTCTGAGATTGGTGATTCCATAATGTTTGCTCGGGGTTGTAGAGCAATCATTGTTGTCGATCGCTGCCGAAATTTGTAAAAGTGTTCGAGACTTACCTGACTTAAAGTCTTCTGGTTGGCACTGGTCCTTCATTGCTGCAGCTAATAGAAACAAACACAAAATTGAATCCAATAGCATTTTCCAACACACACCCAACACATTTCTCTGCACTGCATTTGCCTCCTCCCAGCTGATACAATTCTTACCAGATCTCCAGATGTCGAGATGAGCATATAGCATTTCTCCAAACTGCGAGGAGCGTTCTCTGAAGTCAGCCTCTGACATGGAGCACAAGTCTCTTCCACTGAGCTCCTTGAAGAGCATGCTCATCTGTGGCAGTCGGTACAAGTGCTCCGTCCACAGCAGCCACTTGTAAACGTGCGTGCAGTTCCAACCTAGTGGGTCTGTGGAGGAAAATTCAAACAAGAATTGAATATTAACAAAAATTACTCAGACTATTGTTTTATTGTCATCATAAATAGTTACAGCCTAATGAACGCAGAACATAAAATTTTTGAATGGCTACTGCCATCTGTGGCCGAAAAATGAAACTGCATGTTCCCTTCTTTTTTATGTGTTTGTTTGCTTTTTGAAACTTTTATTGAGACAAGAACATTTCTTACATAGTTTCTTGACAAAAATCTCAGTTCATTTTAAAGATAAGTGGAAAAAAACAAAACAAATACAATACTGAATGTTCCCTTCTTGCAGTACACAAATGCGCACAAATTGGAACCCGAATTCAGTCTGAAATCTATTGGCCAGAAGATTACAGGAGTTCCCATATGAACAGCTATGGTGTTAAACTACTAATGTTTTAATCAGATTAATCACGTCTTCGAATTTTAATATGTCTTTTTAATCAAAAAATGTTTTGCCTGCCAAATTTAAAGAGCACCTGTTATGTGTTAATTATTTCGACATTTAATGTTATGAGGATATCTTCAACATTTTTTGATCTACTGCACACACTCATCCTCCTCTTGTTCTAATCAGTTGTGAATGTCATTCTGCAAATATGTATTAAATGCTTTGCTTTAATGCATGTTGTTATGTTTATTGCTCAAACACAACCTGTGCTACCTTGAACGTAACCATCCGATGTCAGCTCAAGGATCATCTGCTGTCAAAATTCATATGAATAATTAATTAAATTAGATTAATCTGCATTAATACATGATTAATGTGATATTTTCTGTTATTAATTAATTAGTTAACGCTTTGACAGCACTACTACTAATTAAAAAATGCTTTTGTCATAAATGGTCAAATAAAAAGGTTATTGTAAAGATATTTTTGGGCAAATTGTTACAAAGTGTAGCTTTAACCTTGGACACATTTTTTAGAAAAGTGGTGAAAAAACAGAGGAAATCCATGAAAGTAAGGTGAGAAAACGCAAATTCCACACACACACTCAAACAGTTGGGTCAAAAGTTTTGGATCAAAAATGGACCGATCCACTTTATGGGTCAATTTGACCCAACTTTCTGGGTTGTTTGATACAAAATTACCCTTTTTTTTACCCTAGCAAAGGATCTGACCAATATTTATGAGTTGTTTTACATTAAAAGACCCATTTCTTGACTCAAAGTTGTGTCAAATTGACCCAAGTAGGGGCTTGGTCCATTTTTAACCCAATATTTGGGTTATTTTTGACCTAACTATTTTTTAGAGTGCAGGAAGACTTGAATCTAAGTGGCAATGACTACAGTCCTTATCTGTGAAAATGCAGAAATATGATTTGTATGGCTGCTCGTTATTTTTTGGTACTGTATGTGCAAGCAATCAGCGTCACGATGAAAGATTTTGAAGGCTGTCAGTTAAATAGGAGCTACGAGGATCGTCTGTTTGCACAAGGCGTGCAGGTCCCCAGAGGCTCATCAGGTGTGTGCGCATATTGATAGCAAGAGTGCAGTGTTTGAAGTTCAACCAATAGCTATTATAATAATAATTGTACCTGGCGCAATGTTGAGCAGCTTGCAAGCTTTGTTAACATCACTCAGCACTTCTCCCACCACCATGGACTGGACCTGCTCCAGACAGTATTCCTCTGCTTCGCCCTGGACTTCAATGAGAGGGATCTGAGCCGGGCTGAGTATGGGTGGGCTTGGCTCTGGACTTCCCAGACCATGAGCAGGAAGAGCAGCAGCCGCGCCAATCCTCAGTTCTCCACTTGCTAACCCAACATAACCAGTAGGGTACACTCCAGGCCAGCCAAGCTCTGGGAGGCCCAACAAACTGCGGGAAGGTTTGATGTCATCTGTCCCCTCCATCCAGCAAATCCTATCCTTGTCAGATGGGGGACTTGTGCAGAGAGATGAGCGTCCTGTGGAGTCAATGTGATCATGACCTGAACTCCCCATCCTCAACTTTATGCAAGGCTGCAAAAGAAAAGAATGGAGGTTTATTATATTTCTCAAACCAAACCAACGCTGACATGAGGATTTTTTAAAAATTATTTTTTAGAAGAAAACAAGGTACAATTGTGTTTTTAGTTGGGAGTGTGAATGGCAATGAGCATGACTTAAAATATTGGATGCACCACTGACTGCTGTTCCAAAGTTGAGGTGCAGTGAAAACTCACTCTTCTAGATATTCCTTCCTGCAAAATAAACAATCTCTCTGTCGTTCTCTGTCTATGTGGGTTTGTGAGCAGAGAGAGAGAGCAAGAAGGTGTGAGTGAGTGTACACACCAAACTATACAGCGTATCGTATTCCCCAAAAAATTACTACCAAAGCATCAACTTTCTAAACAAGGTGCATAGAATCAGCAGTATGCCACAGACCTGCTCGAAACATGTCGCATTACACCTGTGCAACATCTGTGTAGTGTCAGTTGCGGAATGGTATAAAATTGGAATTAAAATGTACAAAACAGCCGAATGGCAATTGCACAAAATATAAACTAGTAGCCAAGAAGTAACTTCGTTTAAAAAAGGTTGGTGACCTGACCTAGAAAATAACATGCAGATGTGAAATAACAGTGAAAGAATAATATAAAAAGCAAATAAGATAAATTTGTGATAATTCCATTAAGGGCTTCTGTATTGTCTTATTTATGAATGTAATGAAATGTATTACATTTCAAAATATAGTATAGCACATGATTTATTTTTTTCTACAATGCAATTTGTCTCAACTCGGTTTTGCACAGCAACATATTTGACATTGTATGTACAACAACTGTATTACGTAACAGTGTTATTTTAGTTGTATTGGGAATTTCTTACCTTATCTGTCAGTCCAAAGTGGGTGCCAATGGAGACCTGGTGCATCTGCTCCCCTGTCCTTCCCTAAAATGGTTTTGCGCTCGTCCGGAGCTCCCAAACTCACTTGCCTCAAGGAAAAAAATTAGCTGTATGTCAAACAGGTTGTTGGTTTCGAGCTGTTTTGTTTCAGTCCACTACGACCACTGAGACACCTTGTTTGATACCTGGCCCTCAGGAGAAAGCTGGCTGAACATCTCAGTTTATGGGAAAACGGTGCGTGTGACTCAACGAGGGAGGGGCATATTTGGTCAAAACTGATGCAGTTATTATTTCTGAAGAGGTACTGAAGTAGACAAACGTTCCTGACTGTTAAGTAAGTCGTAAATTGTTAAGGATTATTAAAAAAAGACACACAGCTCAAAGTATAAAACAAACAAAATATTATTGTAACTTCATGAATTAACTGTGTGAGAGGTATAATTGTAGCCTAGTTTGGTATCAACAATTCATTTTCTGCATGTGGTAAACTCAAAGGACATTGACAAATTACACAGAACTACGAATAAGTTGATATGGCGGGGACACTTAAGGCTCATTCACTCATTCATTCTTCAAACTGCTTATCCTCACTAGGATCTCATCATTTGAAATATTGTTGATTAATTATGTTGACAAAAATGTATCTCATACTGTTAGAAGAACAGGAAAGTAAACCTAAACCTATAGTGACGAGTTGTTTTCAAAAGTTGAGAAGTCAAACAACAAAGATGAGCAAGTAGTGCAGGAGCACGGAAGAACATTGTGTCAATGTTTGCTTCAACTAAACAGTGTTGAATTATTCTAAATAGCTGCTTAAACTACTTGTTTTTTGCTTTAACCAGGTTTGCAGATAAAAAGAAATTGAGATCTAGTAGCCTCCACATCTCTCATGCTCCTCAGACTAATTTGCATGCAACATTCCAGCAGAACGAGCAGCAAGCGGGTTTTTTTTCCAGGTAGTTTAGGGTTCTGTTGGACAGAAGCCGTTGAAAGGAGCCACATGCAGACCAGTACGCCTTCAGGCAAACATGTAACCTGACTCCTCCTTCCAATAAATTAGAGGGGAAAAGAGATCTGATAACAACTTCAGGTTGTCCTGAAAACTTTCTCTCAATAACGCTTTTCCAAACGTTTCATAGCAATGCAACAATGCATCTCTTGCTTGTTTAAAACAAGACAGAGATGGCTTGTAGACCAAGTCACAATAACTCTCCCCATTTACATACATTATGACCACCATTATGTGTAATAAAATCTTTACTCCCTTTGAAAACCTGCAAATTAACTGCCACCTTCCTCCACAATAACAGCTTAGACAGGGCTTTTCAAAAGGACGCAAGGCATTTAAATTTGGATCACAAGACTAATGTGATGCCTTGGACCAAAAGCCTTCATTAACTGATACAAAATGTACTGTATTTGAGACAAAAAAAAACCTCTTCAATTTTCAGTGATAATTTATTCATACAAACATTCATCAAACTTACAAGAGAAAAAGCTTTGAACACTCTCTCATTCACAAACATGCTGCTGTATGATTCATCGTTGGAAACTTCAAAGATACACACACATTGGACTTGACCGAGTCATTACCAAGAGCAACTACAAGTGTTGCTCTTTGACCTCTTGCAGGATTTTGTTTTTTTTGTCTTTGTGGCATGCTTCGGTGTTAGCTGGTATGGTCAAAGTTCACCCTTGTTTGGGGTTTACCGTTACAGCTGCATTGAATATGTTCACCAGTCAAAGTACTCTTAAAAATGGCTATAACTGACACTCAGAGTCAGAGTCAATTAGCCCTTGAGAACTCAACTGTTGGAAGAAACACACACACATGAGCCTTAGGAGGTCTCGTTACTCAGTGCATAGATTATCCAGTCCAGTGCTACTAAATATACAGCAAAAAAAGAAAAGAAAAAGAAGACCACCAATGTGTCAGTTCTAAGTCACTAAAGGATTTTTGATGTTTTCATCCACAAAGAAAACCAAAAAGCAGAATAGTATTCAACACAAACACAACTGTATAATCTTTGGGCTAATTTTGCCAAATGTTTTTCCTTCCCTACAATTATTAAAAACATTCAAATTGAAAGATTGTGTGCAAGCGCTTGACAGTGAAACGAGCATGAAAACCGGTTTGATTTTTATAAACTGCAGACCAGTGATCTAATGGATTAATTGGTTCCATTACTGGGGAATTATAACAAATAATGCAATATGTTTGCTAATAGTGGAGAAATGACTAGGATAGTGTTGACTTTAACATGATACATGTTCAAGTAAATAATATGGGTTGCTTTAAAGGCAGCACGGTGAAGCGCGTGTTTAGTCGTTAGCATCTCTACCTCACAGTCCAAGGTTGTGGGTTGGAATTTTAGCTTTCCTGTGTGGAGGTTGCATCTTCTCCACATAAATGTGTGGCTTTTCCCCACATTCCAAAAATATGCATGAGGTTAACTGATTGTTCCAGAAGACAATGGATGGTTGTGTCCAAAGAGAGAGATTTGGGTTCAATCATGCCACACCAGGGTTTTCGCAGTTTAGTTCTGACACAGTCCTCTCCGACGGTCAGGCTTGCCCCCAGCGTTTTCCCTCCCCACTCCCCAAATAATATTTTTGAATTTGTGCGCACTAAGCCCCCCCCCACCAATAAATGATGGATGGATGGATGTTTTTCGCCACACCCACTTCGACGAACATGAGATATGCATCAGGCATGTAATTTGTCGTCATCAACCTCCCACCCCCAAAGATTATCCTGGGCAGAACTTTGTCCATCCGTCCCCAACCACCGGCTTAGCAAGTTTTCTGGGAGAAACCCTGACAAGCATCAAAAGTGTAAATTATACCTTACATAAATGTATTTGTAGATGTAATTCAAACATAGATGAATAACCCAAATATGGGCATTCCAATTAAAGGATCACAAAATAGTCCTGTATGACTGTGAATAAATGAATCATTGAAGCTGCCCTGTACAGTCTGTGAGTGAACATGACAACCCCGAGTGGAGGATCATTGTAGTGCATTTTATTTCAGTGACTATTGCTTCAATTCAATGGATGACTTGTTTGTGTGTGTTTGTGTGTAGGGGCATATAAGTGCACTACCTGACTTGAGCTTTTCATATTTTGTGGAGGATTACTCCGTGTTACAAAAATAAGACATGCTTTTTCTGTAATGACCACATCATTTATCTTTGTTAAAGGGAAACTTTCCAGAAACTCAATCAATCAATCAATCAATCAATGCATTGGGCAGTCAGCGCAGAAACTGGAGAATAAATTGGCAAAATAAATGGCTTTTCCTCCAAAGTTTCTCTTTCAACTTGTACACACACTCACAAGAATAAACACACAATTTGACAAATGCACGCAACTTTGCACTCTGACAACTACGACGTATGAAAAAAAAAAAGTTATCACTCAAAAGATTAATTGCGCTACTTTAACTTAGCATTCACGTGACCATACAGTGGCTGTGGGATGTTGGTGGATCCAACTTCAGAGACCTCTGCTGCCCAAGAGTGCCGCTGCAGGGTACAGCCGTTTTGCATAAAAATGATTACCAACTTTCCTGCAGCAACTGATAAAAGCTCTTCCTTCTCTTATCGATGTGGCAGGCTCCGGAGGCGTTTATTACTGCAGCGTCTCTAGAACAAGTCCCAAGATTTACAAGTGACCAAAAGGGGAAGGCTCCTGTAAACCCTGTAAGGAGGAAGAACAGTTAGGAAATATTAAGAGTACAGGGCAATGATTTTGTCTAAAAAAACATCCAGACTTTCAATCTTGAGGCAACATAATGCCACAAAGCTGCCGAGTAAGTAGTGGAGGTATACAACACCTGTTAGAGAGCTGAAGTCTCCAATAGAGTTAAAAGTCTCATAGTATGAAAATGCACTTTAGTGGGGTTTTCTATCAATAAAATGCATCCCCGGCCTGTCTACAATCCAACCAGGTATGAAAAAAGTCAGTCCGCGACTTCTTTAGCTTTCTCCTCCTCTCTAAAATGTGTGCTTCAAACGGGCAGATTAAACTTCCGTGACTTGGTGACATCAACAAGACACGGAAGTGCACTCGCCCCCGCCCCCTCGGGTTAATGGCACCGCCTCCGGCAAAGGTTTGTCACGCCCACAGAAATTTGAGAAGATGGCTGGCGCTTGTTTTTTTTTGTTTTTTTTGCTGCTCACATACGCTTGAGAACAATGGGGGAACAATGATCAGGAATAAGTGGTTGTTTCCTTCATCAGACTTTGAGAAGACAATGGATACATTTTATTTTGAAGGACTTGTACCGACAGCATTTCTTGAAGGACTGTTTTGTTAATGAAAGCCTGTTCAGAGCTGGATTTGCACCTCGTTTAAACATCAGTCCTAACGGAGTGACACGACTGCAAACGTGAAAGATGCACGTTTAATATTTTATTTGGATTTAGCCTTCCTTCCTATCCTTTCAATTAGAGATGTGCCATATCATACTTTATACCATATTACTGGTGTAGTTTTAGTACCTTAAGTAGTAGCTACATTTGTTGTGTGGAAGTTGTTTGGTTACAAGAGGTTAAATATGATAAAGCAGACGGTGGTTGGATAATACTGAAGCGGTTGCGTATTGTTTGGCCAAGATACAATCCGCGGTGGTTATTTTGCCGTGACTTTGTGATGCTAACCGGACGCTATGTGGTCTCGACGAGACAACTTGCAGGTTGCGACCGCGCAGTGGCCTAAATGTACACATTTCTGTTATTCATAACCGCTTGTAAATGTCTACAAGCATTCACGGTAAATCAGAGACATTCACAGCAAAATAACGCTCGCAGGACAGTTGCCGGTTACAGCAAAATAACCACTGCTTAAACAATTGCTAACTAACGCTACAACATATTCTCCGTAGTAAGGTTATGCTACTTTTCCACATATTAAAATAGTTCTCAAATGTGTAAAAGACATGTCTGTCTGGCTCAAATTGGTACGGCTGTACCACACTGCTCCTGCTAGCCATGGCCGAGTCGTTTCCATTCAGAACATTAGCAAATTGGCTACTGAAGCCAAAATCCCAGCACCTTCGAGAGAGAAGGGTATGGCCGAGGCGTGGCGTGGTGCATCTATTTACATAAGTGACACGCCCCTAAAACAGACTGTTTTAAAAAGAGCGTTTTTTGTGTGTGGGTGATTTAGGGAAAGCAAAAATATTAGATACAAAGTCAATTTTGACGAATGCATGTCATAGGCATGTTAAAAAAAAAAAAACATATTTAAGAACTATTTTATTATGTTGAATACTATGAGACCTTTTATAATAGATTTGTTCTCAAGCAATTCCCAATACTTTAAATTGGTTAATAATTGGTAAGGATAACAGAAAATATTAAATTGACCATATTCGGACATGCAGCATTTCTGCCAGACAGCGACAATATTTATCTTCTCTGTGGTTGAATGTTACAGTGGTGTATGTAGAACAGCACAAAAGCTGTCTGACTGTGCCAATCACATGAGGTGTTGGCCCCATGACACCTTACCTGGTTATAAGTGACTATTGACAGATTGCTTTGTAGGCTGTTTGCTACCAAGTCCACAGAGTTGTGTGAAAGTTCATTCTGGTCTTGCTGCAACTGGTTCGGGCTTCCCTGCCAGTGTTCCTCTGAAACTTTATGGTTGTTGTCATGGTGGAGGCTGGTGTTGCTGTTGGGCCATTTGCTTCTTTCTGGTGAGGCGAAGGGGTTGTAATTTTCCTCTACGTTGCGATGAGGTTGCGTGTTGAACTCTGCCTGGAAGGATGAAAGCTGCTGTGTGACACCGAGAAGGCCACCAACCTCCACGCTCAGGATCACCCAAATAATATCTGTCAAAAAACAAACAGGTGGGCTACAGAACGGAACTATTATGTAAGACGGGAGGACTATATTTTTGGTAGTGAGTTCAGTAAATGATTCACAATGCCATCAAAACCCTGAGTAGAAAACTTTTAATTATTATGAGATTAGCTAAATAATATTAGAATGGTTAACTTGTGCGTATATCCGTATGTCATGATGAAACTTGAATTGCACATAATAGCTTTGGATCCAAGGTACCTTGTGGCTATAGCTGTAATAGTACTTCTAAAATATCTCAAAACGACTGCTAATGGAAAACTTCTTTAAAATTTGTTTTAGGATTTTAAAATAAGGCAAAGAAGTACCAATGGCTTTGTATTTTGTTTGTTTAGATACACGTACCTCCAAAGTAAAGTCCTGTTGCTGTACACATTCTCCACTGGCCCTGGTACATACCAGGAGACACTGGGCTCTGCATGGGCACACTCACGTCCGTCATTTCCTGAGGGGCTAGAGACCGCACCGTCACCATGTTTACATGACCAAACTGATCTCCGCCAACATACTTCAGGCAAATCCCAGGAGGCCAACACTCTGCACCTACAAGACAGGCAGACATGAATGCAGCGCTATTTAAGTAGTCTTCATGGCAATTAATGTGAGACGTAACTCTGCCGCCACCACAAGAACGATTTCCTATAAACAGCAGCCAAATGTACAATACCCGACCAGGATTCTACCTTTAGCCACAATGCAAGTGGGACTCTAGTTAATGTGAGCCATTTTAAACTAAAAAGATCAACCTTTCTGTAGCTGAAGTTTCGCCCTCCTTTGCTACCGTCAACATGAGGTGCGTTAGGAAATTCACTGATGCCTTAACACCACTGAGAGTGCGTGTGTGTTCAGAGAGGCAGAGCGCGCTGCCCTCCCATTCATTCATTTCTAAACGGAGCCCATGTTGAACTTTTTCCATCAGTACTGCCTGACACACGAGGCTTGTTTTTTGGGGCACCCTGAATAACCGAACGGCAAATTTGAACAACGCTCTGAATCTCCGAATGGGCGGTTAGGAAATGGGGATTATATATTTTATAAGCTCAACTCTCATCTGTGACTGTGAAAAACATAAATTGTGGAAAACTGCTAGAGAGATATACTTTAGTAGGAATTTTCTATTTCTTTTTTCTACATTCCTATCATAGTTACGAATGCTAAAATGCGATTCCAAATATAGCCTTTACAAGAGGAAATGGTTTTATAATAAGCGAAGTGCGCATTATGTTTGCGCAAGCGTGAAAATCAAGTTTAAAAAAAAACTTGCTACCAAACAAAGCCGTCATTTAAATGGCGCTGAATGGAGTGCTGAAAGTGTTTGCGTAACTGCACACCTCAAAGCTTGAAAGAATTGTTTAAACGACTTTCAGCCTTAAGTGACAAAACAACAGGTGCCATTCTTAACTGTCCTAATGGAGTTAAGTGACAAAAAAAAAAAATTACCATTGCAAAGCTCAAGAAGACAGGAATGTACGCTTCCCAATTTCCAGAGAGAAAAGAAAGATCCAAACGGACATATAAGAGGCTAAAATTTATTTTTTTAAAACACATTTATTTGGTCAATATCCTGAAAGCGAGGGAACAGACAGAAGCATCACGAAGCTTGCTAGCGGACATACGAAATGGAGTGATAGTCATTTAAGAACCTTCCTCTAGCCCCAATTGACCCCTTCAGTGAAGAAAGCTCCTACCCGTCTTGATCGCATCCCGGTGTTGTGTCCTCGGTCCAACTCCCGGTAGAGTGCACACATTCAGTCAAATAATAAGCACTTAAATAGGCTTAATTGTCGTGTCCCGGCAGAGGGCAGTCAGTAACGACATGCTATTCATGTTTAAAATAGATTCAATAAAAAACATTAACTTTCCAACGGTTGAAATGGTCCAAATCAGCGCTTCCCCCCGGTAGACTCCATTAGTTTTCAATGACATGTTGGTAGCAGGCTACCAGCCGGCCTACCCATAATGCACCGCGCTGCCGAGATGCACACTTTGCAACTTAATTCTATTTAATTGATTCCCTGCAGAAGAAAAAAATGGGTGTAAAAGTGCAAACTACTCCATAGCTGTGCCACTGTATAGCACACAAAATTCCAACCTGTTATTAATACAACTACAAGTATAACCTGTGTTTTGCACCCACAAAAATATAGTATAAGTGGTGGACTGACAAATGACTGCTGGGCTCTACCTGTGTTCTGTATCCTCCAGGTCTTGGTGAAACGTGTGTCAGGTGGAACTGATTCACCTTCACCAATAGTCACATCTTTCACAAGGGACATGCATGGCGCACTGATATTAGGACTCTCAAAGTCATAGTAGGCTCCAATGGCTGCTTGTAAATTCCTGAAACAGAAAGGAAACATCCAAGTGGTAGTCAAACAACGTTTATAAGCTGGCACTATTGTTTTTCATATGAATTTAATAGCTATTGGTTTCAAAGCCTTGCAGAAGCCGACAGCTTTTGTTGTCAGAAGCGAACATTACAATGTCGTTAATTCGGTGATGACCGGGAAAATGCATGATCTTTGACACATTAAATGACAAAAAATATATATACTGTAACACCATGAATAGAGCATAAATAGTTAGTTTTAATTGGCATGCTGTAGTTTTGCATGAAGCAAAGATTGACTCGGGTTATTGTTGCTAAATATTTTATTATGCATATGAAGCTTGTCTGGAAACAAGGAGTAGCTAACAAAACATGTATTTTTTAAATAATAATTTTAAAGAAGACAAACATTTTTAAATATAATTTTTTTAAAAGACCAAAAAAATTTTCAAATCAAAGGAAAGCAAATCATCAGCATGCATGTGTAGATAGAGACGAATGTAGCTTTCTAAAATTCCAGGAAGTGATTTTATCATCAGCCTTCTTCAGTCCATGAGGGTTGAATGAATACAAGCGCGCCCACTACAGACGTCCCACAGCAATGAACAACTACAGCAATGTAAGCACGCTTGGCGCAGTGGCATGCAAAGGAGGACTGAGGAGGCAACGACCACGGGCATCCAATTGAGGGGGCGTCCAAACGAGGGTTGTCGGCCATTCAAGCCAATCGTGAAATAGGTTCACGAGTCACATACACATTTTTTGGATGGAAATACACCATCCACAACAAGTTATCACAATTTATTATTTTGTGCGTAAAAGCTTGTGTGCATTTTTGATTGACTATTGAAAGCCCCAGATTAGTGATGCACTGAATATTCGGCCACCGACAATTTTCGGCTGAAAATTGCTATTTTTGCCATTTTCGGCATTCGAACGAAATAAAATTAAAGCCGAAAGAATATGGCCGAAATAGGATGTTGTGGTGATCCAAGCAAAAAAACCACTGCAAAAGCAAGCGTCTGTTTGAATTAAACAGCGAACGCTGAGACGAGTGTCTGCCTTTTCTTCTCGCTGGCTTTTCACTGTGTGAGTTTGCACCGGTCGGTCACAGCATCTCCCGGGGTCATTGCGCACACCGGAGGAGGGGGGCGTTGCTTAGTGTACAACAATTAAGAGCGCTGAAAAATGACAGAACTGCCGTGTACTGCAATACAGGTGAGCCACTCTCTCCCGCAGCGCCTTCCTTTTCTTTTCTTTTTTATAAGAGCCTCTTGAACGCTTCCACTTTTTCACCGGCATCCCGGT
The DNA here is from genome assembly GCF_054856555.1 of Leptonotus elevatus. Taxonomy (NCBI): domain Eukaryota; kingdom Metazoa; phylum Chordata; class Actinopteri; order Syngnathiformes; family Syngnathidae; genus Leptonotus; species Leptonotus elevatus. The sequence goes on from NC_141240.1 coordinate 10,064,201, forward strand.
GGCCGTGCTAAATACTTTAGCTAATGCTAGCACTATTGTTATCAACAGTTTTAAACACGGAAACACTTAGCGCTATCTCCGGGTGGCGACAGACCTGTACAGGACGCTGTGTGTGACTTTGCAGTCCGTTGATTTTAAAACGTCAGACAGCGACCTGCAAAATAGCACTAGCGAGACAGTTGCCGGGCACAGTAAAATATCCAATCATATAATGCAACTTTAAACTTCTTTGTGTGAGCTTTTTGCCTTTCTTTAAAAGTATAGAAAAAGTATAAAAAGGATCTATTTTAAATATTGCCTTGGTCCCAAAACCTTATTTATAGTGTTTTTTTAATATATTTTTTATGCTAGAGCATACAGACGGCTTTGATGCAGCCTCTGACCTAAAGAGGATGCCTAAAGCAATGGTAGTTATAACAAAAACGACCAGCAGGTAGCAGCAGAGTATAAGAGATCAACCAGGGCCATTTATCAAAAAAGCTATTTTCCCCAGTGTTTTATATTTTTAATTTTTAGGTATGTGAATAATGATGAAATTTAGCTATATTCTAATGTTAATTGCTGCAAAACAGAAACAGAGACTCAGCTGCAGAGAACGTTTGAGGAAATGGTAGTTATTACAAAAACGGCCAGCAGGTGGCAGCATAGCAAAGGAGATAAACCAGGGCCATGTTGAAAAAAGCTCATTTACCCACAGTTCTATACAAATTTGTGAATAATGATGAAACTTAGCTATATTCTAATGCTAATTGCTGCAAAACGGAAATAGATAGAAATATACTTTTTTCCCGATGGAAGAAGGGACTCTAATCTTTCTTTTGGTAGGTTACATGTTTTTTTTTTTATAGCAATAGAACATAATATTCTGTGGGCCCTGCCAAATCAGTCAAAATCCAGTAAAACAGCCGGGGCCGAAGGGGGTTGCTTCAGTGAAAATGGCTGGGAGTGAATGAGTTAGTAACACGACACAATGTGTAAAATGGAGACAAATACACTTTGATGAAAGTGCCCCGATGGACGTGAAAATAGATGGAGCTAATGGTTAGCTTTACAGATATTTACTACAGATATTTTCTCAAGTAGCGCTTAGCGCCAAGCACCTGTTGGTGCAATCCGATATATACTCACAGGTACGCATACGCAATAATATTTACTAGGGGTGTTCCAAAAAATTGATTCTCATTTAGTACGATTTCAGAATCGATTTTAAATGTCCCAAAATCGATTTTATTAAAATTATTTTATACTGTCTTCCCTTTGTTTGTGTGTGCCTTTATTGGGAGCGCTGTTCATGTTGTACACGAGTTGGCCACTGAGGGGCAGTGTGGTTCCACGCGGTCTGATACACTGTTAAGTTGTAGCCACATTAGAGAGTAGAAGGAAAAAGTCCCGATCAAGTTATTCCAATAAAAGTTGTTTTTTTGCAGCGTGGAGCCGTTCTTTTAAGTGATAAAAGTGCCGTGAGTAGCGCACTAGGTAGCATTAGCAAGTCAGATTGGAGTAGATCATTACGATTCCTTGAAAATCTATAAATTTAAACAAAAATCATTGTCAATCAAATCCTTTTGAAATAAAAATCGTTCATAATCTAAAATCAATTCTTAATCGAACCGCGCACCCAAAAATCGGAATTTAATCGAATCGTGAGACATTCAAAGATTCCCACCCCTAATATTTACCCTCCTGGTTACTTTCTTCCTAAAGTTTGGGGTGTCTGAATTTTGTAAACTACTTTTTTTCCCTCTGCTTTGCTTCTGAATGTTGTTAATGTTAACTGCTGTGTTTGTTGCTTTCCTTGTGTAAAGCACATTGAGTTGCCTTGTGTATGAAATGTGCTATAGAAATATTAACTTGCCTTGCCTATCTTTTAGGTACTGCCTTTTAGCAGTGCATGCAGAAAGGCAGGTCAGTTTGTGGGCTTTCCCGACTCGTCAACCTCGTACTCAAAGTACTTCCATACAGCACTTTTATATTCTAGACGTTTATTTTTTTACATGTGAGCTGTTGCCATTTTAGTTTGCTAAGGGTTGGTTTTGCCATTCACGTTATAAGGCCATTAGCATCTGGAAGGAGCGCATGTACAAGTGTAACGGAATGAGGCTGCGAGACTTAAAATTATCGATACTAGCTTTAGTATCAATTAATATCGAGGTATCGATTTTTTGGGACAACCTTAGTACATATTTAAAATTCACAAATGTACACAAATGAATTGTTGAAAAAAATGACATAATTACTCCAAGGCAAAAACAAATGCAGACACATAATTTAGTGTTGACTATGCAAAACTGCATTGAATTAAATTTCTAATTATTTTAAATGTAATTACGAGTAGACGGAAAGACGTTGATGTCTGTCAAATTAGTTTGTAAACGTTGAATATCCGCTTGCCATTGTTGCAGTCCACTGAATGGGCGAGTGGGTGTTCCACGTGACGCGCTCGTCATCCATAACCAGCAGATTTTATTTTTAGCAAAGTGGTTGCGAGGAGCGCTCACACGCCGTCACGTGACTTGTGCCATCTCACACCCGCATACTGGCAAGACACAGCATAGTGTTATAGTATTTGGCCCAAATGCATAGTCGATTGTACATACAGTCTAGCTTTCACGTTATGTAAACTGTAAACAAAGGCTGTCCAGTAACATTAAATGGCATTTTCAGGCTTGCGACACGATTTTCAGTTTGGCAGCCAGGTTACATAATATTAGACTCTCCAAAAGCCTTCCTGACGTGGATTAAGGGTGTGTTTCACATGATCAACGCTAAATTGGAATTTCGGGGTAAACTAACATAGGAGTTAGTTATTGTCGTCACTTTTATGAGTTGAACAGTTTCCTCGATGTCAAGTAAAATAATAGCGTCACAAGCATCGAAACAAACGAAGAAGGGACAATGATTTTATTTATTCGTTCAGCTAACTACAGCCTTAATTATAATTAAGTCACCATACCAGTATTACTATGTATCTAAATTCCTCTGTGAAAGTTGGAGTCTGCAGTTTCTCTTTCGGGTACGCTTGTAATGTATAACCATAATCATGTTAGTACCATTCGAACTAAAACTCACGCTGCACAAAAATGACTTTTTCTTCCCCAGTGATTATATCCGCGAAAGTAATGCTAGCTAGCACACGTGAAATGGCTAACTCGAAGCCCACTCAACAGGCCAGTCTAGTCCTCGAGCTCACCAGTTGGTCATGTCCAGAAAGAAGGCGCATCCGGCGGGGTTAAGCTGAAAGCCGAGGAGCCTCTGGAACTCCGAGATGAGGATATCTTTGTCTGTCGTGCCCATGCAACTAAATTTCTGCGTGAGCTCCTGGTCCACGTCCAGGTCCATACCCTCCATCGTCACTTCGCCTCCTGAAAATGAAATTAAAAAAGAAACTCCTAATACAGATGAAGGCCTCCGCTTGTCATAACAAAACTGTGAACAACAGCGCCCAGTGCGCATGTCACAATCGCAACGCTCACCTCTGACACGGCACAAGCCATGTGACTTTGAAATATACGCATCCGTCCACAAAACACGCACACAATCTTTTCTACTTTTGATACATATTTTAAAGACCAAAATCTTTGAATATGCAAACGCTAATCCCAAAACGTTAACCAAATATGCTTTTATTTTCCATCATGCTCCAGTATTTTTTTTATTGACACGTCATTTAATTGAACAATGCACACTTTGAAGGAAATAAAGCAGACAATATATATATATATATATATATATAATTTTTTTTTTTTTTGTCGGGACAGTGCATCTTAACGAACAAGACATATGGGACTCATTCATGTAAACACACTGTTCCAATTTTTGAGAATTGAGAGTTCCAGGATAATTTAATGAGGAATTATTACAGACTAGTATAGTCTTTATTCATAAAATCTACATTAACAAGTTTAATTTGGGATCATATTTACTACTGTCTTCTTCATCTCGATGGCTAATTTCATCAGTTCTATTACTCGATGCTTTTCACAACAAAATGTTTTTTCTGACATTAAGTGGCAAATTCCTTCTCTCAGAAATTGTTTGATAAGTGAAACAGACACCAGTTAGATGTATTAGACACAAAAGTATCCAATAATATGACATCATATTGCGAATGTTTGCTGCCAGCATCGTTTTACACTAATATGTGTTTACCTATACTGTCCGACAGGTAGCGCTATTGCATCTTCAGTGCGGTTTGTGCGTGCGCTGTGAGAGTGAAAGAGAGAGAGAGAGAGGGGGGGGGGGATGGAGGGAGAGAGAGAGATGGAGGAAGAGAGAGAGAGATGGAGGGAGAGAGAGAGAGAGAGATGGAGGAGGGGAGAGAGATATGGAGGAGGGGAGGGGGTTATGTTTTGTGATGTGGAGCGAGGTACTAGCCTAGCAGCATCGCCATGGCTCATAAACTACCCACAGCGAGTGATTCATTTTGCATTGAGCGGTTTCCAAGCTAGTAAATGTTTATCTAAATACAAGCTCATCGGCAGAAATACGCTACGGCACATCGAAATGGCCGGGATTATAAAAAAGCAAATTCTGAAACATTTGTCAAGGTAGGTGTCGTATAGATTAGCCTGCTAGCCTTGTTGTTGAATGCTGGCGGCGTCAACAATCACCATTCGCTGGCTTTTCTCGGCACATTTTTGAGCGCGTTTTAAATTTCAGATTGCAGGATATCAGACGAGGAGAGACATTATATGTGTGCATTGTAAGCGGGCATGATCTTGCACATTGTTTCTGTAACTTGAAAAGCCCTTTATTTCTTGAGTTCCGCAAGCACCTGCATGCAAAATTGATGGAATTCATTTAGCTACAATCACAGTCGTTCACTTCAATTATTACATTCATAAACAATCGTGTGTGCTGAATGTGTTAACTGTGCTGTTGGTTTACAGATCCGACTGTTGCTAAAAAACCTGGTAGTAGGTAACTTTTTGGTGCATCTTATGACTGAGGCAGTATTCTGTCGTAGCTCTGGAAGCTGGAATAGTTTTTGCGAATGCAGAATAGAACAGCTAATAACACTGGTTTCTGGGTAATTTTGGGCTTCTGAGTCCGAGAATGACAAGATGCCCTAGTTTTGGAGCTATCAATATTTTTGACAATTAGTTGGTCGATAATTAATGTGCTTTGACAGTTTAGGAAATGTACTTTGATCGTTACTAAAAGTAGCGTTTGGCTTTGACGTCACCCGTTTTTGCATTTGTTTCCTGCTAATATTGCCCAATTCTCTGAATTTGTGCTTGATCTTCACATGAATGCATATAGAAATTCTCTGCGATAATGCTGTCTTTCAAAAAAATTAAAGAAAACTGTGGATGTGCTTGAAAGACAGATACAGCCCTGTCAACGTTGTAGCGTAAATACAAGTGTCTTAATTTACATATTAGTAACACTTGAAAAAAAACCCTACACAAATCTAAAAAAAACTGAGCCAAATTGGGGGCGGGGGGTCATTTTAAGATTCAGCGACATCCGAATACCCTAAAATCATTGAAACTTTTAACAATAAAGGGTTGTGACATGATAAACAAATATTATGAATCATCACGTATCCTTAATTTCAAATGATAGCGTTAGATTGTGATTTTTGAACATACTTTCTAAAAGCATTTCTTATTAGTTTAAGCCCTAATGCAGACACTAAAATCTAATTTATGTAAGATGGCATCTAACAATACAATACCATTATTGTAGGAATATATGGATGCAATAATTTCTAGCGGTTTGGCATATATTGAAATCCAGACCAACATATAGTGCCATTAGTTATTTCAAAACGGATCCTCTTTGTAAATAGTTTAAGATAAATTTTTGTACTGTTAAATTATTAGGCCAATAGTTTGTACAGTCCCTCTTTTGTTTTATAGCTGCATAAACTTAAATATTTGTACTCATTCAAAGCATGCTAATCTTAACGATTAATTTAAGTTACCAGTGCCACTATAGTCTTTGAACTAATACTGGTCTTAATTCCAGTAAATCACTGTTTTTTTGTTTTCTGGTCTGTCAGTTCGAGAGCAGTAAAGGTGCAATTGAATCAGATATCAAAGCAAGCTCAAAGTGCTGAAATGTGAAGTTTTGTGTTTAACGCTCAGTAATACCTGAGAGGCACCGTGTTCGACTGGTCTGTCAGGTTTATCAGGCACATCACGGTGTTTACTAACAAAGTTACCAGTTTGGCCAAATTGGAGCAAACTCACAGGTCATTATAGATGTAGTTGTCAGTTGTTCCCCAGGCCTAGTCTGACATTTACTGTGGCATAATTCTGTGAAATGTCATGGTGGTGCATCAGAATCGGGTTTTGTGTGTTGAAATATTCAGCAATTGAACAAATGACTCTCCTCTGTTTGTTCTAGCTATCCTTTTATTTGCACCATTGTTCTAGTTACGGAGGGTAATCCAGATTTGTGTACCTGTATATAAAATGTGAATGTTTCTTTGGTGTTAAAACAGGGGTCTCAAACTCAATTTATGTGAGCTTCCCCGGAGATAGTCTGCGTGTGTCTGGCGCGGGCCGCATCAAATATTTCACAAAAAGGTGTTCAAGTATTCAAAAAAGTACGAGCCGACTAATCCAATATTCTCCATCTTTACTAACAACAGAACATAAATGTTTTTTCAGAACTTGAACAAGTGACCCCAGAAGTGACTTTGAATACTCCTCCTCAGCATGTCTCATTGAATAATGATGTCACATTAACCCCTGTGTTAAAAAGACCCTGAAATTCATTAAGAATCATATTTTTTCCTACTTCCGATATTGTCAGATAGAGCTGATTGTCTTTGGCCTGCTTCTTCTGCTTAGGTTCACCAAGAATCTGTCACCAGACAAGATCAACCTGAGTACCTTGAAGGGGGAAGGGCAGCTGTCCAACCTTGAGCTGGATGAAGAGGTTCTGCAGAACATGCTTGACCTGCCTACCTGGCTGGCCGTCACACGCGTCTACTGCAACAAAGCTGCCATCAGGGTGAGTCACTTTTAAAAGAAGCTGACAGCTGACTGGTTTGACAGCCGAGAGCATGACGAAACTGCAAAGCACAAACTACAATACATTTTTTTCAAGCTTTATTTATCTAGGCAAGGCAGTTAAGAACACATTCTCATATGCAATGCTGACCTGACTGCAGACAGAAGAGTAAAACAAACTGATTGATGAAAGTATTGATAATAATACCTGCTCAACAATAATCACAATTTTTATTTTTATTTTTGCAGTATTATCTCATCTTTGGCAAAGTGTGCAGCTAGGACGTTTGTAGAGGAGTAGCAGTTATATTTTGTCATATATGAATCATGATTTTTATTCACACACTTTAACTTTTGAATTTATGTTTATGTAAAATACATAAAGAATTAACATAAAAACTGAATCAGAGGATGGAGCATCCCTCTTTGTTGTCGAATGCCCATGTTGATACTTAGAGCCTGGTTAGTGCGACAATGAATTCCATGCTGGTTCCAAAGCATATTTTTGTTACGTAAACATTTTTGAAGTCAGAGAAACCCACCTGCATATCCTGAATCCAGTTCTATAATCCTTACTGGCATGACACATTGAGATGTGCACGGAATATGCTTGCTTGTGTCACGTTGTGGGAGCTCTTGTGCCCTCTGAATACAAAAGAGTGTAGAATGCTGTGGAATTGTTTTTGCGACGCCCTTGACTGACTTTGTACTCCTTCTGTGTTTGCAGATACAATGGACCAAATTAAAAACAAGCCCCATCTGCTTGGTAAGAATTGTCATCTGTGTTGTGATACTTTTCATCTACGTTAACTTGACGCTATATATCTCAATCATTCTAGTATCTACAGTTTTCATTCCGTAGGTTGTGTTCTTCTGCCCACATTTGTTTTTTACACGTTCAATTCTACTTCTGTTTCCTCTTTTTTTGCAGTTCCTGGATAAGGTGGAGGTAGAAATGAGAACATGTGAGGAGCCACGCCCTCCCAACGGCCCCTCTCCGATTGCCATCACAGCAGGCCAGAGGTAAGCCTGCAGTAATGCTGCTGAAAGTGAGCACGTTGACTCACATTTGCTGTGACTGTTCACAGCGAGTATGGCTTTGCTGAGAAAGTCGTGGAGGGCATGTCAGTTAGAATCAACTCCATCACCATCAAAGTGCAGGCTCGGGCCTTCCATGCCTCTTTTGAGTTGTGGCAGCTGCAAGGAAACAGCCTCAACCCTAAATGGCAGCGCAGCGACCTCCGTTCCACCCGCATCACAGACCCGAAGAGAGGAGAGGTACCAGTGCCACATTGTTACTCCGAGAAGCAAATTCAATCCATACTTTACTACCTGATTCTGTAGTATCTTCAGTAAGTTATTACAGGGTTCCCATAGATCTTTAAAGTCTTAAACATAAATCTAAAAACAAGGCATCAAAATGTCTTAAATCAATCTTTCAAAAGTCTTTCTATGGTTTCGGATTTTTTGATTGTGATTTTATAATTATGATGTTATGATTGTAAAGTCTCAAGTATGTAAGTTAACATTCTTAAAAAAAGGTAGAGATTTATGTCTGTATTGTAACAACATGGGACACTGGGAAAGTTGTCTAGTTGGTCTTCAATTACATTTCAAAAGGAATTAAAAAGTCTTTAACTTGCCTTAAGATGTAGGAACCCTGTATGAAATATCCAATCAAGGTTTCTTCTCTTCCCAATGATGATGACATGTTTTGACTGCTGAGTCTTGCATATCTATTCTTTGGTTCAGGTATTGACGTTCAAGGAAATTAACTGGCAGACTTTGCGTATCGAGGCAGACGCCATCGAGAGTGACGACCAGGATTTGGGTAGCACTCCGTTGCGCCTCATCACCAACCAAGGACGCATTCGCATTGCTCTAAAACGCAGAGTGAGACATCCATTTCATTTAAATTGATATCGTTGTCAAATCATTTAAGACGAAGGTTGCATGAAAGAGTGTGCAAAAAACGGAGCTTCAATATGATGTTTTTTTCATTTCGAGTAATGTAATGTGTATGTGTGGAGCGCTATAGTTTAGCATGAAAGCGCCTGAAAAATGTCTTCTCTGCTCTCCATGCATTTGGCTCACAAACGCTTCATTGTTCCATCCAGATAAAGGATTGCAACGTGTTGGCCTCCAAGCTGCTTTTTATTCTGGATGATTTATTGTGGGTTCTAACCGACTCTCAGCTCAAAGCCATCATCAGATATGCCAAATCCCTCAGTGAGGCCATGGAGAAGTCGGCTCAGCAGAGGAAGAGCATGACAACAGATTCCCTGCAGGTCCTGCCTATCGTGATCTAGTCAATCAAACTCAAATAAAGCATTCAAAGACTTGATCTTATTTAATCTGAAAATCCTATTTGAAGTGTTGCTGTGTTGTTGTTTTTTTATCTTCAAAATCGTTTCTTTCTTTACTCAACAAAGTAAACATGTTAGCTTTAAATGTGAGCCCTTGTCTATTTTTTCTTACGCAATAATTACTCTGACCACTTGTGTATTATAGACTGCACCTCCATCACCTGGTCTCCACAACCTTTGGACAGAGTCAGCACCCGCTCCTACTGGCTCACCCAACAACCTTAGTCAATATTTTGATCACTTTGATGTGAAGGAATCTTCTTACCACACTTTCATTTCCCGCTTGGACTTACATGTATGCAACGACAGTTCCTCAGTGGCCGAAGGTAAATAGGACTGACTTGGTTGAAGTACAATGGTCTGTCACTAGCACTTCCACCAACTACAATATGTTGACAGATATCGAAGAACCTCCAGGTTTGCAGGGTGCAATGCAGTTGACCTTCAGGAAGTTGGGCTTTGACTACTATCCTGTTCACAGACCTGGTAAGTGGGATGATTTTACTGCCCTTTGTTAAACGGTGTACTGCCACTTATTTGTTTTAATTAGTGTACTATGAGAATTATTTAAACTGGTCAATGATTGTATTCTGAACCATTCGGAAGTATTGGCATTAAGTATCTGGAATGTCAACTTTCCAAAGGGGAAGTCGCCCCCCCCAAATTCTTGACAGTAGTATGTTCGATGCGGCCCCACTAGTCTAAATACGGTATTTTGGTTACCGGTAATATTGCGTTAGTGGAATATGAGTTAAGGAGCAAAATCCAGCAGTCTTTTGTCAAGCTCAGAAGGCGGCCATTTTGCCACTTTTTGTCGAGCGAAAAATACATCATAGTTGCTTAGATCCAACCAATCACAGCTCAGCTTCAGAAAACAGGTGAGCTGTGATTGGTTGTTGCCTGAGCCTGCGTAACTGTAATTTCATCTTCAGTCGACAAAATGGCCGCCCCCTGAGAGGGATAAAAACGGCTGGACTTTGCTGCATAACTTATATTCCACAAATGTAATATTAATCAAAATGTCATGTGTGGACTAGTGAGGTCACATATAACATATTATTTTCAAGAAATGTTGACCTCATTCACTCCCAGACATTTTCACTGAAGCAGCCCCCTTCGCTCCCGGCTGTTTTACTGGATTTTGAGTGATTTTGCAAGGCCCACAGAATACTGTGTTCTATTGCTATAAAAACATGTAACCTACCAAAAGAAAGATTAGAGTCTCTTCTTTCATCAGGAAAAAAGTATATTTCTATCTATTTACGTTTTGCAGCAATTAGCATTAGAATATAGCTAAGTTTCATCATTATTCACAAATCTGTATAGAACTGTGGGTAAATTAGCATTTTTCAACATGGCCCTGATTGATCTATTTTGCTCTGTTGCCACCTGCTGGCCGTTTTTGTAATAACTACCATTTCCTCAAACGTTCTCTGCAGCTTAGTGGCTGCATCAAAGCCTTCTGTATGCTCTAGCATAAAAAAACATTTAAAATGGAACATATTTATAAATGTTTTGGAGCAAATGAGTTAAGGTTAACTTGCCCTTTAAAAAGAAGTCAACAGAACTTTGTAAAATTCAAATTAGCCCAGTGGTCAATACAGAGGTTAAATAAATGCTCATGTTGTGGTGGTGTTACAAAATGTATTTCGTCAACAATTACAAACATATCTGTTAAATTATTTCAAAATATGTGCACAGTGCAAAATATTTCAAAAACAAATAAACCAGAAAAATAAGGTTGTCAGAACATCTGCTACATGAAACAAATCTTTCTCCAAGTTATGTCATTCCTAGTGACGTGACTAATGATCGATTTCTTCTGGTGTTGTTGGTGGTCTCTCGTTGTGAGTCGCCAACCGTACTTATTTTTCGTTGGGGCGCTTCATTCTCGTTTAGCCCAGTCGCTCTGTGCATTAGGCCTAAATTTGGTGGCTACGTTTAATTGCCGTTTATGCTGCTGCTTCTCCACAGCTGATGGATGTCGACACTGGGAACGCTATAGTGGCGCTATGGAAGCTCAGGCACAGTGGGCAGGCAAACTGTTGCACGAGTACCAGAAGAGGGCAGAATCATTTGGGTTTCCGGGTCCATATACTGACGTGTCTGAGCCACACAATGGTTCACCTGCAAGGACGCCTCGAGGTATGGATGCATAATTTACTTTAGAATTTTATTGCCGCCGATTAGTTCTGGCACATGAAACTAATGACTTAAAAAATAAAAACATCAACATTCATATTATTGTGTCTCTTGTATTCAAGTTGTGCTCTCTCTCAATTCAGATGGAACAACCAGTCCAAAGTCAAATGTTTCTGACAAAGAACAGTCAGCCCGAAACAACGCTGGCATGAGTCCTTCACGCTCAACACTGAAGAGGTTGCGCTCAAGCTGCATGGTGGTCCGAATAGATGACGTTGACATTCACCAGGCAAGATTTTATCATTCTCTGATTTGATTGACCAGCTTAATGTTGCGCTCTGCAAGCAGTCAGTTATTTGAACAAGCTACAAAGTAGCACTGATAAAACAGCTGCAGGTTTGTTGCGAACAATATAAATGCTAAAGATAACTTTATTATAAAGCAGGAGTAGACAAATACAAATATAAATGAGCCTCACATTTTTGGGGGGGGATGAGGCAAATGTCAATTTATTAAGGTTAGTCAGGTCGCATGTGATTATATTGTACATTTTTTAGGCCTGGCCAATCACGGCTTGCGTGTGGTTCTTTGGCTGGTTTCATGCAGCTGTTGAAGCCATTTTCACATTCATTGTGTATGTGGTGAGAGGCAGGGAGCACAGGACAGCGCGTTGCTGGGGAGCATTGCGCAGCTGTAGGGTGTCTGCTGCGAATGCAAATCACCTCGAATAGAAAAAATAATTCTATTTTTGAGCGGCATAAGAAAGCGTTTTAAGGGGGGAGTGGGCGAAGGGATTTACTGCTCTTTTGGCGGACTTATTTAAAGGTAATGGTATGAAGACACTGGAGGATGCCTTGATAATAAACAGTACAGTACAGGACAGGACATTCCAGGCAGCCCCAACACATGGCCACACCAATTTCTCCCCAGGGGGTCAAAAACTTTACCTCGGGGACCCCTTTCGCAGACCGGCCTGTTCAAAGCCCCCACTGCATCTGCATCAAGCTCTTATCGCAGTGCTCAAACGGCAAAGTTGCCTTTCTGCCAACAGTTGCAGTAAACACTTTGATGGCACCCCTCTGTGGGCAGCCCGCACATGATCGGAACCTGCTACTGAACAAGGAGAACCCCCCCCCCTTTTTTTCACCTTTTGTTCATTTGATACTTTCTTTTTCTTTGCCACCTACCTCATTTTTTCCTCCAATTTTTACACCTGCTGCTCCACTTTGCTCACCTCCCTAGTTTGGACTTCAAACGACTTCGAACAAGAGCAATTTTGCTATTGCCGTGGGCATAGAATTGGTGCATACCAAAATTGGGGATTGCAATAGGATTTGAACAGTTCACTTTGCATAAATGAAATAATTTAAATTTCACCATCTCATTACCTCATTTAGCTGTTTTCCCTACTTCACTTTCACCTTATTGAAGCTTGCAGTAGTATAGAAATGCGTGTAAATAGAAAATAAACATTTTTGCATGATACAGAACATCAGCGTGAGTTGTGTGTGTGTTTTGAAATCAAATTTTTAGCCCCCAATTGGGTAAATCAAACTCCAAAACGATTACATTGTAGCTTTTTCATACAAAAACTGATTTACACGAGGTTTTTCGTTTTGTTTACTCAACAAATTAATCAAACAGACGTGGTGCTCCTCGAGGCGACAGAGAGCACTGCAGGCAGCCTCTCGAGTCGTATCCTAATCTACGCGACACATTGATTGCACGGGCTAAAAAGGCATGCATTGAAGGGAAGTTCATCAAAACATGCAAAGGAGAGCTAGGGAGTGAGGGGATGGGTTGGGGGGCAATTTGTTTGCCCATGTGTTTGATGTGGCGTTTTGAAGTAACACAGTAAAAATTGTGGCTTTTAGCTGTTCGGCCACTACCCCTTTTTAACATTGGTGACTTCAGTTCATCTATATACTTTGCTGATAAACAATATTGGTATACAAAATGTTGATGTACTGAGAATGTATTTGATTTATATAAGTGATCACGGTTTTTACTTTGTTTCAGTTGTTATTTAAAGGAACTTTTACTTCCCCTTTAGACAGTGAGAATTGTTTTTGACTGTTTTTCTTTCCTTTTTTTATTTAAAGGAAACGATCATTATCTATCCATCGATCCATATATCTATATATGTATATATGTATTAGTAATCTGTTGCATTGCATTTTCTGAACACAAAAGACGAAAAAAATATTTTATTTTTTCCCCTCATTTAGGTGTCTACAAAGAGTCGTCAAAACAAGAAAACCCAGCCTTTGTTGTCATGTAATCGTAAAGCTTTGCATCTGCCAGATAATGTACCAGCTATTCATCTGCAGTTTACTGAATACTACTTTCCCAACAACCCCAGTTTCTCAGGTAACTGACTTGAGTTTTCTTTTTCACTTCAGCTTATCACATCAAAATCAAATATGTTGGTACTGACCTGTTTGTTTTGCATGACTGAAACCCTTGTTCATCAACAATGTCATGTTCATCTAAATGTAATTTTTTTTTGTTAATTTCAAAGTCATTCAACTCTTTCTTCGGAAATTTTAACTAAACAGTTACCTCGTTTTATAGTTCCAGTGCCAACCTCGAACCTGTATACCCAGGTAAATGGCCTCCAGCTGTGTGTTGACCCCAAAAGTGTGTTGTGGATTAATCTGTTTTCAAGAGGGTTGCTACACACCCTGGATCAGGTCAAAGCTTTCTACCATTTGCAAGACAGCAGCAAAGCAGACGAGCATGTTGACATCCGCCTGGATGCAGCTCAGCTTAAGGTGAGTTGTGAAGTTAAACAGTAAAAAAACAAAAAAAAAAAGAAGAAGAAGGGGGATAGTTATTTTTAATGTTCCTTTCCTTAGGTGGTGATTCCCCTGGATTCTTCTATATTGGACCATCCAGAGCGTCCTCAGTCCCTTTCTGTCACTGTACCTCAGATGGCTTTCAGCAACACTCGCCACTGTCCCCATGGCTCCAGAGCTGACCTCAGCATGACCTGTGACACCTTCGCGAGCTGCTCTTTTTTTCAGCCCACACCACCATGTCCTTACCCGAGAGACCATAGTACCTTCCATGCCATACCCTCCATCTTCGTCCAACACTCTCACGAGTCGACACCGTCACCGCCCGTTACGCGACAACTAAGATCCCAAGATGTCTGGTCCCTAAGTGTGTCCCGTGTTGCACTCGGTTTCGATGGGACTCGAAGACTCCCCAAAGGCAAAACACACCCTTTTGTGGAACCCTTTGCTATGTCTTTATGGATGTGCCAGCCTGCTGCCTGGTTCATGGGTTCATCATGTGACCCCACCAGCAAGGCACGTCAGCCACCCCCAGAACAACTTCCCCACGAAGATGCTGCTCTTGCCTGCGTCCATATTATTGCTCATGTCATCACACCAGTCAAGATGTGGCTCAACCACTACCAATATGTTGCCTTGCTGAGAATGAAGGATTCCATGGCACGTTTGGGGGTGGAATTGAGTCGGGATCTAAAGGACATTAAGCAGAGTTGTGACCAAAAGTCAAAACCAGCCACAGTTTGTCTTGCCCTGCTTTTGGACTCAGTGGAGGTGGGGCTCCTATTACCACCAGCCGGCACAGAGCCTGAGGAAGAGGTCCCTCATACTCCAGAAACCGACAGCCCCAGTCTCACAGACTCTGACATCTCCCCCACTCATCAGTCTACAGATTTGATCCGTGTGGACAGCGGGTTAGAAAACGGGGTGTCCTCCCTCAGTACGGCCCACAATGCTTTTGGCAAGGATGAACAAGATGGTACCGTGGAGGAGGCATGTGAGGCTGTTGAAGAGGGACTGGAAGGAGATGCGTTGACCATCCTTGAGGACACCCCAGTCCTGTCGCCTCAGCTCTCACCAGTAAACTCCCCTGCCCTCTCCCGAGAGCCCTCCACATTCAGCCTGGAGGGAGAACTATCAAGCGCCATCAATGTCACCAAAGACGTGACCAAAGATGCCATCAGTGCCTCGTTGGACTTAACCAAAGGCGCATTTTCGATAACAAGAGACGCCTTTAGCATATTGAGTCGTGGCTCTGGGATGAGTAAACTGTTCAGTCCGCATGTCAAGTAAGTGTTCGTGCTTTCCTGCTGAGCTGGTGACAATGTAATCAGGTGTTTCTGCATCACATGCTTTTATCAGTGCTTGATGCTCTTAACAGATGAGTGTTCTTGCACATTGACAGGGAACAAGTCCAACATCCAGAAGAGTCCTCTCCCGCCCCGGTGGCCAGCCTAAGGCATCAAATGATGAAGCAGTCACCTTCCCAGCATTCCTTTGACAGCGCTATCTTGGATGGCAGTCTGCCTGATGAAAGCTTGTCTATGGGCAGTGATGCCAGCGACAATTTTGTTGCTCTCGTGGAATCAGGTAGTGTCAATGTTTCCATTTTTAGCAATGACTATATCGCCTTACGTCTTCACCATCCGACGCACACCGTGCAATGTGAATTTGAACTGTTGCACACTGTGCGGGGTTTGGCAACTATTGTTCCCGAGCGGCTAACTGACGGCCACTTGTTTTGCTGCAATTCAACATTTGTATTGCCGGTAACAGCCAATTAAATCATTAATTCGCAGCCATTTTCACTGAAGCAAGCCCCTTCGCTCCCGGCTGTTTTATAGAATATTGTGTTCTATTGCTTTAAAATATGGAACTTACCAAACGAAAGATTAGAGTCTCTTCTTTCATCAGGAAAAAAAGTATATTTTTATCTGTTTCCATTTTGCAGCGATTAGCATTAGAATACAGCTAAATTTCATCAATATTCACATTCTTAGTGAAAACAACTTGACAAAAAGAGCTTGTTGCAACATGGCCCTGGCTGATCTTGTATACTCTGCTGCCACCAACTTCATTGCTTTAAGCCACCTCTTCGTGTCAGAAGCAGCATCACAGCCTTCTTTATGCTCTTGCATAAAAATAACATAAAAATGTGTAAATAAGTTTTGGGGAGTAAGGACAAAGTATTTTGGGGTTTGAATGAGTTGTATTTTGGGTCAGGGTTAATAATCAATTGCACTGCAATTTTGCTCATGTGGCAGACACAAACCTGGGTGCCCCATGACAGTAGATCAGCTTCCATAATCAGGTTTTCCGCCATTGGTGCAGGTCCAAACCTTTGGAGAACCAAGCCTTAAGTGTGTTGTTTGACGTTTCCAGAATCTGGTGTTCATTCTGCGCGTCTCAGTGTCAACCCTTCAGGCAGCCCTGCTTTTGGCACAGAGGGAGGGTCATCAGCTGACCTCAGCAGCTCCCTGTCATTCAGCACAGAAGATGGATCTGCAGATATGGTAGGTTCTTATGTTTGGGGAATATATCTATTGCTGAATAAAGTTTATTCTCACAATTAATTATTCTTGTTCTTTCTTTGTACGGTCCTTCTAGTCTTCCGTGTTGTTCCTTAATCTGAATGGGATATCCTGCACAATGGAAGTAAAGGGAGAGGACCAAGTTATTGCTGTACAAGCCCAGAATCTAAGCACAGTGCAGATGGGTAACGTCAGGGTTTTGGACCTGCTGGCTGGTCTCATTCAAGGTAACTTGGACATGACACACTGCTAGCTAACATTATGCACGCTTTATGATAACTACATTTCTCTACCTTGGCCACACATTTTCCTTTGCGCAGCTCCTGCCCACAAACAGAATGGACACGGTAGCAGGGGCTCTCCTGTAGTGTGTATGCGAGCAGAAAGTGGTCCATCTGCAGCACGACACTCTGAAACGTCCGAGTCTTTGGGCCTGCTGGAAGTGAGAGTGCAAGACTGTCACGTCGAGCTGTTAACCTCCACCTTAGCAAACATCGGGCCTTTTCTGGAGGATGAATTTAGTATGGATGGTCTGCCATTCAATTTGCTTTTGAGCAATATAACCATGACTATTAAGGTGGGCCATGGAAGTCATTTACAATTTTGAAATCCTTCCACGTTACATGAACACAATTCTGATGAAAAGGCCGTAAAGCTTGTGTTGCTCTCTTGTTTTTGTTTTAAATAGGATGATAGCCCAAGAATTTACCCGACAGCTCCTCAGCCAACCTCAGCCACATTTGTTGTAGATGGGCTGCTTCTTGAGCGCACTGATGATGGCACCATGCGGCTCAAAGGTGGGCAGAACTGCGTTTTAATCTTGAAGTGTTGGATACAATGGCAGATGTTTTGCTGGTTTTGTGTGCACGCTCATTCATCAAAAATCTTGTTTGTTTGTTTCTTAATTGTAGCTGGAGATCGGGACAGTCAAAACTATTCCTGCTCTAGTAAACAAGAGAGTGAGGTAATCAATTTCTGTGCTTGCACAACCATACAAACTCACAGGCCACATTTGTTATGCACGCACAATCTAATGTTATTACTTTGTTGTTTACTTGCTACATTATTTATTTATTTATAGTTATTCTTATCTTGTAAACCCGCTGCTTTGTCCTGTGTGCCACTGTTGGTCCCGATTTCCCTTCTGGGGATCTTTATAGGATTGTGTTATCATGCATGATCTCTGATCCACAAGTGCCTTGGTTTTCAAACTTTTGACACCTCCAAGAACGACATTCATCACCAACATTAAAATACAGTGCATAGATGGCCGAAAGGCTAAAAAAAAAGACAGTTGTTATTAACTATTATTGTAAGCCCCACTGTAGCAGTTTATTTTAGTTAACGAAAACTAACGAAAAAGCTATAACTAAAATTCAACAATTTCATTATTGAAATAAAATAAAAAATGAAAATGCTTTTTTTTTTTTACGGAAACTAACTGAAACTACATTTTATGTTTACAAAACTAACTAAAACTATAATTATAGCGAAAATGTCCTTTGTTTTAGTCTTTGGTAATTAATTTAATGCATGAGCCTTTGGGGATGATTTTAAATATGATTTTAAGTATATTTATTTTGATATTAACCAGAATAAGGACCTTTGAAAGTGTGTCACACAGAAGTGATGTCATCTAGCAGCAGCCAATAGAAAAGCACCATGAGATGACGTCGCTCCTATAGGAATAGGCGACAATTTTAGGTGCTTGACTTTTGGCTCAGTTCGCCTGCTTGTTTATTTAACTCAGTTGAAATGTAACTCTAGGTAAGAAATTTGTTACTTTTTTCATTTTACCATGGTGTTTACTAAATATTGCACACAAGTATTTTATTTTATTTTTTTAGAAAACCCCCCGAAAACTAATATTGAAACTAACTAAAACTGAACTAAAACTACAAAAAATGTAAATAACTAAAATTAATAAAAACTAACAGAGCCACCCTGAAAACTATGGTAATTAAAACTAAAAAAATAAAATAAAATAAAAATTCTAAATGAAATGAAAACTCAAATAGAAATTCCAAAACTATAAGAATCCTGATTACCACTCTGCTTAAATACTGTATAGGAGAAAAAACATCTATGTAAGGATTCAATTAAACATTTAAAAGTTGAATTAAAATTGTTCCTAAATTTTTAAAAGAACCAGTTCTAAAAGATTAAATGTGACTTTATTGTACTTAAATACAAGTGAAGTACACTTAACAACTGTGCTGTAGTGGTTATGAAAAAGGTTTCAAGCAAGTTTGACTGCACTTTTGAGGACCACTGCACTAGCATGATGATTTGTTTGTTTAAAGGGTTTTCTTTTCCTCTATTCTCTACTGATTCACCATGAGAAAAAAAAACAACCTCTGCACTAGACTAGTTTGCTTGCAGCATCCTGTCATACAGAACATGTATTGTGCCACTAACTGATCTAATAATCCCGCCATTACAGAGGCAAAGCCTGCAGTCCAAGCTTTCTGAAGCCCAGATAGCCCTCACAGAGGTCCTCAGTGAAAGAGATCGCCTCCTTCTGGAGATAAAGAAGTATGACCCTGAGTTTACGCTCTGAGCCTTTCCACCTTCATGCCTCTGTGGTGATCATGTAGAAGAACACTGTCAGAAGCCAGCATTACCCTTTCCGAGCACATCTGGAAAGTTGAGATGATAACATGATGACGACTTTAATTTGTTACAATTACTAAAGGGGAACATGGTCCGATAACTGGTACTTTTGGTTTGGTAATTATATGGACAATGACACTTTTTATTTTGACTGCAGATTTGACAACGCTGCAATTATGATCATGATTGGTATTAAAATCTAGACTTTGATTGCATTGTGACATTTTATTTTTGGAAATGCCAACGTCCATATAATTCCAGAACTAGCCAAGTACTTTACTGGTGTTCTCAGACAGTGAATCTGGTGTTTTCTGCTCACTTTAGTGTGAACAGTAAACTCTTTGTGTGGTTTAAGCATTTGTCATGCAGCATGCTAGTTAAAGGCTTTCAATTCTTTCCAGTTGATAGTTTGTGGTACGTATATTTAAGGTTGATTGCGTGTCTGATACACACTAAGCGCACAACTTTGTACTGTAGATTGTAACTATACAATAGATCCAAATGTATTTATGATGTAGCATAGTAGCTTCAAATGTTGAACACAAGTAGTGAAATGTAAAGAAAAGCATAAAAAATACATTGGCATATGCAAGTCAAAGTTTACCTTGTTACCATTGTGTCAGTTTTATTTCCATGCAGTCAGTATTGTCAAGGTTATGAAATGGATTGCATTTAGATTGAGCGCTTTTGTAGTTTATTGTTATTACCTATAGACACCGACAGTAACCATGCCCCTGCCTTTTGTTTACTTGTGTGTGCATAAGACATATCAAAGCAATTATATGGTTCACTATTACTGCATAGTATTTTGGAACCATATTGTTAAAAAATGTCTTTGTGTTACTAATTATGCATGCTCATGCAGTGTCACGTAAAGCACTTTTCTGAACATTTAATGTAACTGTGGAATAGTATTGATGTGTTAGACCAAATGCTTGCGTTTTCTATTTAATGCAGAATAATGATGTGGCCATTCATTGTAACACTGCACAGTTTGATGTTCATTACATGAATGCTTTATTTAAAATGTTGATATTCTATATTGTCATATGTGGGTGTGGTATTTTGCCTCTCGAAGCACTCAATTTACTGACCTCTCAGTGCAACAAGGCAGACCTCTTGTGGCTGTAACTCGCCAATGCACTCATTTCAAGGTTATTCTGTTGGCTTCCGAGCAGTGGATGAGAAGAAGGAATGTTACAATTCTAAGCAATATGATCAACCAAAATCAAGACGAAAAAAAACCCCAGGTGTGCTTCCTCCTATTTGTGATTAAATCAAATGGGACAGCTGTCAATGTTGTGTAGCAGGAAATCCAGTGCCGAGTTTCATCTGCTTATTACTTGATCAACTCCACATCTCTGCCCTCCTAAGCAAGCGTGTGAAGCAGCATAAACAGGATGGCCAGTAAAGCAAAGTGTGTTGTTTTCTCTCCGCTGCATGAACTTACGTGTGATGGTATTGTTTTATTTGCACCTGTGTGAGTAAAATCACTGGATTTTTCACTCCCTTTTTACATAAACTACAAAGATTGCAGGTGAGCCCTTGTGGCTCTTCCTTATGATGCAGGTGTCTGAACCCTGTGGACCGTACTTGTGTAGAATATTGTAATTTATGTCTTTATCACTTAAGACTAATATGAGATTGGTTCTGTGAACCAGTAGTGAGTGTAAAGTATTTTAACAGAATAAATGAACACTTGCTCAACACATTTAAGTTGTGCTTCTGTTGTCTATTATTGCACCCACCTCCAGACTCACCAACAGTCAAGACTCCATTAAGTTTATGGTGGATATCAATATCAATTTTTTAACTTTCAGTAAAAAGGCCAAACAGTCAATACTATTTTCACTAATAAAATTCACTGTATTTACAATTATATCAGTACATACATATGTACATATGAACTGAAGTGTTGAAGTGAATGTTACATGATATCAAACATTTACACTGGCAGTTTGGCAAGAACAAGCGGGGCTGCTCCAAGTCCAAAGTCCTTAATCGTGTGCAAAACAAAGTTTCTTCAGCAATATGCACACTGATCTTGATGTCTGCTCAACAAGCAGTATGACCATTGACGCAACGTTTCCTTGGAGCAATGGTGCCACTTCGTCAGTCGGGCCAGTGTTATCATTGACATGTAATTTGAAGCTGCATTCCTCAGTGGAACTGAATGTTTTTGTACTTGGTGTTGGGAATCTGATGGCGGCTCTTCAGCCTCCTCACTGCTTCCCTCATGTGTTTGGGCTGAAGAGGTGGCGTGTCTCCCCACTTCTCACAAACATCCAATGCTGTGAAAAACCCAAGTTATTTACGATTAATCAATTATTTACATGAAACTCAAGTTTGCCCGTGTGTGCGTTACATTCTTACCTTCCTCAACTATTTCCCCAGCAAAAACTTTGGAGATACCCGACATGGCGATCACCACGTTCTGTGATACCGAGGATCCCGTTATGGACTGGATTAGCTAGAAAACACAGCACAGAAATACAAATTAAGTTTTTTTTTTGTTTTTTTAAAGAATACCCATTACATTAACATAGTAATTCCCTTTCCTCACAGTTTGGGAAACTGCACTTATTAATATTCAGAAAACGTCATACCCTCTTAATAGCAGCTTTAGGGAAGGCAGCTCGCCTGTACATTTCATAACGATTCAGCTGCTCTTCAGAGAAAGATGACACCAAAACCCTTAAAAAAACACAGGAAGAAACATGTTAATGGAAGTGTTGATGAATAAGGTTTGTGTTTGGTTGGAAATATCTTACTGCATCTTTTGTATTTCATCCTCATCAACCTTTTGCCGCTTCTCCTTTTTCTTTTCTGGTTCCACTTTCAGTCTTTTAGACGCAGACTGACCTGAAGTTCCTTCCTCCTCATCCTCTGCTGCTGCTGGTTCCTTCACACAAGGTAAAGTTAAATATTAGAATCCAGTCATCTAAGCATGTAGGCCTAAACTTTAAATTCACTTACAGATGTATCGTCCTGTATTTGCTGCGAGGACGACTCCTTTGGTTCGTCTGCAGGCTTTTCCGAAGCAGGGAGCATTGTGTCTTTGGTCGCCTGAGCTTTAGGCTGCTCATCTTGGCCTGCTGCTAAGCTCTTAATTGTGCCCTCGGTTTTGATCCGTGCAGGATCCGCCATTATCAACCAATCACGCTGGCAGCTTCGGACTGCAGGAATTAACAGTGGTCATTACTGGTTAGTCTATCTGCCCATGACTGCATCCTACATTTACATCTCTTTTAAATTCTGATGGTGAACATATATTAATTTAAATTCTAGATGATATAAATTTAAATTATGGATGGATGGACGGACGGATGGATAGATAGATATAAACACGGTTGCCGACACAAATCAAACCACTTATGCGTTTCTTTGTTTAAATGTATGCAGTATGTGTTTATTTGTCTTTCAATGCCGGCAATTTTTATTGACTATAAAAATAAAGCAATGCAAGTAATCGCTTACCTTCAGTGGAGTCTGGCGTCAACAAAACAGTTGCTAAGCTAACGAAGAAGGGAAGCTAACATACACGTTCGTTTTAACTGCCAGGTGACTGTCAAGTAAGCACCGCCTGTAACAAAAGTTTTCCTCGTAAACGAACAATTTAGCCTCAAATTATATTAGTGACTTTTGAATTTTCGGAGAAAATACATTTTATAAAAAGAGTCAGGCAACTCACTGGTACTTAACGTCACTTCCGTTTCCTGTTTGTAAAACCTTTATTAATAAGAATTTACAACACAGGCGGGAATTCGTCAGACCTTTATTGATACAGTACATGTACAGTATAACACTCGAGCGTACTTTTTTTTTTAAACTGTTGTTCAAAATTATCACTGGCGCACGTTTTTGGTGACTTTTAAAGTTCGATCTTATATTTTGAATGCATAAAGGTGAGAACGTAATAGAACACATAAAATCACGTATTTTACAAATGTTATTTTGTTTCACATTCCCTAATTGTTTTGTCTCAGATTCAATTATGGATTATAGTCACTGGATGGACAAAATCAATATTTCCATAAGGGCGCCCCACCTCTTTTATTATTTTTTAAACTAAAACTACTATAAACTAACGTTGATTTCTATTGCCGTTCAATTCACTTGACGCCTGATGAGCTGTTGTGAAACGTTCCTGTTCACAACCACCGAGGCAATTTGACAAGTTTTAACGTATTGTAAAACAAAAAGTAACACACGAATGACGTTCATTTGTTATTTGTCAACAATTCGTATTAGTGAGTGACATGAGATTAGTGGACACTTGGAACCTCGGAGGGAACGCGGCCCACCTCTGTGCCCACTTTGTGGCACCATCTTGCTGGAATCTCCCGTATCGTCGTATCTAGCAGCTCGGGAAGGGTGTGTGTCTCGTCCGGGGCCGCGCGTGTTTGTGTCTGCCTGCGGGGGGTTCGCGTTGGAGATGCAGCAAGAGGGAGCAGTTTCGAGGAAGTGACGGACGCCGCTCAGGGGACTGGCCAGAGGAAGTTTGCTCCATGGTGGTGCGGTGCGCCTCAGCGAAACTTTTCCCCCTTTCATGCGCCAGCGACGCCGCGGAGCAGGCGGACGGATAGAGAAAGCGGCGGGGGAATCTTTTTGTTTCTACACAATTGAATTGAGGAATATTAACTTGAGATCGGGGGGGAAAGGCAAAGGTGGATTTCCATAAGCAAACCCTGTCCCTTATTTGGCTTTCAACCGCTCCACAATGGGGAAGGAGCAGGAGCTCCTCGAAGCGGCTCGCACGGGAAACCTGGCCGCGGTGGAAAAGCTTTTATCCGGGAAACGACCGTCGGCTGGTACCGTCGGCAGCGGGTCGTATGGGCCCAGTGGAAGTGGCAACAGCGGCGGCCACGCTGCCTCCTCGCATCCGCTCTCCAGTCTGCTCAGGTAGGTTGCATTGGAGGGAAGAAGACGCTGTGAACTGGACGATTCCTATCCGTGTTGCAGTGTTTCTCAGCCAAATATTAGCCTGGCCTACTCTGATTTATTATGTTGACTAATCAAGTCTGCTAACGCTAACTTATTGTTTTCGTAATTTAGAAAGCAAACATTATGCCAAAACGCCAGCCGAGTGTCGGGGGACAGTCTAAAACGCTTAATGTAATGAACGCATGCCTCTTTGTTAGCTCATCCAGTTGTGCTGTCCGTCATGTGCACAAACGAGTGTCTGGTTTTATGCAGCCATAAAACAGCTACTAGAAAATAGTACACGCAAAAAAGATTTTCAGGCGTTATTGAATGCCAGTACTCTCACTGGTGAAGGTGAAGTAGCAAAGCAAGACAACTTTCATCTGACCAGTCAAGTGTGTGTGTGTGTGTGCGCGCGCGTGTGTGTGTGTGCGTGTGTGCGTGTGTTACTGTTGCCTTCAGCTGCTTGGAAGCGTCGTGCCAGAGGTTGTAAGAAGGGGGAAGTCCTTTGGTGAGGTAAACGTTTGATAGGTTTTCGCCACCATCTTGAGGATTTTGTCTTCATGCTCACTTCGATGACGTTTATTTCGATACAAACTCCAGTCTATCGTGTCTGTACATGACATCTGCAGTTTGTATGCCTGCCAAGAGTCTCTCTTATTAAAAATACAACCATAAATGGATGGTATTGATCTACCCATTGGTAGTGTGCCAGAATATCCAGTTCTGTTGCGTTATCATTTTGAGGTTGATTGTTACCAAGTTATTATGCATTATGTGAAATATCAGAGAGCCAAAACAGTATGGACCTCTTCAACTTTTTCTATGTTTGAGTTTTTTCATCGACTTGTTAATATAATCGATCTACTCAAAACTTGACTTCAATGCATCATCATCATTAAATATGGATGAACGTTGTGTCAGTCAAAGCATCCAAGCCAACTTGATCTTTAAGTGTGACAAAAAAAAACTGAACGGATAAGTTGGGATGCTTCATGCGGACTGGACCGTGTAGTATACTCAAGTTTAATTACATTAAAACGATCTAACCGGAAATCCAATTCACAGGCGTAGTTGTTGAAGCTGACTGCCTCGCGAGTATGTGCTGACCATTGGAGAATTTCATGTCACCTTTTTAGACAGATTAATGGGAACTCTGAAATTAGTTTTCTCATAATTCAATGTGTATTCCACTCATTAACGGCCTCAGTGAAACACTACTTAGTAGAATATGGTCTGCTCTTTTGCTAAGTTTGTGTAGTAAGATGGCCTGTGCTTACCATAACTTCTGATTTCTAGTTTATCATTAAATATGTGACATCAGCCTCATGGGGGAAGTTTCATATTCACAGGATTTCGTCCAAAAATAATGAAGCTATAGTCAATAAGGCTACCTTTATTAACGATCTAACTGGAATCATTATTGTCTAACGTAACACTGTCTGACGTGTGTTTTCACTGGCTTTTGATGTTCTTGCTTTGGAATGGGATGCATGTCAAGACCTGCAGTGTTGTTATAACCAAGCATGTAGAGTGCAGCTAGGCTCTGCGGAATGTCAGCTTTCCCAGGAGGCCTCACCCCATTGGTTGCCATGGGACAGGCATCGACCCCGGGCGTGTTTAATGACGCCCTGACCCTAAACATTTGTTCCATTAAAATCAAAACGAGGTGGGCAGGGCTTCTTCAAGTTACAAGGTCACGGCCCTTGAATAGGCCACACGTGGTGCAACTTATTTAAAGCAACAATGCCAAAGATGCATTGATCGTCATAGCAATATAAAAACGGTTCCATCCAATAAACTCAATCTCTTGCTCTCTTATTATTGTAACTGAACAGGATTGCTGAACCTTGGAATCCAGGTATGTAGGGGGTTAATTTCAAAATGGATCCTTTAGTGTACAATTCTGTGAATCATGGTGTGCACTTACAATTCAAATACATTTCCTCAAAACGACAATGAGGGAAATGTATTAAAATCAGTTTATCAAATAATTTGTTATGAATCAGCCGCACCTATGCTGGTTACAACACATCACCATATTTACCCTAAATTTCTTCAAAAAGTGTTTAATTGACAATCAATTCCATTCAATTAGAAGAATTACAATTTAATTGATGAACTGATTGATTATTTTAACCACATGGTGTGTTTCTCAGAGCGCTACAGGAATAGGTCTTAACAAAAATGTTTTGGTCCACTTTGTGAAAACAATAGCCGTAGCTGTGAGAGAACTAGAGGTAAGGTGAAGTACCCTGCGAGAAAAACAAAAAGTCTGTCCATTGAGGGGCAAATTAACAGAAGAATGCTGGGAGATCTGGACGGACACACTGAGAGCTTAGCCAGGCGAGGGCTTGTCTTGTAGCATCACAGCCACATCCTTTGTCCAGCTGACAAAGCCTTGAAGGATTGCTTTTTATATTCATAGAAGACCATTTGGTGTTGGGGGGAGTGTGTGTGTGTGTGTGTGGGGGGACGGAGTTCTCGCCTGTTTTGGTCTTACAAAGAAAATTGAGCTGTCATCTGGCTAAAACTGGACCACCTAGACCACCTATTTAAATTGCCCTCCTCATTAGATTCCCTGTTGGCCAGTAGAAGTCTGCTGCATTTTGGGACAGGATCAGCTGCCAAAGTTCTGTGGATCAGTATTGTTGTCTTACAAGGTCATTTTTTTATACGGGATGATTTGGTTAGCATTTTAATTTTGACTGGGCTGTGTTCCAGATGCTTCCATCCATTATGTCCGCTATTTGTGGTTCGTTGTAAGTAGACCTAAGTTGTCAGAATGAAGTCGCCTATAAAAAATATGTGCTGAATAAGAACTAACACTGTCTGCTCTTAAACATTAAATGTAGGGGTGTGAATTGCGTAGTACCTGGCGATTCGATCCCTATCATGATTCATAGGTCACGATTCGATTCAATGCCGATTCATCCCGATACAAATCTATAAATTGATTATTGCGATTTTTTTTTTTAAACTCAAATTTAGAAAATGTTTATCAGTAAACTTGTACATGTACTGTACAGTACATTGTAAGAGTTGTATGAAAATGTATTTATTTATCTGAAACTTCAGGCTTATAACTGAGCCACTGCATTTAACAAACAGTTTGCAGTCTGTTTCATGTTTGAACAGCAATGAAATAAAATATGATGGCTTAATGTTCCATTAATATAACTTTCTTCCATTCTTAAAGTGTGAACCCTAACCCTAAGTCAGACGTTTTGTTGAATATTTCCATCAAAAATTGATGTTTAAACATCGATTTGGCCGCATATCGAATCGATTCGAGAATTGTGCACTATAATATTGCGGAATACATTTTTTTTAACACCCCTAATTAACTCCAAAGTAACTCTAAGTTGAGACGGGTGTACAGTATGCACGTATGTGTGCAGTTTGAAGGTGGAGAGAGTGTTGTGTCAGTGCACACCTTGCTGCAGAAAACTGGCAGCCATTTCACAGTGTTTCACCGTTGCGTATACAAATCATGCAAACTCCGAGTTCCAAGTTAGCTACACTACTACACTGCATTGTTTATGCTGAGTTTAAAGTAGAGCTGGCAAGCTTGCCAGTCACATTGCATCAATTCTAACCTCTGAACCAGAGAAACTGTATCTGGTTCAACCTAGGAGGCAGCGTCAGTAGCTGGGAAATCTTACACTGCCATGTTAGCATTCCAGGAGCACCTGAGTCTGGGATGCGCTGCTCGGCGTATGATGTTTAGGTCCGTGTGTGTGTACACGGTACTCTGAGAACAACACACCTCGTAACAGTGATGAATTCCTCATAAGTGTGAAGGTGCAGCTGAAAGTGATAACAACTGTGTACTTTCATGTGTATTGTAACCTTGAATGCTGAAAAACAATGTAGGCCAGATAAACACTTATAGACAATGCGGAGAAAAGAGATGCTGTGGTTAGGCTGTAATAATACCAATAGTACTTAATTCAAGTTAATTGTGAAATGTTACCATGTAGGATTGCACGATATTGGAAAAACATGCAATATGCAATATAGTTGCTGAATATAGCGATATCGATTAGGGATACACCAAAATTAAATGTTTGGCCAAAACCGAAAATGAAAAATACTTGGCCGAAAACCGAAAACAATTATTGCTATCATTGCATTTATTATAATTTATTTAAATTATAATATTATTATATAAAATATTTATTTAGCACTGGTATTTTAACAAAGCACAATATACATTGAAATCTGCCCACACTGCAAACGAGGGTTGAGCATTTTCTAGCGGCGCGATTGCACCTTATAGTCAATGTAGTTCGCACAGGCGGGGACGAATGCGTGCGGCGGGACAAGGTGCTGCGCACTTAAAATCGGCACATTTACATATTCACCAACGTTTAAAATAAATAAATACATTTGTTGGCACCAGCTAATCGGCTTCGGGAACGGACTGCAAAGTCACACACAGCGTCCTGTACAGGTTTCCCGCCACACGGAGACAGTACACGGCAGTTCTGTCTTTTTTCGACTCTCTTAAATGTTGTACACCAAGCGACGGCCCTTTCCTCCGTGTGCGCAATGACCCCGGGAGCTGCTGCGACCGACCGGTGCTCACGGTAAAAAGCCAGTGAAAAGAAAAGGCGGACACTCATTCCCGCGTTCGTTGTTTAATTCATACAAACGCTTGCTTGCAGCGTTTCTTGCTTGCATCGTCACAACCTATTTCGGCCATATAATTTTGGCTTTAATTATATTTCGGCCGAATGCCGAAAATGGCCATTTTCGGGCGAACATTTTTGGTGGCCGAATATTCGGTGCATTACCAAAATTTATATTATTGCAATATATGACATGTATCTAAAGAAATGACATTTGTATTATCTAATGAAATAATTAATTGTTTTCATGCAGCAAAATCAGCAAACTCAATTAATTCCTTGTTAATTTATTGTAACTACCTCTCGTTAATGTTCAACTATTTGATGGTGGTACACATTTTAGTTAGCAGCTGACTAGCCACATTCAGATAAAAGCACACAATTCCATATGAAACGTATTGCATGTCTTCACAATATGCATATTGCATGGGCCAATATCACAATATTGATATTTTTTTCGATATATTGTGCAGCCCTAATGCAAAGGTTATGTAATGTATGCATACACAATTTTGGACAGTATCTTCATGGTTTTAGAAGCCAGAGATGACAAATAGGCACAGACGATCTTGTGATGTTTGTTTTTAAATTATCTATCAGGGGCCAAACTTGTTTTCAAAATGTGACCAAGACCACCTGATACTCATTGGTCTGCTTGCCAGCAAAAAAAAAAGCGGTGTGCACATCATTTGTATCATCTGTATTCCTAATATCCAATACAAGAAGTATAGTGTGCCTTTGCAAAGATTGTAATGCTTTGTTTTTCTTTCGCTTGTCAATGAGATCAATTTAAAACAGTTGTTATCGTGGTTGGAGTTTGCAAAGGCGTAGAAGAGGACAGCATTTGATCAAACTGAAAGATCGTTCTGGTTTTCTTATAGATAAAATTCCTTCCATTTCAAACGACAACCACACCTCTGACAATGACAATCAACACTGTTGATGTCTTAGTAAAGGCTAATGCTGGCCTTTGAGCACATTTTGTACACTGATGGATTGTTTTTAAATACTGTATATCACAACATTGCTGAACGTTGATTCTAAAGTGCTAAAACAACTTTGATTCAAATCATTTAACATCTGTAATACAAATGGACTACAACTGCTTTGTTGTTTCCTTCTCTGGCCTCTCCTGACGTGGAGTCTTTCTTGTGTGGTGAATGAAAGGGTACATAACAGACTCGAGTAATCCCATGTGTGCTTGGTAATGTGGACTCCAGTTCACTCCCCCAATGAAAAGCTTGCAATAACAGATGGACAAAAGGAAAAGATAAGAACTCTGAGAGTTGTGGGTGTTTTTGTGTGTGTGTGTGTGTGTGTGTGTGTGGAAGAAGCACTGAGATACGGGCCCCGCTGTGTGGACATGTGCAGGACCTCTAGTTGCCCATTAGTGGTCCAGACGTTTGGTCTGTGTGGTCCTGTGGATGGCGTCTCCCTCCATCTCGAACACAACCCCTCTCAGCAGTCTTCCTGCCCACCTGCTGGGTGCACACTCACAGCCACATTACTGTTCATAGCCACACTTCAAAGATGTGACACAAGTTAACGCTCACAGAGTTATGGCACTTGCTTCACATGAGTAGCAAATGTGTAGCAAGTACCAAGACTGAACCGCACGTAATTCAAATATACCTTAAGCAAAACACTTGATATACAGTATGGAGTTTGGGAAAATGCCAGCTCGAAACTGGGCTGTGATTGAATGTTTTTTTATTGCTTGCCTTGCCATGATTCTTTTCTCCAATTCGTCTCTCCCTGTTGCCAACATTGCTTTTTCAAGTCCATCCTTTTAGTTCTGCTGCAGGCCTTTTGACTGTTCCCTTCTCAGTCTGTGGGCATCTGCAGTTCATTCACATCTCCTGTGACCCCACACATGCTCTGTGAAAGGCAATACAGTACATGATGTGTTTATGAGCCCCTCTGTAGACTTTTAATTGGCTGTGCCACAATTGAACTTGCAAACGCGCAACTGTAGTGGTTTTCATTTCAGGAATGGAGCATTACGCTCTCTCACATCTCTTCTATATGTTTAACTTTAGGACCTCAGTTCTTGTCTAGCTATTTAAAATATATTGCTGGCTTGAACTGTATACTATGGTGTAGTGCTGTGTGATATGGGCAAAATCTTATATCTTAATAAGGATATACATGCCAATGTAGTTTTTTTATATTTACTTAAAATTATGTGAAATGAATGGCAATTTTCTTTTATCTTTTCTCCATTTGTTAAACATGTTCGATAGAGAAAGCATATTAGAATTAATAAAAGATTAAAAAACACACACACAATTATCTAGTGGCCAAATAAATACCTGTACCATTCAAAATGTAACCAATTTTCAAGAAATGACAAAAACAATTTAAAAGTAACCAGTAAAAGTGCTAAAAAAATCATTGTTACAGAGATTGAGTTTTAGGAAGTTTATGTTTGTCTGCTTTTTCTATTAGACGGTGGTGTTTGTCTCAGTCTGAACACTAGTACGTAGATAAAAGATGTAGATAAGAGAGGAAGATGTAACTATTTGAAATGGATGCTATGTTTTCTCTGAGTGCTGAGCCGTAAATAAAGTATATTTAAAAGACAAGAGAATATCACACCGACCAAACACGACCGTCCGGAGCAGGTGGCCCAAACGGTGGTGGCCAGCACGACCTAACCAAACTGTGACAACTCTTATCAGTTGGCCTCTCAGGTCACATCTTCGTGAAGAAGGAAGCTCGCTCTGAAAAATAATGTGAATTGTAGGACACATTACTCATCCACACGCTGGCGCATCTGCCGGTGGACCTGCGCATCTTTCTACTCAGTTTGCGGCGACGAGGCACTCTCTGTGTAACCATATTAGCACTGCTAGTAGCGGAGAAAAAGACACCACAGCATTCCCTCTGTAGTGCCAAGGGAAACCTAAATAGTGATATCATCTGTTAAGGGTTATGTAGTACGGGAGACATTTTATATCTCACGACGACTATGTTGTTTTATTGCACGGCTCTAAACTACAGTATGACAGAAAGATGCCACGTGACTATTCAGAAAGTAAGAAGTGTGCTCATAATAATTTAAGGTAGTGACCATAGTCAAATCTTCATGTAATGCTCTCATTTCGAGGTCCTAAATTAAAAAGTTAATTAAACTAAACATTTGACTATGAAAGGTGACTATCGGTATCGTTTCCTACAACCAGTCTTATTTTAAGGTATCGTTACTCACTCTGGTGACCGATACCATTATCGTCCGCCCTACTGCGGCCGTTTTACAGGGACAAGAAATTACAAATTCAAGTACAAAGTTGCCATTAACTTCAGGCAATTTGAAGGAAAATAATGTATTGGGATGTATATGTCTTTCTTTAAAATCATCTGTCATTTATGGGTGGGGAATTGTATTTACTAGTGGTATCGGTATTTGGTATCAGTAGCGGTGACTACTCAAGAGTTGCGTATCGGTCGGTAAAAAAAGTGGTATCGAACATCCCTAATAAAATAATATGACTATTACCATGTTAAACCATTCATTCATTATCAGTCACTCCGACTGGAGGTGGCAAGCAAATAAGGTGGAGGTGGCCGCCTCGGAATTTTGTACACAGGAAAAACCCTGCCATTATTAGGGTCTCCTGAAAAGTGACTATTTTGGTGGTACAAGGTTTCGGCCTGATGACGATATGCATATGTGTGTACCTTACAGATGTAAATAGTAAAAAAAAAAAAAACGTAATTCTGGTGCTTTAAAAGACATACAAAACACAATTAGAACTCTGAAGTAAGCATTAGCATTTAGCAGAATGCATGTATTGAACAGGATGAGGAACCATGCTTTTGTTTTGTTTAGTCATTCCTTTAAAATCTGAGGTCATATGGGTTTCGAGAAAATCTAGGCCTGGACTGTAAATAGGCAGACCATGAGATCACAAATTCATCTGGTAGAGTGGTTTCAGGTCATATGTGTCACAGACATCTCGAGGACTCATCATACTGACTGTCATACAACTGTTGCATAATTTGCCTGCTAACTTTAAATGTTGCCTCAGAGGAATAGTGCTATTGTTGTTTTATCTGTTTCAACATGCATAACGTACATGTGTATTGCCTCTGACTTTTGGTCTATTTTCAGCTCTTTTAAGAAGACGAGTGTTTTATATTCCCAAAAAGAGTGAACATGCGACACAAGTTAAGAATTCCAATTTTTATTTCATGGTGTTCACATCTAAATGGGTTGCATGCTCTGTTGGGTTAAAGTCCAGTAATTGACTTGACCAGTCTAAGTCCCTCCACTTTTTATCCCACTGAAATCATTTGTTGTGTTGGCAATAGGGGTGTAATCATGGTTCACTACGTCACAGTTAGGTACGTACCTTGGTTTTGGGGTCAAGGTCCGGCAACAGGCAAAAAAGCATCGAAAAGTTCCAAAAGCATAAATAGGTTTCTTTTCATTTATTTTGTGCAGACAATAGTGCAAGTAACAGTAGGACACAATATATGATACAACA
This sequence comes from Leptonotus elevatus, assembly GCF_054856555.1. Lineage (NCBI taxonomy): Eukaryota > Metazoa > Chordata > Actinopteri > Syngnathiformes > Syngnathidae > Leptonotus > Leptonotus elevatus. The sequence continues at coordinate 10,097,660 of NC_141240.1, forward strand.
TAATGTCAGTTAGAAATTTCAGAACTACCTTAGCTAACTAAAGTAAGATGCAGCTCATCCCTTCAAAGCTACTCAGTTTTTCTTCTATTTATTTTATTTTATAATCATTGTCAGAGAAAGTATTCAGTAGCATGGGAATCCATTCATCTGTTAATACAACATTGGGTGCAGCAGACTTCCCTCAACAATTGCTTTTGTGCTCCTGTACAGGGCAGCAACCACTGAGTGGCTAAAATAGTCTATTGGATTGAAAAAGAAAAAAACATATGGAAATTGATTGCCCGCATTAAAATCAAGTTTCACCAACATCAATATTGCACAAAATGAAATCATAGTCATGTTGATGAAACATGATTATAATGGCATGCAACCTTCAAGCAATCATGATTTATGATCGATACGAATCTATAAGTTGATTATTGCGATAAAAAAAAAGTATAACTCAACCCTTAATCAACTTTTTGTCTGCTGATAAACTGTATAAACTGGTGTCTACAAATGCTGTCTACATGTCCTGGTCATTTATTTTATTTTATTTTTTACATTTTAGTACATGTGTGTTTAAAGCTTAAATTTGGGGCAAAATCCGTGTGTTTGGTGCCATCTGAGACATAAACACAATTTGGCGGTTTGTCCTCTCATAACACGAGAAGATACATACTACGTCACTTGTTCCGCATGATGTAGTTGCCCCCCGCCACCCACCGGCTCATTCTCATACATGCCTCCTTAAATACCTTCTTAGTGAGTTGCTGCTGTCAATCACAACCAGACCACGCCCAACCCCTCTCCCCATCCACAACCAAATGACCTGAGGAAGAAGCAGATTGTGTCTGAGTTTCGATAGATGCTGGTGTGGTGGATCTGGCATGCATGAAAATCTCCACCAAAGAGGGGAGCCGTCGACCCCTGCCAGGACAGAGCAAGCGCAACACCTCAGGGCCCCCCAGGCCGCGGCAGCGCCAAAGGACGACCCCCGGGCCCCGCCGGGGCCACCGGCCGAAGAGCAAACCCAGGAGCAGGAGCGCCCCCCACCCCAACACGGCTCGGGCCCCCAACCCAGCGCAGCAGGACGGGGCACTGCAGGCCCGCCAGGCACCCCACCGGTCCACAGCCCCCGCTCCCCCCACGAGCCCCCCCATGAAATTACTAGCCAGTCACGCTGGCTGTGGGTTTGCAAAAACTTTGGCTAATTAAATACTATTGCTATCTTGGTTCAACATCTGTAAACAGGGAAATGCACTTACTAGCTACGCCAACTTCCTCACTCCCCATTCTCCAAGCATACTCATTTTTAGCTGGCAATTGAAGCTGGCTCTATTGAACAAGTGGTGCCCACATACCGCAATGATTATTTTGTCCTGCAATGTTTTGTGCGTCGACTACACACCTACTTCCATGTTATTTCAAACGACCTGCCTGCTGGTTGCATCTGTGATTGGCTGAATGTGCATAACCGGACACTTACGTAAGACCCGCCTAGTGATGAAAGCTGTTTTGACGTGATTACAGTGACATTCATGGTATTAATTAAAGAGATGCTGAAATTTAATGTATTGCACATCGACTGTAGATAAGCCCCCCCCCCCCTTACTGTATATTTTTTTCAGACACGTTACCTTAATCACAAAATTATGCAAATGCCATTACTTTGTGAGTGGATGGTTGAGGATTTGAAGGCGGAAATTTTGCCTGCCAACGCAGTCTTTCGCTCACATGACACAAGTCGACAAGAATAAAAACAAATCAGCGTTCAGGCTCACACTTATTGTACGGACTTGTACATTATGGCAGCACAGAACCTCAGAGTTAACAGGATTGTGTTTACTGTAACGTCTTAGTTCACGGGTCCGATCAGCGATTACAGCTGATCACAAATTTTGCATAAATGCAAAATATTGGCCGTCCCGCTCCAGTTGATCAGCTCAGTCACGGTGTACTGTAAAGTCTAATCAGTACCACACTTTTCAGACGATGAGTGTCCTTTGTGTAAAACCTTTATTAAACCACATACTGTAACACATTTTCACTTAAGTTTTGGGCATGGGGCGGAAAGGTAATAAACACTACTGGGAAAATTCTTGATAACGTTGCGAATACTATAAACAATTCATTAGTCATTGTAATTTGTGGATATGACTTTTTAGCTCTATTTTAATCGGCAGTTGAAAAACAATGTGTATGTATGTGCAATATCACCTCCGATAGGACTGGAGTGGAAGAGTATCCAAATGAGAACTTTTAAACTTTTGGCTGAGCTCAAGAGTTTTAGCTGTTCCATCCATCCATCCATTTTCGTAACCACTTATTCCTCACAGGGGTCGTGGGGTGCTGGAGCCCATCCCAGCTGCCTTCGGGCAGTAGGAGGGGTACACCCTGAACTGGTTGCCAGCCAATCCAGGACACACAGAGACAAACAGTCACACACACAATCAAGTTTTAGCTGTTGACTGATTTGATTTTACTATGTTTAAATTGTACTGGCAATCCTCTTATACTGATTGAAAGAGTTTGGATGGTACAGATTATCAATACAAACTCGAGTTACTGTATAGTCTGTTTGACATTTAAACACAAATGACAGAGGAGGATTTAAGAAGAACAGTGGGGATTTATGATTAATCCAGCTGCACACATACAGTATATGCAACATGCCAGCATTCGACTAGCATCAGTAGGCTAATGGGTAGGACAGGAAGGAAATATTATTATCTGTCCTGTCTTTAAAACCAGGCTTTGTACAGCACGGAATGACAGCCCCCCTAGAATCTCTTTCGAACACTAGTTTCATCCCCCTGATATTCCCTCAGGGAAATTAAGGATTAGCGTAGCCTTTCAAAGAGAAAATTCCTTAGTTGCTTCCCATGAATGCCACCCCCCAACCAACCTCCATCCTCCGCCCGTGCTCCAATCCAAATTGTGTGTTCTGTTTTGCCCATTGCCCAGCTATGGAACATAAGCCCTGTCTATGTGCTAGATGGTTGTGATCTGTAGTAAGAGGATGCCAGTGGATTGTCCGGCACCACGCTGATTCCTGGCCTCGAGTGCTACCTTGCCAAAATGCTGAGAGAATGAGGTCTTGTGACTTCTAACTACTGGCCTTTCTAAATATAAATACTGTGACAAATTAAAAAGGTGATGCAAAATTTTGATTCCCCAGCCCCTCTGCTAATATGGTTTCCATAACACAATGTTTGTGTATCTGAGTGGCATGAGAGAATTCTTAGCAATGATATTAGATTCATAGCCCTTACCACTCAACTTGGCCAATATGTGAAGGCCTGCATGTTTTTTTCCCCTCCCCTAAACCTACACATAACAAAAAATTGTGTCTCGAAAGAGTGCCAACATTTATTAGCTATCTCATTTCAGAAAGCTATACTCTATTATAAAAATGATTTGACAAATGAAAAGTTTTGTCTTACTACCGGTATACACATTTTTACAGCTAATGAGTAAAATAATAGATGGTGTTTGTATTGACTTTACCGTCAATGTAATGATCACCATGTCTATATTGTCATATACTGTGTACATACTTTTTTGAAGTCCCCCGTGGCTGCATGCTTACTAAATGCCACATTTTCCCTCAATTATGTTATGTAATTTTACTCAATGAAAATTTGTTAGAATTCATAATTGCAGTGTTTAAAAAAAAAATAATACACTTCCCCTTAAATTTAAGTCCAACTAAATAATAGTAAAATTGACACATCATCTCCTTTTTGCAGATTTTATGACATCTATCTGCAAATACTGTTAACAATAACATTGACCAAATAATACATAAAACATCTGATCAAAGCTGACTTTAAACCTTGCATATGAGCCTCACAGTTAAACTACAGTTTCTGGAAAGAAACTATCAACGTTCACTGGTGCGATCACCAGTGCAATAAAGTCAGTCGTACTAATTATGTGCCCGATGCTCAGGCAGGACTTATTGTACTTTTCTGGGAATGCTTTCTGCACTCTGCCTGTTTTCGTTAACTTCTCCTGTCCTAGTTGCTGCTCTCTTCATGTTTATGTTAATTTGTTTATGGGATTTTTTTCTGCTGTAAGCTGTTACATAATTCTTTTATCTAGGACAGAAACCAAAAGTCCGTTTCTGTCTCCACTTGTGCTTGTGATGTGTTCAGTGACCACGCAAACGTGGCGTTGGCGTACAAGACTACAAATGCATGGTCCGACATTAAGCCTTTCAGAGTGGCGGCCTTGTGGGCCCACTAAGAGCCACTTTGTGGTGGCCCTGTTGAAATTGTACTGGCCTCATATATTAATGTTACAATATGGTAAAATTCAGTTATTATTTCATAATTAATATTGTTATACTGTTTTATTTAAGACTTTTTGAAGATACTACTTCTGTGTAGTTAGTGCAAACGTGTTGATTTCATTATCATTTATGACATTTCTGCTGGCTTGGTTTGGCCAGCATCTGTAAGGTATGTGATGGCCCAAGACGGTGCCATACAAGCCCAGGATAAATGTCGGACCCTGAAATGTCGTTGCTAGTTCTTAGATGAACGAGCAGGATGCATGTCGGTTTTAATATCTGGCATGACCATAGCTTCCTTTCTTACTTAACAGACACTTATCAATGCCCAGCTTTTCTTCACACTCGAGTAATTCCTCATTGCACATTCTGCTTTTTTAGTGCATCCACATGGCTGCCTTGTGTGATAAATGAAATGCAAAAAGCATGCTGCAGGGAACAAACTGTGTGATTGTGCCAAGTGTCAAGTTCATTGTTTCGTGGGCCACAGATCCACAGCTTTGACTGTATAATTTCACACTGCTAAAAACTACTGTGGTGGATATACTTAGGGGTTAAGACAGCTATTACTGCAGCAAAAAAGGATGCAAGTGTGTTAAGCAAAGTTATGTTTATGACAACGAATCACTGATGGTTTCGTGGACTAGTGGTCCGGTACATTCGACCTGACTTTGGTGCAAGCAGTGTGGGTTACCAATTGCCAAACAGTGATGGCGTGAAATTTGAATGTGACTTGGAATGGTTGTTTGTCTCTATATGTGCTCTGTAACTGACTGTTGACAAGTTCAGGATGTATTCCGCCTTTCTCCTGATGTTAGCTGCAAAAGGATGATCTAGCACCCTGCGAAAGCCTTGTTGAGATGGATGGATGGATGGATGGATGGATGGATGGATGGATAGATGGCGGTTTATGAACAGTATGTACTGTATCATCCACTCTCAAGTGCTGCATCAGTGTTCTTTCTGCATGTTTGCACAATAAGCAGCTGTAGCACTTAACTGTTGTCACAAACATCTTACATCAAAATCGAAGTCATAATTTATTGTGTCTTTTTACAGGTAAATAAACGTTTTGGTAGTTTTCCATCATGTCTCAAAAATAGTAATATAGTAAAAACTTAGATTTCATGTTTCTTTTTGTCTATAGCAAAGGATGAGTCTCAGATATTTGGTTCACTAGTGCTGGGATTTTTTAGTTAAGGTCTTTCAGAGTAATTTGCATCCCCGCTTGGGCCCTTCATCACACCAGACATCCTTTGGCTTCTTAAGTCTCTCTTTCTTGGCTTGTATTCACCAAGTCAATCATCTCCCTTTAGTAAAGAGAGTTGCGCACCATTCAAGTAAAAAAAAAAAAAACAGTGTTAGTTGACAGCTGAGTGCAGCTCCAGTGGTGGAAGAGATCTACATTTGAGTTGTTCAAACTTTTGAGTGTAACCCTCGGGAAATGTATTACTCATTGCTTTTTGTGCATGCTCATGCTAAACAACAAAGGCTTTTTGTGCTTGGGACATAGCTGGGACTAACAAGGTAAACTAGATGTGATGAGCTAATTTTAGCTGCTGTAACCTGGTGATTTTCCTTCCTGGTTAGAGGCTGCAGCCTGTCTGCTCTGTAGTTGTACTCTTGCTTGAGAGGGAGGCTGCACCCTCCTCTGAGCATGGGAGTTTAGGTTTAAGCTTCGATGAACGCTTTGTGGATTGATACACTACAATCATTTTTTTTTAGTGCGTGCATTGTTGAATGTTTTGACAATTATGTGTAGTCCCCATAAAGCAACAATGATTAGCAGTCAAGGGAACATTTACCATGATAACCTTAAGAATTTTAGAATGCATTTAAAATTAAAACCATTAATGTTCCTTAATTAACATAAAGCAATATTCACTGAAAGTTTGACAAAGATGAGCTGAAAATAGTATCTGGTGAAAAGAAGATAAGTGTCATGTTCCTCGTGAGATGACCTTTAACCTTGGCTACTTAAGTGTCTTGAGTACAATAGCCTTTAAGACGGTCTTGTCCCAAAAAATTTAGATACCTAAAACAGGTCTCAGGTCAGTTTTCATCCGGATATCGTTCAACGTCAATGTGATTTTTTTATTTTAAGGTACCATGGCTCTCCAATTATTATAATAATTGTGACTTCACAGAATGACAAACTGATTATTTAGCGTTTTTTGTTGTTGTGTAATTATTATTACTCTCTCTTTTGACCAGCATCTGGAGAGGTCCCAATGTGAATTGTGTGGACAGCACTGGATACAGCCCGCTCCATCACGCCGCCTTAAATGGACACAGGTAGTGGTTAAACGCCACATCTATTTTGTTTCTATATTTCTCCAGGCCTCCCCTCACCGCAAACCGGTCCCGGTGGAACTATACAGCTATTGATTACCTGTTTATAAAGACTGTGTGTATTTATTATTGCTCTTTAAAATCTGACCTGCCCCATCCCTTCTTTAACTGCCAGTGAAGTGGTGGAATTGCTCCTACGAAACGAGGCCTTGACCAACATAGCCGACAACAAGGGCTGCTACCCTTTGCACCTGGCAGCATGGAAGGGAGACGAGCACATTGTCAGGTTGCTCATCCACCAAGGACCCTCCCATCCCAAACTCAACGAACAGGTCTGGCTCTGGATTTACATTGTACTGCTGTATGTTGGTGCTGTTATTGGAAGAGATCAGCTGTTCTCAGCAGAATAAAATGTCTCAACAACAGCCATATTCCTAGGAAAGCACAGGGGTATTAGACTCATTGTAGTTCACGGGCGACATACAGCCTAATTTGATGTCAAGTGTGCCAGACCAGTAAAGTAATATGAATAACAATTACTCGGTGTTTTGCAATACTGTCCTTTTACACATCATACATTGATATATTTCATGGCATTGAATGAACAGGATTCCACCAAACCAAGAACTCTTGTTGTGAAAATGTTTAGTTTAATTTCATTGAATATTTAATTCAATTGCTTAACTTACCACAGCGAGGGTTCCTTTTCACAGAACAGGCGGTACAAGATGAACCAAACTGTGTTCAGTCACAACAGGTGCTAAAACCAACCTGTGCAACCACATCATCATTTATGTCTTGTAGCGGCAGACCACATTGAAAGAATGACAAGGAAGTGGTCGATCAGCGATGTCTTTAATGCTGTCAGAATGGGTCACTGTCAGCCATATCCATGCCAAAATTATAACAACAAACCTAGCTGTCTGCTAAACATACTGCTCACTTCCATACTCAGACTGTGCCTGCCCCCTTGACTTACTCGTTCAATCACTAATCAAGAGTCAGTTGTATATACATTCACAGAAATATAGAACTCTAAACAACACATAACTGCAGGATCGCTACAGTATTTTTTTCACTTTCAAATTCATCCTGCGTGCCGGATTGAACCGTCTTGACCCGGCTGGCTTTGGCCCACAAGGCATTTGTTTGACAACCCTGGGACACCCTGGTTTACACTCCTACAAGCTTTTCAACAAACCTAAGTCGTTTTAGTGGTTATTTTAATTATGTCAACATTGCATGTGGTGCACTATATGGATGTTTCTAAGAATGTGACTTGTGTCTCCCAGCATCATGACTCACACTTTGACAATGTTACTGATACTGTGCTACTTGGAAGTGCCTTGATGCCTGTCTGCGTGAGAAGTTCTTGTTTGCGCTAACATCGTTAACAATTTTTGTGAAGCCAGTCACTGTAGACAGGCCTGTTAAGGACATGCAGAAATGACCCACTCTGAGCTTTATACTGTAGCTGTGACCTCAGATATTCTTAGAGGGGAGAAACACAGACCATAATATAATTCTCATTGTGGGCCATTTCTCCTAAACTAATCATGACATTTGATTGGTCATTAACACATCCCTGTTGTATACTCATATTAAGTTGTGATAATCATTCATGTATTCATTTCTTGTTTGAACCAAAACCATCAGCTTATCTTCTTTTCCTCCCTCCCAGAGCTCTGTAGACCATAAAGAGTTCAAACGCTGTGGGCCCTTTGACCCTTATATTAATGCCAAGGTGTGTACACCGCGCTGCTACAATGTTTCCCTTGAGTGCTTCTCTGCTTTGCTGCTGTTGGCTTGCTGTGGGTATGTTGCTGCTGCTTGCAGGGTCACTCTGCTACAAAACCAAAGGGATGCTTTTATCTAGCTCTGTTTGTGAGTGGATCACTTGGTCTTTGCTCATCCATGTTAGCATTGCCAAATTTTATTGAGCCGCTTGTGCATTATGATGACAATCCTTGCATGTGAGAGAAGTTGGCAGCGTTTTCACTGGGGCTTTACATTTATGTATAACTTTTTGGGAGGAGACATGGACAGAGTACTGTGCTGTTAACAAAATGTATTTGACACACGTGACTTTTTTCCTGGGTGATTTACTTTTAAGCCACTACCATAAATACTAATTGACAGTGGTAAACATGAATTTATTGATAAGCTGACTAAAAAATACATATTCATATGAGACATGCCATTGGCTACTGCTTTTTGACCTAGCTACTGTCTGTCGAATAGCCAGTTTCTTACTAATTATTACGCTGAACTAAAAGTCAATAGTAAGATGCCAATGAAGGCATGCATCAAGTCTAAATGCAACGGTTTGTGAACAGCACTCAACAGTAGTAGCTTTAGCACTCATGGTAATGCTAACACAATATTGGAGGTGTTATGGCTTGGCCACCAATGCACACACATCTAAATTTATTATAGCAATTCCTTGAGGGTTATATGTACATGTCAGCAGAGAAGTGGGGCAGATCACCGCGTCCAGATTCAGAGCCGTTGCACAAATGCACACTCATATTTTATGATAGTAAGTTTATGAACAAACATACACCAAAGTGACCCTGTAACAAAGCACAAAACCACTGTTTTTTTATGTACAGTATATATAATAAATAGTAAATAATATCCTCATCATTTAAAGAGGGACACCTGTTACCTGCATCAATGTTTGACTTCAGCTGTTGACTCTGACAGTACACCCACCACCCACCTTTCCTTTGTAGTAGTGTAAACATGTCAGCCCCTCCATAATTGTATTTGGCACAGGCATAGCTGGAAGCCCACCAAGGCCTGTAACATAAAGCCGCACACTATTTTTGAACATGGTCAACTAATCCTCTTAGTGTTTGGCTGGGGAAGGATGACTTTCCTCTATAGCACCATGCTGACTTATATTGCAGTTTACCTTCTCCTTCTTTTTCAGTTTTATCTGTTTGAGTTGGGGTTATGCATGCGGTCTAAGTAAGCACATCATGGCCGTTTGATGAGCGTACTACTTACTTTTGTGGCTGAATAATTGATTCATTGTTATGAATAAATAAAACTGATGGCGTCATGTGACCCAGTAGAGGGGGAATCCTACTTCCAGAGAGCCGTTTCAAGAGGAGGAGGAGGAAGAGGAGTGTTCAGTGTCGCCATCTCTTTGCATCAGCATCACACGGCGATTTCCATGACACTCGTCTTTGCGGAGTGTGGAAATGGATGGAATGGCCCCACCTCCCACTTGGTACTCCCAAGATTATTCAGGAGAGGATGAGGCAGGCGGTTGCCATGGTAACATTGTCATTGGCCATACAGTAGAGGCAAATGACCCAGTAGAGACATCGAGCCAGGTGTGGGCTGGAACTTTAAAAGGAGCCGGATTGTTCTGTAGTTTATCTCAGCCATTGGAAAACGTTCACATCTGGAGTGAAACCAGTTGTCTGTCAACTTGGATTGGGGGGCCCAAATGCCTGAATATTGGAGCTGTTAACTGCCTGAAAAAAAAGAGCTTAATTTGTACAGCAGTTCAGAATACCCACCCTTTTTGGAGTTCTTGGAGGGTGTGCTGGAGAGCGCTCCCCCTGGAGACTCCCTCGTTTTGCTGGGGGACTTCAACGTTCACGTGGGCAATGACAGTGAGACCTGGAGGGGCGTGATTGGAAGGAACGGGCCCCCCCCGATCAGAACCCAAGTGGTGTTCTGTTATTGAACTTCTGTGCTTGTAAAGGATTGTCCATAACAAACACCATGTTCAAACATAAGGGTGTCCATATGTGCACTTGGCACCAGGACACCCCTGGGCGCAGTTCGATGATCGACTTTGTACTGTAGTCGTGTCATCGGATTTGTGGCCGCATGTTTTGGACACTTGGGTGAAGAGAGAAGCATAGCTGTCAACTGATCACCACCTGGTGGCGTGTTGTCTCTGATGGCGGGGGAAGATGCTGGTCAGACCTGGTAAACCCAAACTTATTCTGAGGGTTTGCTGTAAACGTCTGGCAGAATCCCATCAGAAAGAGTTTCAACGCCCACCTCCGGCAGAACTTCTCCTTCGTCCCGGGGGAGGTGGGGGACATTGAGTCCGAGTGGACCATGTTTCGCACCTCCATTGTTGAGGCGGCCGATCAGAGCTGTGGCCGTAAGGTGGTCGGTGCATGTCGTGGCGGCAATCCTTGAACCCGCCGGTGGACACCAGCTGTAAGGGATGCCGTCAAGCTGAAGAACGAGTCCTACTGGGCCTTTTTGGCCTGTGGGACTCCGGAGGCAGCTGACAGGTACCGGCTGGCCAAGTGCCCCTGGATTGGCAGACCAGGGTGGTGGTCCCCTTTTTTAAGAAGGGGGACCGGAGGGTGTGCTCCAACTATAGAGGGATCACACTCCTCAGCCTCCCTGGTAAGGTCTATTCTATTCAGCTGTGCTGGAGAGGAGGGTCCGTCGGGAAGTTGAATTTCGGATCCAGGAGAAGCAGTGTGGTAGAACAGTGGACCAGCTCTACACCCTCAACAGAGTCCTCAAGGGTGCATGGGAGTTCGCCCAACCGGTCTACATGTGTTTTGTGGATTTGGAGAAGGCGTTAGACCGCGTCCCTCGGGAAGTCCTGCGGGGGCTGCTTCGGGAGTACGAGGTACCGAGCCCCCTGATACGGGCTGTTCGGTCTCTGTACGACCAATGTTAGAGTTTGGTCCGCATTTCCGGCAGCAAGTCAGATTCGTTCCCAGTGAGGGTTGGACTCCGCTAAGGCTGCCCTTTCTCACCGGTTCTGTTCAGAGGTTTTGTGGACAGAATTTCTAGGCGCAGCCGAAGCATTGAGAGGGTTTGGTTTGGTGGCCTCAGTATAGCATCTCTGCTTTTTGCAGATGATGTGGTGCTGTTGGCTTCATCAAGCCATGTTCTCCAACTCTCAGCGGTTCGCAGTCGGGTGTGAATCAGTTAGGATGAGCATCAGCACCTCCAAATCCGAGACCATGGTCCGGTCGAAAAAGGGTGGCCTGCTCTCTCCGGGTCAGGGAGTTCAAGAATCTTAGGGTCTTGTTAACGAGTGAGGGCAGGAGCGGGAGATCAACAGGCGGATCGGTGCAGCGTCAGCAGTGAGGCGGGCTCTGTATAGGTCTGTGGTGGTGAAGAAGGAGCTGAGCCAAAAGGCAAAGCTCTCGATTTACCGGTCGTTCTAGGTTCCTTTCCTCACCTATGGTCACAAGCTGTGGGTCTCCCTTAGAGATTGGGTGAGAAGCTCGGTCATCCGGGAGGGACTCAGGGTCGAGCCGCTGATCCTCCGTGTGGAGATGAGCCAGTTGAGGTTGCTCAGGCATCTTGTTCGTATTCCTCCTGGACACCTCCCAAGAGAGGTGTTCCGGTCATGGTCCACCGGATTCTCGGTGGCCTGGGAACACCTTAGGGATCTCGCCGGAGGAGCTGGTTGAAGTGGCTAGGGACAGGGAAGTCTGGGCTTCCCTCCTAAAGCTGCTTCCCCCGCGACCCGACCCCAGATAAGTGGTAGTAAATGGATGGATGGATGAATTTGTACCTTTAAGGGTCCAATGGCTTGTCACTGGGGCAACGGTACACCTATTGTACCCTTTAAACTAGATATTGGGACCCTTATTATTTGTACCCCTGTCTAGGCAAATATGTACCATAGGTTAGTGGTCCCCAACCACCGGTCTGGAGCTTGGTGCCATTTGATGGCCACACAGAGTGACAGACAATTAAAAAACAATTATTTTGTAGTGGAGTCTATGTGTCAGCCCCTTCACAAATCCTACCCCATCGATTACCTTCCAAAGAGCAGTATATGTGAGGCTGGGTGATTTTTATGATCAAGGATCGTGTTACTACGGTGAGTAGCTGTGAGCATATTTACTCAATCAGACGTGGCGGAAATGGGCGTGACAGCAGCCAATCAGAATCCAGCTTTTCCTTCTCTACTTTGGTTTGCATTCTGAGGAAGTTAACAGAAAGTTCACTTTCTAATAGTAAGAAGTAAACAATGACCAAACATGCAGCTGATGGGCAGCAATGACTTGGCGTTATCTTCCGAAGATGAAGCTATTTTGACAAATGTGGCGGCATTGATTTACTTATTCAGATATCATTTGAACCACATACCACCCAAGTGATGATGTGGATGGATACATCACAAAAGAAGTGCACCATGAAGAACAAAAATGTACCCTTACCGGAACATGGATAGTTGGATAGTCTTACATTGTTGTTGCGCAGTAATTTGACATACAAGAAAAAATGCATTAAACTAAAAGCATTTAACAATAATAAGTGCATGAAATATTGACTATACTCCCTTTATCTTTTCATCATTCTTTTGATTGCAAATAAAACAGTCAACAAATCATTTAGTCATCATTAAGGATTGTCATTACTATAATTGATCAATGAATTGTTGAGAATTAGATTTATTAAGTCTTAATATAAGAAAAAACTGAGTGCACTATTTGACTGCACCCTGCGGAGGTGCTCTAGATTTAGTGTAACTAGTTTGCTGTTTAAAAATGAAATGGCATGGCAGCTGTTAAGATGAGCTACATCCTCTCAGAGTTCCGTTATGGTACAACTCCTACGTGCTGCATTAATCGCCTCAATCCAATTTTGTCATCGAAACAGTGGCTCAAGTATATTGTGATTAAATGCTCCCATTCCAGAAAAAATAACATCCAAAAAACAACAATTCCATGCATTGGTTGTTAATTTCCATTGTCATTAAAGATTATTAAGTTGAATGCACATACATACAGTAGTCATCATAGTTCCAGTAAAAAATAGTATGGCCATTGGTCTGCTCACGCCACAGTACCTCTCATGCAAGCTTCGTATCTCTATATAGGTCACTTGTCTAATTAAATACATGTTTAGATGAATTCCTCTGACCATGCATGCGTATCTGAGCATATCGCATTTAAAATATAATACAGAATCTTCTAGTGTTGCACCAAGTACTGGTACAAATACTGAACCCAAATTTTTAGCTGGCAAAAATAACTCTGCACCATCATTTTTAAACACCAGTATAAGTGGGTGAAATGCAGTGAAGCGGTTCACCCTTGTAAAAAAATAAAAAATAAAATAAGGGCATAGCGCAAGAATACGGAGTTACAGATAGACACGGCTGCAAACTCTCGTGCTCTTGCACACCTTAAACTCTTCACGAAGAAACAAGACACATGCAGTGGTGCCTGGATTTCTCACGCTTACATATCCGAGAGGCAGGGCATGCCGAACAGACACCCGGACAAAGTCTGTCTACAACTCATGTTCTAAAGCTAGCTGCTACGAGCTGACATCTGGGCCAGGCATATGGAATTCTATCTCAATTGCAAAGAGCTACAGGTTAATTTGTGACAGATTTATTCAAACACTTCCCTTGATGACAAATGTGTGTGAATTATTTTGTGATAAGCGTTATTGTTCCTGATTGGTTCAGTTCAATGAGCCACTGTTTGCATAGCAAAGTACAGCACACAGTCACCCAGTTGCATAGCGATTAAAGAAAAAAAAATATTTTTTTGTGTGGAATTGAATTAGGGTGAAGATAGTAATTTTATTATTTTTTTTTATCACAATAACATTGCTAAAACAAGGCTTTTGGTGGCCCAAGACTTTTGTACAGTATCGGATACATATACAATGGTCAGTAGTGTTTACAAATGTTAAATGTTTGATGTCCAATTGTTCTGAAATTGCAGCGAAAATTTGAAAAGCCTTTATGTCAGTTGTGTTTATAGGGCGTGTCCCAATATGTCCCATGCGCTTTGAAAGGGAAGATAATATTTCATGCAAAGGGGAGTTAGAGTCCAGTGCACCGAATCATAGCTTGTGGCAGGAAGTTAGTGAGATTCACCTCATCCTAGTGCTGCAAGGCCTGTTTACTCTGGAATGTGTGATAGTGTCCAAATAAAAAAAAGAAGCTATCATTATACTTCCCACTCACAAAATGAGCAACATCGAGTATCATCAGATCTGTTCAAAACTAGTTACCCAGAGCACATTTTTGTCTCACTTAAAAAGCTATTGTATTTAAAACCTACTGTGGATTATTATCCTATTCATACTAGGGAGAGCATTATTTGATTGTGACTATGGACAGATGAGACGCTGGCACACACAGCCTCTTGGTGCACAAGTAGCAACAGCTGCTCAAGCCCACGCCTCCTCTGCCGCCGCTGGGGGCTATGGTGACGTAACCCTGCTGTGCCGCCAGCCAGCTCGTCACGTGACAGAGGTCGCTCGTCAGACCGCATTATCGTCTCTGGGGCCGCAGGTTGTGGGAACCACACAACATCTTTGCTTTTCTTTGTCACCAAGACTCTCTAGCTCGCAGAATATGGAAAACACACAATAAGCTTAATGGGCAGATGTTTCTTGACAGAGATGATCAATAAGCAGCACAAATCTTAAGATCATCTTGTTTGACGTATACCAATGGCTTAATCAGATGAGCTTTTATGTTGTGCAGTGCCTTGAAAAAAAGCTTTCATATAAACATGTTGTGTCCAGGAAGTCTGCTAGTGCCACTTGAATTTCAATCTCTCTGTGAGGCTGCGAGTCATCAGTGCCATTTCCACATAACCCTGAAGATCTGCCTTTTGTTGATATGCATTGTAGGAATGGTCACATAGTAGATGTTTAACTCTTTGACTGCCAGACGTTTTCAGAAAAGGGATGCCGTCAGTGCCAGCCGATTTAAGCATTTTGACTGATCTTTCAAGGTCCACAGAAAATGTTCTGTTTGGACTATGGAAACACACGTACTACCAAAGGAAAGATTGGACTTTCATCTTTCATCAGAAAAAAAAAGTTGTTTCTACCTTATTCCGTTCTTTAGTAATCAACAATAGAAAATGGTTAGTTTGACCCAATTTCGCCTGTTTTGGACCAAAATACGGAGAAATCAAGCTTTTAGTGAAACGATATTATTTCATGCATTCTAGTGAATTTGACACTTCTTTTTGTCCATGAATGATGCCACAAACACCTAAATAGTGCTTTACTTCTATAAAACACTACCACCAAGAATGAAAAAGTGTTTTTTGATAGCAAAATACGTTTATTTACATTCAACAGTGTAACAATTTGACAACAATTTGGCAAACTATTTACAAATGTGTGCAACTGTGGTGCTATTTACAAATATGTGGATGTTTCAACGACAGTTTTTCTTTTTGTAACACTCTCCTGCGTGCAAGGAGACGCAACAGCATTTGCACAACAGATTGCCTCTTCGCGTGCGCCACTTTCTTGCAGGCCGTTTTTTTCCGGGGAATAGCAAGTATATACTGCAGTGTGTCATCAAGTCTAATATCAGGATCATGCTACGGTTTCGTTACGTCTCGCTTCCCCGTGTCCTTCAGTTGCTATACCGGGTGGTAGGAGATGTTCTGATCCATTTTATCCACTCCATTCATGGTGGCATCGTAGTCCAGAAACAGTGTCTTCTCCGTGATCAGACTGTACCCGCTCCTCCGATGAATATGCATTGGACTCGGGGTACTCTTCATTGTCCGATCGAATGTCCGCTTGTGCAGCTCCGCGTTTTCCGGCGTTAGCAGCGCTAGCCGGTGAGGCTTTATGACGAGAGAATAACGGCCGCGTCAATGCTTCCAACTCCGGCGTCAACCTCGGGAGTGACCATCATCATCATCATCAATGTGCATTGGTCGATGCTTTTCGACTACTCTCCATCGTCCGATCGAATGTCCGCTTGTGCAGAAGTACCCGGCCGGCTATTGTGCGCGTTTTCCGGCCTTAGCAGCGCTAGCCGCGCTTAGCCGGTGAGGCTTACTACGTGATCGTAAACACGTCAAGGCTTCCAACTTTGGCGTCAAACTCGGAGTCATCATCATCATCATCATCAATCTGCATTGGTCGATGCCAACTCTCCATCGCCCGATCGAATGTCCGCTTGTGCAGAAGTACCCGGCCGGCTATTGTGC
The DNA here is from genome assembly GCF_054856555.1 of Leptonotus elevatus. NCBI lineage: Eukaryota > Metazoa > Chordata > Actinopteri > Syngnathiformes > Syngnathidae > Leptonotus > Leptonotus elevatus. The sequence continues at coordinate 10,114,166 of NC_141240.1, forward strand.
GCGTTTTCCGGCCTTAGCAGCGCTAGCCGCGCTAGCCGCGCTTAGCCGGTGAGGCTTACTACGTGATAGTAACAGTCGCGCCAAAGCTTCCAACTTTGGCGTAGAGCTCGGAGTCATCATCATCGTCGACATCAATGCGCTTTTTAGTATTGATTGATGCTTTCCGTCTTTGAAAAAAATGCTCAAGCGTGAGCTGCTTGTAACCGGTTGCTTGGTCAAGCCATTGTGGCTTGGATCAGCCATTGTCTCCTCAACACTCTAGCTCCGCCTCACGTCTTCTACTGACGCCCACGGTGGGCGGCCCATCCAACCTTGTGCAAAGAGAGTCATCGCTGCCCTCTAGGGGCCAAAACGAGCCTTTGACTAATCATATCTGCCTGATACTTTCAGCACAGCTGCCCAAGGCTTTCCTGCACCCGTTTTTGAAAAAAAAAAAAAAAAAAACATAGGGGACGTCTTTTAACGTCCTCGGCGCCCTTCCCTAGGTTTATGCTAAACGTTTTATAACGTTTATGGCAGTCAAAGAGTTAAAGGCGATACTCAAGTCATTTCACAATTTTCAGCAGCAAGAAGTTCATATTTTGGCTATAGTTAACTTGTCACATGATCAAAACCCAGAAAAACGGTGAGCTGTGATTGGTCGTTACCTGAGCTCTGAGAACCTCACAAGACATACACAGGCCATTCCATGTTACAGGTTGACTACATTTCAAAAAATGTTGCCATAGAAAATAATGTGAAAGGACTACATTTGTTCTCAAATTGTTGCCATCATTTAACCTTCATTAACTCTAAAGTTATGCTTAAGTAACATTTCAACATTCCTGGCTTGACTGTAATACTTGTATAAGCTGAACTTGAACCACTATATCATAAAACTAACCAACTTAGATGCAACTATATTATTATATTATATCCTTTTGATGTAAGGGATGTCATTATTGGCAAGCTGTCTTTTTCGTGTAAGCCATTAGCTATTATGCCTTCAGTTACATGATGTTAAATTTTGTGTTTGTGTTTCAGTTTCAACTGTATCACGTTTTGGAGGGATCATGTACATATAACTGGTAAATACATGGATCACGGGCCTTTGAGTTAAGATAGCATTTGATCAAACTCAATATCTCCAGCTATTGTGAAATATACGCATTGCAAAAATATCCACTACCATCATAACAACAAGCAGAATTCAAAGAGCACCTAAAGTTCCAGGAGTATTGGATCCTAACAAAGCACTGACATCACAGGATCAGCTCACCAAGTGCCAAATGTTCCACTGCTTCTGTTGTCACCTGGGAGTAAATGTTTCATATTGGATGAATATGATGATGATGAAGCTATTTCTAGAACAGCCCTGCGAGCTACTAATTTGGTCCATGGGGGCTACCAGGTGCCCACGGGCACCACGTTGGTGAGCCCTTGTCTATCTTAATGCACAATCATTTGTTTTGTATGGATAATATACACGAGAATCACTGAGATGACGACTGAGGCATCGGACCTTCACACTTGAGGAAGTGAATCATGCTGATGTAATCACAACATGTATGTTTGCATGCTGAAGTCATCTACATCCTCTGAGTTTATCTCACTAATAAGCAAATGCTTGACAGTGCATCACAGATGAAAGTGGGCATGCTCCTCTTAGGCGAGGTCCCTCCCGTCTTTTCTCTGCTTGCATGGCATTTTGTCTTGTCACAGGAAGGAGAAAGTGGATAAAATCCAGTCGTACTTATTTGTGTTTCAAGTGTGAACAGTGACTTTGTGATGACAGGGACCACATCTAAGCTCCATCCCTGTTCCCTGTCCATAGTGGTCACCTGCTTTGCTAGTAATCTCTCCTCACCCCATGAACTACCCGCAGTCTGCGGGCCGCAGATCCCATCAGAGTAACGGTGTAGCATATGTCAAACGGTCTCCTGAGGCCACACAGCACACAACCTGGCGCCATGTGTTGTCGAACGTGCGTGTGCGCTTGAGCGTGGCGTGCATGCGTAAGTGGGGAAATGTTAGGGGCTTATCTTGAAAGATTGGCCATACTCTCTGGTCTTTTCTGACACACCCATTTTCTGACTGTAAATGCAAAAGCCTTCCGGGGTACGTTTAGTTTACAATTGTGGTTCAAGATGACTGGTTTCTGTTGACTTTGCCATGGTGGATACCACGTAGAATGTTCACTGTGGGGTTTCTGTGTACTTGACTTTCACAGTACAGTGTCAAAAATGCAGCACAAGCCCTAGTTCGACTGTCTCTGTATTGTCAGTGTTCCTAGCGCTCAACTCTGTCAACTCCGCCCTCTGCTGGCCATGATTACTACTGTAGCCTCATTCGGTGTTGATTTTGTTGCTGCATTGTCGTTACATCCAGAAAACAGTACTTTAGCGAGTTTACGTCACAACCAATAAACTTTAAATACTGCCACGTCTGCTTCATCATGTGGATTCATGGAATGAGCATACCCATGAGGTCATTTTTGCACAAGCAGGATGAATTACCGCAACATTGAATATAATGTTTGGTTTCATGGTCAAAAATCCAAGTTGTCAAATAGTCTTCGGCGCCTCTCTCTCTTTCATCTTTACTTGTGCTAATCCCTTCTGCTGCACCTGTCATTATTAGTTTATGTTTACCCATAACCATCATCCTCCTTTCTCTGCCTTTTACACTGGTGCGTTTTAATGGTGGTTGGGGCTTAAACAACACTTTTTGAGTCTAACCTCGTGTCATTGACAGTTCAGCCCATGTTTTATCTCTCTTAATATAGTTCTATCAACATTGTGTGTGTTGATGTTGCTGCTTTTACACACATCTCTCTGCTCTTCGACAGAACAACGACAACGAAACGCCACTGCACTGTGCCGCCCAGTACGGACACTCGCAGGTAGTGCGGCTGCTGTTGGAAGAGCTGACGGACCCAACCATGAGGAACAACAAATTTGAGACTCCTCTAGATCTGGCTGCACTGTATGGCCGGCTAGAGGTTGTCAAGCTGTTGCTCAGCGCTCACCCCAACCTGCTCAGCTGCAACACTAAGAAGCACACACCGCTTCACCTGGCCTCCCGTAACGGACATCTGTCTGTGGTGGAGGTGCTGCTTGATGCTGGCATGGACATTAATTATGAGGTGTGATTTTATTGATATCATCAGATTTACCGTCAGTCTTAATTCTTCATCTCACCCAAGACCTCTTGTTCAGCTGTTTGCTGCCAACTCTTTGGGAACAGTTTAGGGTAGTCTCTTTTCTGTCCCGGTGTGTCTCTAACCCATTGCACATACCGATTTCCATTAAGACATTCTTAGAGGAGTTTGGTGTGGAAGAAATGATGATACATGCTTTTATTTATTTATTTAGTATGGAATGAAGTTGATCAAGTGATACTATTTAAATAAAAAACAATAAATACTCAGCAAAAGGAGGCATGAGAAAATAGGACCCATTTGTTTCAATCATTTTGGTTGCATAAATTTAACCTCAAACATGAGAATGTATTGACTTGAATAGAATAAATAGAAAATAAAGGACCCTGAGTAGTGAGTAATAACCTTAAAAAAGTAAATAAAAAAACAATTATACTCTGAACCGCAAAATAACAATTCAAGTTTACTTCAGTACATTCCGAATAATTTTTTTTACATTCTGTATATGGTGGGAACAGCAGAGGCTGGGTGCTAGTATCAGAGATTTTGGATGTAGAGCGATATAATTGGATATCGGATCGATATCAATATCGGATCGTGACACCCCTAAATTTTCTAATAATATATTGTTTTTATCACAACTTTCCGTATTGCCTCATATGCAAACCCAGACTGGTCTTGCAGCATTTCCTGTGGCTCATGCTACTTCTCGCTAAAACTTGGCAATGTGACATTCTTGAGCACTGGTAAAATGATGACGCAACATACGGTCTACTATTAGTAACAGCGATGATGAGAAAAGTTGAGCTGGATCATTCACCCCCACAAGTGGGAGGGGCATCTGTAGCTTTGTCTGTACCAAACCGTCTCATCCATCTGTTTTGTCTTTTCTTCTTCCCTCCTTTTCTTCTAAATCAAGGCTTGTCTCATTACTTGAGGCCGTGCTTCCTGCTGATTGTAATTAGCATGATCCTGTGACCTGGAAAAGGAACTGCTATTAGAGAAGTTTACTCGATGCAAAGCAAATACATCATATAGGATGCTCATTTGATGTCCCTTTATATGCTGAATGTATGGGTGTAAAATGAAGGACCCGCTCTCCACCTCGGGATATGAATAAAAACAGTTGTGCAATGCAATATTAACCCAGTGTACATCAAACTGGAATAGATCATTCTTTCACACGTTTTGCATACTCATGCTTGCTTTGAGTGAACTCGTTTGGTGACTTGGTGATTTTCTCTCATTTGTTACACTTTCTTTTTTGATCAGACGGAGAAAGGCAGTGCACTCCACGAAGCAGCCTTGTTTGGGAAGACGGATGTGGTACATAAACTTCTCAGTGCAGGTCAGACGTAAGCTCTAATGCTTCCACTTGCCTCTGCAAATTTATTAAACGAGTTAGCTGGAAGAAGTGGTGGCATAACTCCTCCATGTGATGACTCCTAGGTATCGACGTGAACATTTTGGACCAGAAGGGCTTGACAGCGCTGGACACTGTCAAAGACATGCCCTCCCAGAAAAGCAGAGCGATAGCAGGTCTTATCCAAGGTGGGATCATTCATACCTGATAAAAAAAAAAACATCAAAACGGAAGTCTCGTCTTAAATTGTCTGGATTTAGTTACTTTGATTGAATCTCCTGTTTGCCTGCTGCAGGACTTATGAGCGGAAAGCCTCCTGACATTGACCTTCCCCCTCCACCAATCCATCCACCCCTAGAGAGTCGCGGCCCTCGAAACAAGGGTATGATTTGCCAGACTAAAAAAACAAAAACAAAAATGTTTGATGCAGTTATTGCAGCAGGTAATTCAATTACTAAATGATGTGTTGCTTTTTTTGTATGTAGTGTTGTTGACAACCTGCTCAATGTTGAATAAATGACTTTGCATGCGCACGGTACATTATGAAATACTTTAGAGGCAATCTGGGCTCGTTATTAAATGTTTTATAGGCGATCTGGAGAAAATGAGCGAGTTGATCTTGGGGCTGGCCCCGGGGCCTGAGGAGGAGAGTCCTTATGAAGCTCTGTTTGAAGCTACCTCTTGCCATTCTCTGGACAGCCTTACGAGTGGCAAATCCTCGGACAGGGATTCTGGAAGGCCAGACAGTGAAGCGGGAAAGGTTAGACTAACATGCAGACTATGAAAGCTGTTGAGTGTGAGAACCCCTAACTGCCACTAGAGGGTGATAGAGCTCCACTGGCTGTATGGTGGGGCACTTGCTTTTCTCAACTATGGAACCATATGTCTCTTGCAGAAAGATCGCTTGGTTCACTCATCACATCTTGGCCCTGGTCTTGAAGAGGAGGCAAGCTCAGCGGTGAGGAGATGATAAAATTTAGAAAAAAGTCCTCTGTTGGCAAGAAAACTGAATAACTGATGCTACTATAGATCATAGGACTTGTCGGACATTTACATTTTTGCTAACCATCTTCAATAAATTGTCATGTTCATTTTGAATGATTGTTTCCTCACTTCTGCTCTGTGCAGGTTCTCTTTACGAATAGCAGTATTGACGAGCGAGGAGAGGCTGCTGAGGAGGAGGAGGATCACACATATGAGTTGTTATTGACTGCTCAAACCAAAGTTCCACTGCCAAGCCAAGAATCTCAGTTTCATAAAGGTGAATGTGTGGTATTACCTTGACAGACATTCATAGATACATCCTAGCACATACTGTATAATGAGCTCTCATAAATTGATACAACAGATGTTTTAAGTCTAAGGAAGATGCAGCATTAATAAAGCTACTTTTGTCAATCATCAGTGGAGTCTAAATGTCAAGCAAACTTTCCTAAACTTTATTGTGCATAATTACATTAGATGTGATTACATTTTGAAGACTTTGCTTTCAATAGAGATGTTTTAGACCCAAGCCCCGTTAGGTTTCTACCTCAATCAGTTCCCCAAATTAATAAATGTCAACATTACGGTGGAAGAAAAAGGACATTTTGCATTTTTCACTTCCAAGTGGCAAGAAAGGGAATTGATAAATGTAGCTTTAATAACTTGACCTCATCATCATATGGCTGCTTAGCCATTGTCATTTAATTGTCAAAAAATTAATCAAGAGCCTGTCAGATATGTTAGTCAATATCTCCATGCATAAACCATACATCACTTTCAAACCCTTTAAACACTCACAAAAGCAGGATGGGAAGATTGTTAATTCTTCCATATGATTACTCTTGTGCCTTATGTTTCCTTAGATGAAAAGACATGTATCCAGTCATCCAACAGTGTCCTACCTCAGGTTTGTTTTCTTCTGCAAACTGCCAAATCATTTGCCTTATCAATGTCTATCTTTTAGCTTCTGTATTTAGCATTAACAGAAATCATCTGCATAATGATTTGCATATTTTGAGTTTGGCACAATGCAATGAATATGAACGTCATGTTGCTAGAGAATGACTGCTTACTGCATTGTCCAAACTATGGCCTGGGGGCTATTTGTGGCCTGCTAACCATTTTTTAAGTGGCCACACAAAAAAAATAATTTGATAGTAATTTAGTTTCATATACTGTGGAACTTTTTCTGAATCTGCAAAGATGCAAATTAGTTATTTACAATTAAACAAGTAATAAAGATAATGTTTACGCGCAAAAATGGTTTCCTACACTTTTTGCTCTGTGTCATGGTCTAAATTGTGAACATATCACATGAAAGATTCCCAAGTAACTTCTTTAAACATGGTCAGCTTACAACAGATTGAACCTGTTTTGGTTCTGAGATGGGATTCTGCTGCTGCTCAGTCCGGGGGCTGATATTTTCTTGTGGGTTACAGGGTCTCGACCGCCCCTAAACTATTTGCCTTATAGAAAGCTGTTTAGGTAGCAGTTTTTCCCAAAATATATAAACAGTTTGTATCGTAAATTGTAATAGTTAAACAATATCCTACATTAGCTGGCAAACTGGGCCTAAACTGATCATTAACACAATCCATAAAATTTTTGGTTGAAATGAACTGACCATTACTCCTTTTTGTTCCACTATAGTGCAAATCCAACGCCCTAAATAACTCTGGTACACCAAATTCGACAATGGAAACACTGCATCCCTCAGGACTGGGGGGCCTGCAAGCATTAGAAGGTGAGCTTAGACTCTTGTATGTACCTTTGCCAAGGAAATCATGTCTTTTGTGTGCAACCTCCTATGTACAGTGGGTATTTTGATGAGTACTTGTACTTGTAGTATTACTCCAGGATCATACCATCTACCATTGTGAGTTTGTATACAGAATCAGAATGTGTTTATACAGTGTCAGAATGTAATACCAGTAATTTAAACTAAGTCTCACCTTGTACTAAGCGAGGTTATGCATTTCGCAATCTTTTTCTACAGCAGTGCAGTTTAACATGATCAGACACTTATACTGTATCTGTGATGACATGGTAACTGTATCTGTAGCTGTATCTTGTGTTGACTCTTCATTTTATTCACTATATAAGGTTACCTAAGTTCACCTATTGTTCACACATCGATTTTGCAGATGACAAATGTTTACGCCTTGGGAGAGGGCATCACCTTTGAATGCTCTTATTTAGGGAATTGCTTTTGGGACGGTTGGTTGTGTGAGGAAAAATAAAATGAGGGGTTATCCACTATTAAAATTGAAAGCCAAGCGTATCAGCCAAATGCTGTATGTATCCTGCCACGGTATGCACTGTTGTGAAGCAGAATCTGTTTGTCTTGTCCATGTAGACTGAGTGATGGTCTATGGCAAGAAATGGGCAAGGCTCATTTCATTGCCAATAAGAAAGAGTTTTGAACTATTTGATTGTTGCTTTCTTATCTATGAGCACAATTGCATCATGTGATTTCAAAACGTCATTATTAAGGAGAAGGGATACAAAGTTTACACCTATTTTTTTTCCGCCTCATGGAACTTAGCCCATTTTGACTTGACAGTCTTATCTCATGAAAATCAAACTGCTCAACTGTGGAATCAGTGTGGAGTACAACTGTATGCGGCTTTTGTTACCATGACGACCAAAACAGTAACTCGAAGCATGTGCCTGGAGAGAGCTCACCGGACACTGCTGGAACCATGACACTTTCCAGGGCTTTGTAGTTCCACAGTCACTTGCGCTTTGCACTTTCTTGGAAGCCATACAGCAAAAAACAATGATACCTGAATTACATGATGCTTAGAGTGAATAAAATATACGGATTTTATGTATTCTGCACGGATACACTAAATACTTGCAAAGTAGCATAGTTGGTGAACCAAGTAAGAGCTGTCTGAAATTTTTAAGAATGTAGAGATAAGCTAAGATTTACTTGGTTCACACGTCATACTTCACTACTTGTGGTTCAATTTCACACTTGACGGGTGGGCAAGCACCCAAGTGATCCAGCTTTTTGTATACAAGCAATAAAAGTCAATCTTCCTCAATATGTCTCCTTTTTGGGGTCAATCTCACCTTTGAGACAAAGCCATAAATTGGTTCCGTCTGCCATCCCTCTCAATAGTAAACACTAGCCCAACCTCTGATTTATGACTCAACTCCTTAGGAGGCGGGTTTTACAACTTCAGTCCAAGAGTTGGAATTATATTGCCAATATTTATGGTCATTTATTGTCTGTTTTGGGGTCACTAGCGGTGACAGTGACTTTATAAACACCACTCCAATTTTGAAAGCTGCAGAAAAAAACTAACATTTTTCACACAGTGGTCTTCTCAACTTCATGCACACCATCAAATTAAAGGCACAACTTTATTGCCAAAACTAAATCCAAACCAGCTGTCTCAGTAGAAATATTTCATTTTGCTCATGTGGGCGTGACTTTTGCTGCGTGTAAGGAAGATCTGATTACTCGTCCTTCTGTGGACCAGACCTCAGCATGTGGCAGGTGGAGAATAAATGCGTAGTCAGCATAGTCATACTTGTGTTTAGCATCAGTTACAAATTCAATGCAGCTCACTGTAGGATACACGGCTCGGCATGAAATTCAAGTGACCACTGAAGAATGGTTCTTTAAAAAGGGGCATTTGTAGGCGGGCGGGGGGGGGGGGGGGGGCAGGGCTGTTATACAGTGAAGAAGCACATATCATGACGTAAAAGTAAGACTTTGCCCTTAACAAATGGCCTCCCACCTAAGTCCATTTCGGAAGTGCAGCGATGTGGAATGATAGTTGGCACCACTGCATCTGTCTCTGCAGACCAAACATGACATCATTAGTGAAACACAGCTCTTGCAGTGCCAAAGGAACCACACATTCCACATCTGTAGTGACCTAATCTGCAGCACATGAGCTGCAATAATATTGAGCCATGCTCTTGAAGAGAGGCTTAAGAACAGAGGTAGACAGACGGTGTAGTGATTTTGGAAGGGGTTAAACGGGTGTGAGATTCTGGGAACCAGATCAATGTGCTCAGAGGGCGTTCACACGCCGAGTTTGGCAAGGATCCTGACATATGTGCACAGTACAACCACTCACCTCACTTCATCACACGCAAACCCTCCCATACTTCTAGTTCAAATGCTTGGAAGTGTGTGACAGGAGTTCAAGGTGTTGTCAGACAACATGAAAGGTAATGCAAGTTTTTGAAATGGTGACTTGACCTCCCCTCTCTGTTTGGTTCTTGTGACCACTGCCCTAGTTTCTCCGTCACCAAACACCCCCACCCTTTGACCCTGACAGAGACAGTCCCTTCCCTTCCCTCCGCATGTGTCACTGTGCTAATTACCTAGAGTCTGTCCACTGAGGATGGGGCGATTCAAATTTCCATTCCTGAGCCTTCATTCGAGTCCAGAATTAGAATTCAGAAAACAGAGAGCTACGAGTCACACGGGCAGACAACAGCCGCACAACACTGCAGCACATAAGTCGGAACCAAAGCAGCGTTTTTGCCTCTTTAAAACAAAGCCAAGCTGCGTGGTGGATTTGATGGAGCAAAGGGGGCTTATGTGGCTGTAATTCCTGTGAGGAGGGAGGAGGAAAATCAAATTGTTTTTAATTGCACTTGCTATGCAGTCTCATTAAGGAGTTGTTTTTGTTGGAGAAGGCACCCTCTTTAAGTGGAACTCCCCTTGGTGAGTCTACCCTTCTGGATTGTGTTTTATATGGTGCGCGTGTGTATGCAGCAAAGCTTAGCCTGTCGTTTGGAGTAATGTTTGTTGTGACCCTGAAGGGAAACAACAGACAAGTGTGCCTACTGACAGAGAATAAAGGCTAATAAGAATGCAGGCATTCAGCACCAGCAGCTTGCAAACCGAGTGTGGATACTTGACATTTCTCTCGCAAACATATGTGTCCTGTCTTCTCCAACTTTTCTCTCCCCCCACCTCACTCCATCCCCCCTGCTAGGAAACAATTACAAAACTGTTTCAGCGCCTGCGTGGGCGGTTTCTTACGAGCCCTGCCCTAAGGATCTGACGCTCAGTCTTCCATCCAGTTTCAGCCCTCCAAAACAACTCTCCCCTCCTTGCGGACTGACCTTGTGATGTTTTTCTCTGTCTAGATAACTCCCAACTCAGCCTGGATCAGGGTGCAGGTGTCCCAGAGCAGTTTACTGGCCTTCTGCACGGATCATCTCCTGTGTTTGATTGTCACGAGGAGCCGTTCAGGATTCCAGGTGTCCCGCCACCTGGTCAGAGCCAGCCACAGTCGAGAGCCAAAGCGAAAGAGCAAGCCGTTTCGACCCCACCTAGCCGTCCCAGTATGGCTGCCATCCTAACAGACTGTGATCCAAAAGCCATTTACGCAACTGTGAACAAGGAGCCCAGAGACTTGGGGGCAGTATCTGGGAGGATGCGTCCACCTGGGGACCTGAAGCTGGCCCGCAGCCTCTCCAAGTCGGACTCAGATTTGCTTGTGTCGCCTCCGAGTGAGGAAGACGGAGGACTGGGGAACCGAAGTGAATCGGTTTCTAACTGTAGCAGTGGGAAGAAACGGCTGGAGAAATCGCCGTCATTCACCTCAGAATGGGACGAAGTAAGTTGAATAATTTTATTCATAGAGTACTGACACTGAAAAAGGTCATCCAAAATAGAAATGGATGCAAATAACCTTAAATGAATGTGATTTTATATTTCTTTTACATTTACGTTTTTCTAGGGGGTTGTTAATATTGTGCTGTACATTCAGAACTAACCCCCCCCATCCTCTGTCAGCATGTTTAATGTGGAGTTCGAGCATGTGAGTGGTGCAGGAGGAGATTAGACAGAACAAGGATATGGGGATAAACCCAGAGAGAAACTGAGAAAACAAGACAACAGACGGAGATTTGTACATTAAGATTCAAAAAGGAGAGAAGGTGCACATCTTCCTTAAGCTCTGCTCACCTTTATTTGCCAAAACGCCCAGACGACCAATCAAGCAATGCTGATACACTGCAGTTAACAATGAACATGCTTTTCGCAAAGCTATCCCTCACCATGTTAAAAGTGTAGTCGTGGTAATTCAGCACACTTTTAACTCTAATCCGTTCATGCGCTTTTTCCATCTTATGCAACAATGATGTGTTTGTCAACATGATTTATACGATTTTCTCAGCCTGCCAATTAAATGTTAGCTCAAGCCAATTAAATGTTAGCTCAATCTGTTCCAATCCTGTGTCGTCAAGGTGTCAGAGCATGTGTGCTTCAGGTGTCACATTTGGTGAACACTTTGACACAATTATGTATTTTACTGTATATCAAAAGGTTTTTAGCAACCTTCATAAGATTAGGCTTCAGTCCACAGTTTACTAGAAGTATCTATTCTACATATTGTCAGACTTGCAGTAATGTTCTGTAAACACAAGAGGATTTTCAGTTTCAGTGGATTGTCTTCTATCCAAGGAAGGACCCTATTTATTCTAAATGGAAAGCACCACACAATGGCCAAGTTAGTTATGGTCAAAGGTTGAATCAGTACAGTTTTTTTGCTGAATCTTATTGGATGGTATCCACTACAAGAACCTTGAGTATTTGGTCAAAGGTCACGTCACGAAAGGTTCTTTGCTTTATTCCACATACTTCCAGACTTGTGTAGTAAATCCTTCAGAAAGGATAATAACTATTTATACGAGTTTGGTATTAGCTTTTTTACAGTTTTGTTTTATGTTTCGTTAGACCATTTTATCCGGGGGAACTATTTGGAAAAGAAAAATCTGCCACAAATCTATTATTTGGAAGTTTGCTAAAATGGATTTGTGAGATTGCAGAGATGCATTGTTGGCAATCCCATTGGCAAGGTCAGATTCTACTCCAAATAATATTTCAGTCAAACTGTGATAAAATATTCTTATTCATTGGCAACCAACTGGGATTATTCTGAAACTCTCAAAATTGTATTCATACAAGCCAGGGCCTATGCCAATGAAGAACAAAAAACGTTCCCTCAGCAGTGCTTCTCCTTGATCAGAAAGGCCTATTCCTAAAAGGGACTTGGTCAAAGTCAGCCTTTTTTTTTTTGAAGATGAAACAGCGTAGGTTGTTATGGTTGTAGCTAAAGTATGAACAACTGCAACACAGCCCGCATGTTCTTTAGTAATAAGACCCAATGAAAATACACCCTAAATTCTTCCCTTGATGCAGTGTTTCCTTCTCCACCGACTACTCGTGACATTAAGCAGCTTTTAGGGCATGCAAATGTCACGTAACATCTTTTTAATCTGGTTTGCTAAAAATATACATTTTCACACACACACACACACACACACCCTGTTTCCCCATCTTTCTCACACCAACAACCCCCCACCCCCCACCCTCGCTTTTAGCTTTGGTGCTCTACACTCGTGGATCGTCTGCTTTAAAGACAGGCATATTTGACTTGCATGAGGTCTTGGCCTATCTCAGGAGCTCTGAATGTGTGTTCACTGGTATGTAACGTGCATGCTAATGTGGGCTCGGATTGGTCCATGGGATCAGACTTAAGATGACAATCTGGGGGGGGGGCACAATGTGAAGTGCACAGATGGGAGGAGAGTCTGGGAGGCTGAAGAAGAGGGACACTTTTTTTGTTTTTTTGTTTTTACTCCCATCGTCACTTTTGAATGACACTGCAGCCGACATGAAGCCTGATTTTGTGAGTATTGATTTCCTGCTGGAGTGTTGTTTTTCTTTTGTCCATCTTGATATATAACTAAATGCTGCAGTCTTTAATGTAAAGCGTGTTTGAAATTATTTTGATTGGAGTTTCATGCTTGATTTTTACTCTCATATCGAATTCATATTCGAGAATAGTTCTTTGGAGTCCAACAATTTTAAAGTAATTTTGTTTAAAATTAGTCAGACATTTTGCTTTTTAAAATTATTGACACCTCAAATGCAGTGCGGTGACCTACCACTGCCCTCGATGGGGAAAAAAAGATTATTGATTGCTAAAATGTAATAATGTAACCATTCAAAAAGGGACATGATAAGTTGTGTTTGAAACATGACAAAAAAGACAAGCAGAAACCTAAAGGCAAGCATTTAAATTTTCTTCAAAAGTCATTCAGGTAAAGAATATACAGTTTTATAAATATGTTTGAATGAACATACAGCATTTGACTAAAAATGGCTAATGGCTGATATTTGTTTCAGAACATGCTTGTGTGTGTGCTAGCCTATTACTGCCAAAACTACATATCGATTTGCGATATCAAACCAACTGAATTAGAATTATTGACAACAGAGTTATTTACATGCAACTTTATTTGGAAGTGGTGTTCTGCAAAAGAAACCTGGTTTCTAAAACAATGAGACTGACATTGGGCTATCATTGAACTAGTTGATGGGACTGCTGACAGTGCGTTGCCCCTCTGTGCCATTGAGTCGCTGACACCTGCTTGCTACTGTGATGCACTCATTCCCCTTGACGTCATTCGTTAGTCCATAGCTTCCATCCAAGCCTTGTGTTTATGCCAACTTTTCAATTTGGGGTTGTTGTTGTTTTTGTTTAGGGCTCTCTATCTCGCATGACCTTAGTCCACCCTGAAAACGTCATCAGCCTTTAGCTCGTATTGCTTGTGTGCCTTAACCGCCACAGTGTGTTGAGTCTGTTAATGAACATTAACGTAACAGCCAAGTGTGTAGTTATCCTCATGACAATCCTGCTGTGAGAAGCTTGATGAATGAGTTTCCTTTTAATCCCATGCTCGCCGTCTCTCACCATTGCTGCTTTTCAGCTGTTGACCTCCACCTTTGTAGAGTGACTTTTGCCCCCACCCATTGTATGTCCTTGCTCATAGGCGGCCTGTCCCACAATGCACCCCTGTCCCGTTTGAGATTTTAATGCAGCACAAAAACACATTACCAACTCTCTCCTCTCCTTTCAGTTTTTTCCAACAAACACTCCCCTATGAAGTTTGAAACTTGTTTTCAAACATGGATTGTTCTGTATATACGGTTTTATTAACAGCATATGTGGAAAGGACTGTTATTAAGCTCTGGCACACCTGAGTGTTGGTATGCATGGCAATTGGCAAGTATGAAAAACCTGGATTCTCTCTCAGCAGACACTGATGTCTTCTCCCAGCACAAAACCACCAGGATCTAATTCCTGTGACAGCGTAAGATCGTATTTAATGTTTTCTGGTCCTCTTGGGATTTGGTCCTGTCTTCTTCAGAGGCATTGTTTGTGGGAGTTAGATTGCTTTCTTTTATGAGTTCATGAATGGGCTTGGAATTACTTAATCACCGTGATTATTGATTTCATCTTCCAAGACTGTTTTGCATTAGATCTGCTCCTCTGGACATTCCAAATTACTTGGTTAATTAAAATTTGTGAAAATAAGAACACTGGCTGATCATTCCAATTTCCAACTAAATCTTTTTCTTTCTTTCTTTCTTTTTTACATGGCACGGCTACATCAAGTGTGACGGGGCATCTTAAAATAGTTGTCTTTTCATTAAAACGTAAACAAGTGTCACTTTACTGAAGCTCCTATCACAGTTGAATCATGATCATGCATTGTGCATCGATGCATGGACATACTGCAAGGGCTTATGCTATTCTAGGTTTCTCTTCTCTGTTATTTTTTCTCTCTTTAAATTATCATTTACTTCTATGCAATTATAGTAAATTCAACCATTTCACAATGCATGCTATTTATCTTCATCTTCTCAAAGGATGTCAGTCAATGTGATAAAATTACTCTTACTGGCCAAAAATACAAAGACGTTCGTATTTTGTTTGTTTGAGGGCTGTCTTGTCATTTCCGGTGGTTGGTGGAGGAGATATGGTCATAGATCCTCCAGGTCTTAATGCCTCCCTTGTGCTTGTGTCTGCAGATTGAGAAGATCATGACACTGATTGGTGCTGGCATTGACTTTTCCAGAGATCGCCAATACGCTACACCAGGTACAGTACAACCATTACTATTATGAAGAGAACTCAACAATTATTCATCCCTGTTGCAACTATTTGCAAAGATTATACATTTACAATGTTTGTACATTTTGCAAATAAAATGAATTTACATTGGCAGTTGAATACATTTGAGAGCATATCTTCATATAACAGTGGTTCCTTGACTTGTGAGTTTATCATGCTATATAAACATACAGTAATAAAAAAAAATTAATCTAAAGAAATAAAGCTTCTCCATAATTAGTTTTTAAAAAATCACTTGATTTTCACTGAAATTATTCTGACTTTACTGTTTTTTTGCCCCAGGCTTTCCTGGCGCTGGCGTTACAGCCTTTATTGACTGTTGCTTCAGCCTAGTGCATATGATAAAAATACTACTACTGGTAGAAATACTACGCTTGTACTGCTTCACCAAATCTACTGATGGGGGAAAACACTGTGGTCAGAATAGTTGGGACCCTAGTTGGGGCCAGATGAGATCAAGGATCAAAATTTTACTGAGTCTTTGGAGCCCAAAAATTGTCCAAGTCCTATAAGAGATAGACGTGGGAGATCGAGCAACATCTGGTCACAAACTAATTTATTCACAAATAATTGGTCCTGAAGTTACAATGAGCTAAATGCAGACTCTTAAAATGAAACAATGTTATTTAGGACAATACCCTCCTCTCTGACTTGTCGGTCCTGGTAGGACTGACAACATGCTTGGATCTGTTGTTTACCAGTGTAAGCAATGGAAGGAACCTTGTATTCTGATAGCGTTTTCCCACCGTTGCTGATAAAAATGTTTTTGTTAGGTCCTGCACCTGTGTGGGAATCTTGTTTTTTTTAACCTGTTTTTACCAATGGTCCCACTAGGTGTAATTGTTTTTAAACTTTGTCTTGCATTTGTACATACAGTACTTTTCTGTGTGTGGGGCATCGTGCTGCCTTTTTATTAATTAAATCCTGTGCCCATGTACCGACAGTGGTGGCTCGTCAATATGGAGTGCAGTGAAAATTAAATATTATTCTAAAAATAATTAACGATATTTCTCTATGTGTTTTTAGGTGAGCAGCATAAATAGTATCAGTTGTTAATGAGTAAATATTCATTTATTCTCAAACAATGTCGTACTTTCAGTTTTGGCGCACAGAAAATTGTTGATAGACGTTGAACCGCTCCAGTGAGAGTTTGCAGTACCACATCGTCTCCAAAATGTGAAAAAATTTCGTTTTTTTATCAAGCCTCCTGTATGATCCCCACTTTGATATGGATTTTTGTGTGTGTGTTTTTTTTTTTTTCAAAAACAGTGTTTTTCAACAAAAGATTTTACGACATGTATGTGTTTTTTAACCTTTTTTTATAAATATAATGGATGGATGGATTTGTTTTATGAATACCTGAACTTTGATTGTATGGTATGAAGTTCATTGCCACCATCTAGTGGTGGAGTGGCTGAAGCTGAAAGTCACATTTTTGCTAGCGACACAAAGCAAAAAATAATAAATCAACAAAGCAATGGCTTGTATCTTGAAAAACGTCAAGGTGCCGCTGTATGCAAACTTAAACGTAGTTAGTTACCAGTAAAGTTTGCATTACGTTAGGAAGAGGAAAGCAACTGCTTGCTTGATTAGCATTGAGTGACAGTGGAGGTTGCAAACAAAATTTACTTTTGCCCTCTGTTTCAGCCACAGCTGATTTACAATTTCAGGAACTCATTGTTAAGTCTTGAGTAACAAAAATGCATGACAAGCTAAAGGAGCTCAAACAGACTTAGATGGTTACAAATTGTCGCTGTAGAAATTAGAAAGCATTTGTTACTGCCCACCATACACATCACTGCTTTTTCCATATCGGTTTTGCACCATTTCCAAATTTATTCATACTTTGAGAGGACAGTCAAATAGATGTTATTAGGGATTTAAAGTGTAAACCTTTATCAATGTGTTGCTGAATAAAAAAGGTTTAATCAGGTTTATTTTCCGTTTGCATTAGAAGGCAACAAATCATGTTTGGGTGTCTTTCTGTGATTTATTCTACTCAGTGACGATGCCTGTGGACTGGCAACTCCCTTCAGCTTTTACTAGTCATAATTATTTGAAATTAACGACCCTATTAATTATATTGAACAAAACAATAATATGCACTACTCTCCAGTCTAGTAAGTCATTGTAGACACCTTGTTTGTTATGCCACGTACAGAAGCGAGCTTTTTAAATATTAACCATTACGTATGTCAGGGGATGAGCTCATCTTTCTTTGTAGGCTCGAGGAAAGATGAGAGCACTGCAGTCAATCAGTCGGCGCCACATCAGTCTCTCTCTCTCTCTCTCTCGCTCCCGCTCTCTCTCTCGCTCTCTCACCTTTTAGTTGCTATCTTCACTCTGCTGTGTGCTCAAGACTCAAGCTTTCATCCGAGTACTCACATCTTCACATAATCAGAGCAGAGGAGGCTCTCTGCTTGATTTTGGCCAGGTTTGCATCCTTTCACTTGTGTCTGGAGAACTGTGGTGTTTGATTGGCCCCATGCCTGTTCTACTGATTTCTGTCAGGATGAAAAGTGTGCTGTGAAAAAGCCCAGAACAAGAAGTCAAGCCTAATAATAATGAGGGTAGCCAGGGTCTGTAAATGAGGCGGTTGCTCCCATCATTGACACAAAGTCACCACTTGCAGGCTTTAAGAAGGGAGGAGGTGAGTTTGGAAGAGTAACATTCAAGAGCGACAGGGAGAGAGAAGAGAGGGAGTTGATAAGGAGGGGCAGCATCACACGCAGCCAGCAGGAAAAAAGACAGACACTACCTCAACATCAGTACCATTTGCACTGAGAAGAGACGGAAGGAATTTTGTAGAAATGAGATGAATTAAGAGTGCATTATTTTGTTTCCCGCTTCTACTGATGTCTAAGTGACTGACTGAATCTTTGACTGGATGAATCTTGTTTGTTTCTGAGCTCTTGCATTGATGGATTTATTTGATGATTTATTTATGTCCTAATCTGTCCAACCTAATCCAGGTGATATTCTAATATTTCACTATTTCTCGTGATATCCATGCTGCGGTGAGTGACTGGTTTTAAGTTGAGTAGGGTGGATCTCTGTCAGTCATGAATGAGAATTGTTGTCAGCTTACTGCCTCCTGCTCTTGAACCTTTCCAACTGATGGACCAAAAACTTAGTACAAGAACTTTTTCTCATGTTCCTGAATCTGTAGCACAGCAACAACTAATTAAATGGTGGTCAACCAGATCGCATCAATTTCACAATTGTCTTTGCCCCTGAGAGCCGGGGCACTAAGATCCGTCTTTGGAAACTGTGGCTCAGTCCCCGCCGCCCCGCGGGAGCTGGCCCCCTGCCCGCAGAGGACACTGTCTCTTACACCGTCCTGTTGCCGGTGCGCCCGGCACTGCTGGCCAAAGATGATGTGGTTATGTCACATATCATCCTCAGCATGCCGCTGTTACCGGATGAATGGTTTCTCGCTCCTGAAGCGTGTTCCACTGTCGCCAGGTGCCTCTGTCCGACTGCTACAGCAGCCTGTCGGAGACTGGTTGGAGCTGGTGGGGTTGCCTCAGTACGAAAGCAAGCTGCTCCTCAACGGTTTTGACGACCTGCACTACATGGTGAGTGCCTGTTGTTTTTATGTTCTCATGATGACTTATCTTTGTTCTCTTCTCATTTGATATGTTTTTTTTTCTTTTCTTTTTTTGCATATACCCTGTCAACCTAGAGACATTACCATTAATTTTAGGGGTGTTAAAAAAAATCGATTCGGCAATATATCGCGATATTACAGCGCACAATTCTCGAATCGATTTGATATGCGGCCGAATCGATGTTTAAACATTAATTTTTCGATGGAAATATTCAACAAAACGTCTTACTTAGGGTTAGGGTTCACAAGTTAAGCATGGAAGAATGTTATGTTAATGGAACATTAAGCCTTAATATTTGATTTCAATGCTGTTCAAACATAAAACAGACTGCAACAGATTGTTTGTTAAATACAGTGGCTCACAGTTTTAAGCCTGAAGTTTCAGATAAATAAATACATTTTCATACAAATCTTACAGTGTACATGTACAAGTTTACTGATTAGTATTTTCTAAATTTTAATTTAAAAAAATCACAATAATCAATTT
The DNA here is from genome assembly GCF_054856555.1 of Leptonotus elevatus. Lineage (NCBI taxonomy): Eukaryota > Metazoa > Chordata > Actinopteri > Syngnathiformes > Syngnathidae > Leptonotus > Leptonotus elevatus. The sequence continues at coordinate 10,133,711 of NC_141240.1, forward strand.
ATAGATTCGTATCAGGCAATCGAATTGTGACCTATGAATCGTGATATGGATCGAATCGCAAGGTACTAGACAATTCACACCAATAATTAATTGACTTAAAGTTCCAATTGAATCTCTCTAATAATGCTTTCTTCTGCATCATAATCTGCCTTTTTTTTTTACGGCTAAATTGTCATGTTGTCACAGACTTGATGAAATCAATGACCCTGAGAACAAGATCCTGTTCCACAATGTGTGATTTAAAATGACAAGTCCCTTTTGACAGAGAGAGAGAATGAGTAACAGGTCGGGTGGCAGGCAGAGCATCAAAAATGTTAAGCACATCTTTCAAATCTGAGTGAAAGTCATTGAATTACCTGTGGAGCTGCCTGCATCATTTTGATTTATTAAAACACATCAACTTTGTGTTACCACAGCATACTTTGTTTGGATTAATAACTGACACACTACGACGCATCTGGCAACTATTCACAGCGCTTCACTTTGTCCACATTTTCAAATATTGCAACCTCATTTCAAAATGGAATACAGTACTGTACATTTTTTTCTTTAAAATTCTACACACAACACCACATAATGACAATGAGGGGAAAACAAGTTGTTTAAAGTTGTACAAATATATTAAAACTAAACTAAGGCCCCGTCCACACAAAGCCGGTTTCAATGTTTCCTCACAAGTTTCTTACCGTTTAGGCAGTTCGTCCACACGGCGGCGCAGTTTCGGAGCATGAAACCAATCACTTTTGAAATCGGGCTCCAGAGTGGAAAGATTTCAAAACACGCCCCGTAAGCTTTCCTCTAGACAGCATATACAGGATACTCCTCCAGTGATGACGTAATGATCGCAGCACGATAACGACACATTGTCGTAGTTTATTTACTCAAATTCTCGCGTGACCGTCAGTCTGTCAACAACAATGGCGGATAGCCGTGTCGTAGTCGTTTTGCGCAACCTCCTTAGCTTGCTTATGCTTTTGCAGCAAAATATTTTGCTTCTTTATTCCCATGTTCAACAAGCGGTGGTGTACTTGAATCACCCGCCATTGTCACTTCTCCTGTGTTCGTCTTCTTCATGTTGTTTCGATACATGCAAAGCCATGTTTGTTCTGTAAATTGCAATAAAGTTTTTTTTTAAAAGAAAGAAAAAGTGCTTGGCTGTGTCCGAATGTGCACCCTACTCCCTATATAGTGCCCTACTGAGGGGTCACGTCATTTTTTATTGGCGTCCGAATTTCCAGGGAGCGAAAATGTAGGGCACTCAAAATTACCCACAATGCACTCTGAGTATAGTGGTAGCAAGTAGTAAGTAGCAAACATCGATGTTCACTCAACTGGATATAGACCACAATGCATTGCAAATATGAAAAAAAAAACATGGCGCGAGTGACAGCGCAATCGCGAGAATACAAGCGATGCATTAATATATACTATGGAAATAATAAATGCGTTTTAGTTGAAAATATTTACAACAAAGGAACTAAAGTACAGTTTAAAAACATTTTCATTCACAATAAATAGTCGGAGATTTATGCTACGGTGCGTCGTAACAGTTCCGGTGGTCACATGATCTGCGACGAGGAGAAAGTAGTGAGCTGGCTGTCCGAATCACCAAACAGAAAGAGGGCACTACATATTAAGCCACTATATAGTGCGGGGCTATGTAGTGAATGAGGGGTTAGGAGACAAGGGTGGACATTCGGACACAGCCACAGTTTTTGCCACAAAGCTGAAAATTGAGCTCCGGTGAATCGTGTTTCCAGTGATCATCCTTAAGAAATTACTAGAGATTAACTTGAGTCCACCTGTTGATTGGACATGATTTGGAAAGGCACGCACCTGTCTGTATACTGTCAGGTCCCACAGGTGACAGTGTATGTCAGAGCACAAACCAAGCATTAAGTCAAAGGTGTTGTCTGTAGACCTCCAAGAAAGGATTGTCTCGTGGCACAAATCTGGGCAATGATGCAGAAAAAAGTTCTGCTGCTTTGAAGGTTCCAATGAGCACGGTGGCCTTTGTAATCTGTAAATTGAAATGAGTTGGAATGGAACAAGTTCCAAAGGGCTCTTCCTAGAGCTGGCCACCCGTCTATACTTAGCAATCGGGAGAGTCAGGGAGGCGACCAAGAACCAATGCTCACTCTGGCAGAGCTTTAGCAGAGAGAGGAGAAACTCTCCGGAGGACAACCATCTCTACAGAACTCCACCAATCAGGCCTGAATGGTAGAGTGGACAGAGATGGAACTCTTTGGTGTGAATGCCAGGTGTCATGTTTGGAGGAAACCAAGCCCTGCTCTTCACCTGACCAATATTATGCCTGCAGTGAAGTATGGCGGTGGCAGCAGCATCATGTTGTAGGGATGTTTTTCAGCAGTAGGAACTGGCGACTAGTCAGGATTGAGGGAAAGGTGAATGCAGCAACGTACAGAGACATCGTGGATGATAATCTACTCCCGGACCGAGGTTCACCTGCTAACAGAACAACGACCCTAAGCGCACTCACTGCCAAAACAACAACAGGACAACTTTGTGAATCTCCTTGAGTGTCCCAGCCAAAGCCCAGACTTGAAGCCAATCGACCATCTCTGGAGAGATCTGAAAATGGCTATGCACCTGCGCACCCCATCCAACCTGGTGGTAGAGAGGTGCTGCAAAGAGGAATGGGTGAAACTGCCCAAAGATAGGTGTGTCAAGCTTGTGGCTTCATAACAAAACAAAAACAACAACAACAACTAGAGGCTGTAATTACTGCCAAAGGTGCATCAACAAAGTTGATTGAACAAAGGCTGTGAATACTTGTAATGTAAATGTGGTCTTTTTTTATGTAGCATTTTTTTTTCACGCTGTCATGTTGTGTGTAGGATTTTGAGGAAATAATTCATTACATTTAATGATAAAGCTGTAACATGATCAAATGTGAAAAACTGCTGCTCACCGCTCCCACAGGGGATGATGGGTCAAATGCGGAGAACAAATTTCGCCCCACTTCGGTGGGTGTGACAATCAGTGGTACTTTAAAACGCTGTGACTTTCCAGATGTACTCTGTCTGATATAATCTTATACTTTATTCAAATTTTATAGTACTGGTATAGATTTACTATAATAGTGGTTGCTAGGCTTGGGGAAGGATGTGACGGTTTTCTGGTTTTGTTGTCTACCGGTACTTTAATTCTGATGCGTACTTTTAAGATTTGCATTCATTTCTTTTTAATCCTCTTTCCTGTTTAACTCAGTTGAGTTTTCCTCCCTTTGATGTTACCAACAGCCTTATGTAACTGAAGCGATAATTCAAAGTTAGTCATGCTTCTCAGAACTAATTCCTTCTCGGAATCTTTATATTAAAGCATACATTTTAAAACTTTTGTATTTTTGGGGATTTAAAAAGGAAGCTGAAAAAATCAAGATAGAAATAATCAAGAGTACTTGCTGAAGTTGTCTATTTGTGGTTTAATTTATAATTTAATTTATAATTCAAGTGAATTTTTTTGCATTGCAGTGTGCGAGGCAAAGTTTGCATTTTGTGCATCATCAAAACACAGTGACTAGCAAAATTGACAATCAACTGCTGAGACCGTTCCAAAAACCTTTGCTGGGGGAGGTCAAGGAAAGCGCTGCTGCGCTACTTGCGCTGTAGCAGCTAGCTAGTAACACATTTTGGCAGAACTGATATTAGCCTCTAGTTAAATGCTTTCAAATCCAGGTTAAATACGGAATGTATTTATTTTATTTTATTTTCAAACACACTTATATAAAAAAAGAAAACTAGAGAGAGAAAAAATCTACTCGAAGATATTCAAAAATTATATAAAACAAAAACAACCTATACATGTAAAAAAAAAAAAAAAAAAAAAAAAAAGGAGTCGAAAGAAGTAAGGTATTTTATAATATTTCTATAATAATTTTTTTCCAAAATTATGTTCTTGCACTGTACGTTCTTTCAGTAATCTTAGCAAACGTATTTTTATTTCTGTACTTTGCTTCTTCTTTTTTATATATATATATATATATATATATATATATATATATATATATATATATCTTAAATTCCTCTTTCTTTAAATGTTATATTTTGCATTTTAGATGTTGTTTGGTAACTATGTGAAGCACATTGAGCTACCCTTGTGTATGACATTTGAAGCTACCTTGCCTAATTAGCAGGGCTGTAACAGAAACCGGTTTCAACCTGAAAATCGTTTTGTTTTTTTGTTTTTTTTACTTAAAACATGTGTGTCGTTCTACTTTGAAATACAAACCCAATTCCAAAAAAGTACGCCATACAAATTGTAGGACACAGACAGATCGTGAATAAAAACCGAATGCAATTATGTGGAAGTGCCAAATTGTAATATTTTATTCAGAATAGAACATAGAAAACAGGTCAAAAGTTTAAACTGAGAAAATGTATAATTTTAAGGGAAAAATCTCCCAAAAGTTGGGACACGGCCATTTTCACCACTGTGAGGCATCCCCTCTTCTTCTTACAACAGTCTGCAAACGTCTGGGGATCGAGGAGACAAGTTTCTCAAGTTTAGAAATAGGAATGCTGTCCCATTCTTGTCTAACACGCGTCTCTCTAACTGTTCAACTGTCTTGAGCTTTCTTTCTTGCACCTTCCCCTTTATGATGCACCAAATGTGCTCTATAAGTAAAAGACGTGGACTGCAGGCTGGCCATTTCAATACCCGCATCCTTTTCCTACGCAGCCTTGATGTTGTAATTGGTGCTGCATGTGGTCTGGCATTATGGTGTTGAGAAATGCAAGATCTTCTCTGAAAGTGATGATGCCTGGATGGGAGTAAATGTTGTTCTCCAATCTGAATGTACCTTTCTGCATTGACGATGCCTTTCCAGATGTGGAAGCTGTCCATGCCACACGCACTCATGCAACCCTTTACCATCACAGATGCAGGCTTATCAACTGAGTGCTGATAACAACTTGCACTTGGACAAGAGTAAAATGAAGAATTGAAAAATAAAAGTCACTCAAGTGTTGAGCTAGGGAGACTGCACACTACCACCTTAGCAATGCCCCTCCTACTGTTTGCGTATATCCAAGAGGAAACCAAAAACATTGTTTTTGGTCTCTTGGAGTTCCGAAGATTCAGCTGGCATGAGCAATATACTAACACACAGCTGGAGCTACGTGGCTCAGGGAGTAGAACGGCTGCCTCCCAAGCTGAAGGTCGTGAGTTTGTTCCTCATCCCATGAGTGACTTTTATTTATTTTTATGGGTTTATTCTTTATTTTACTCTGAGTCTATTTGGTCCCACTCTAAACAGAGTCAAGTTTACTCTACAGAATTTACTGTGTACTAATAGTTTTTTTATCCATCATCATGCAGTCAGATCACTGCACCCTGCCCATACTCCACCCTCTTTTCACATAAGTGTTTTTTTGCTAAATAATTACATGGTGAAAGGCCTCATTAAAAAGCAATGGTTATTTACTGGCACTTAAGAATAACGTAAATCTTGCTTTGATAAGAGGTCCTACTTTACCGTTGTATCTGGGCACATGCAAATTCTTTTGTTTGGTTCCCAATTCTGATTGTTTTGTCTTCTATCTTAAGTCGTTTGCGGAGACTCCTTGCTACTGATGCTAAATTGAAAAATCTTTAATGGCTTTGTAGATGAGAAAATAATGGGTTTGTGTTGCATTTATTCACTTGGATCTCATGTACCAAGCCATATGCCGTAGGTCACCATCTCATTATCCTTAACCTGTGTGCATTTGTATTGTGCCTTTGTGGACGAGTGACAGTAAGGGGTTGATTTTAATTATTTAAGCATTGTGGGTTGCATTTTTTTGTATGAAATGTGCTTTATAAATCAAAGATTGGTTGGTTGAACTATTTTACATTGCATCTGATTGCAGTAAATTTTGTTTCAATTAATTACAAAAGTCTGATGACAGCTTGTCATTTTAATGACTTTTGCCTCTGTTACAATAAAACTGAACAAGACAACAATGAAACTCAGTTTAAAACTGTAACTGGCGCCATGTATCAGTTAATCTCCAGTCGGACAGTAATGCAATGATCTGCACTCAGGGAAAGTGCTATGATCTATCCAGCTCCTGAAATAATTTCCCCCCAGCCATAGCGGAAACAATCAGCGCTTTGCCTCACTATGATAATGGCTTTACGTTGTTCATTTACTGTAGCTGTTTCTTCTGAAAGCCCAAAAGATGTCTTGCGATGCTTTGTGGTTCAATTTCGTCCCTCCCGACCGCCAGGTGGCGGTGCTGAAACAGCACGGATTCCCCCACCCGCCGCCTGGCTGTCGTTCGGGACTCATAGAGCCGTAATTACATACATACATATAACTGTCGTTTTCCAACACCTTGGGAAAAGTTTATCTTTAAAGTTTAAATGGCACAAACACACATGAATCCCAAAAGGGTATTTTTCTTAAAGGGGAAGTCAATTTCTTAAAGGGGAAGTCACCCCCCCCCCCCAAATGTCTTGACAATAATATGTTCTATGCAGCCCCGCTAGTCTAAATACGATATTCTGGTAATTGCATTAGTGAAAATGAGTTAAGCAGCAAAATCCAGCAGTTTTTTATCAATATCACAAGGTTGCCATTTTGCCTTGCTGTCGCCTGAAAATGACATCACAGCTGCTCAGGTCTTAGGTAACAACCAATCACAGCTCAGCTTCAGAAAGCAGGTGCGCTGTGATTGGTCGTTGCCTGAGCCCTGAGCAACATTGATGTCATCTTCTGTTGACAGCAAGTGGCAAAATGGCCGCCCCCGTGAGATGGATACAAACAGCTGGATTTTGCTGCATAACTCATATTCCACAAATATAATATTCATCAGACTGTCATGTTTATACTAGTGAGGTTACATATAGCATATTATTGTCATGAAATGTTTAAGGTTGACTTCCCTTGTACCTCACAAGAAATCACAAATCTAGGTCACGCAAGGAGTTAGCTCCTAGAATTGCAACACTCATTAGTTTATTCAATCTGGTTTGCTGTATGTTTGATGTTTATTGTCACCATAAAGACTTACAGTAAATATCAAACGGATTGGATCGACTCCACGCAGTGGTCACCACCAGTTGACACACTAGCATTCTCTGTCTCATTGATTTGCTGTATCGTTCCTTTTTGTGCTATCCATCAGTGTGGTGCACGGTCTCAAAGGTTATGTAGTGTGCGTAAGCAGAGGTGGATCATCGTTCATGCTGTCAGACGCTCCCTGCACTCAAATGTGTCATTTAATGTTGTATTGAGCCGCCTCCCCCAATTTAACAGCCAGTGGGTCCTACAAAGGAGTTTGAACATCTTGCCCAGGAAGGAATCGACATTTTTTTTTCTGCAAGGGTAGCATTTAGTTGTGATCAATACTAACCCTGCAGTGTTTTGCTTGGCTGAAAGTAGCGGTCAATCCATAAAGTGTTTTAGATGACTATATTTAGAGCTCTGGCAGGATGCTATAACGCATTTTAAGTACAACTTTTACTAAAACTCAGCACAAACTTTGTCTTCATTGAGCGTTGTATTTGCACATGTCTGTGGCATCAACTCAAATTCACCAATAAGAAATGCAGAAACTTAATGGAAAAGAAGGTGCAGTATAATTTTGGTAAAAAAACAAACAAACTTCTATCTACAGACAGCAACATCCTGATGTTTTCCCCGACAGTGAAAAGAGGCATTTGCATGATTAAATTTGCAAATGCACCTCAGGCATCGTCTGATGATGCAATATATGCAAATATTTCATTTCGCTTTGCTTTTGGAGTCAGCCTGGTTTGATTCATCGCAGCTTGATCCCTCTGGCTTTTAGTGCATTTTGTGGCGTCTATGCTAAGACAAAATACACAACTTAATTTAGTAGAGTCCTTTTAGCAACATCCTGCTTTTCTTTACAGGGGAGCAATGTAATGGAGGAGCAGGACTTGCGAGAGATCGGGATCACAGACCCAGGTCACAGAAAGAAGATCCTGCAGGCAGCACGTTCCCTACCCAAGGTATAAAGCACAGATACTAAACCTGAAGTTTGCGTCAATGAAGCACAATCAGAATGTGTCTCCTATATTCATATTTGTGGCTATGATGGAATGACTTGCTTTTTGCAGGTGAAAGCACTGGGCTGTGATGGCAGCAATTCCCTCTCATCCTGGTTGGAGAATCTGGGCCTCAATGAGTACCTCCATAACTTCCTGGCCAGTGGTTACCGCTCACTGGACTGTATCAGAAACCTGTGGGAACTGGAGATTGTCAATGTGAGTAGGAGTGATGGACCTGGACTGGACTGTGAGGCGTTTCAATGTGGGTTTGTGGAAATTGGATTTCTGATTCTGCATTTTCTCCTCTGCCATCTTGAATGCAGGTCCTTAAGATCACCCTGCTTGGTCACAGGAAGCGCATTATTGCATCATTAGCAGAGAGGCCTTATGAAGAACCTCCCATCAAGCCACCTCGGTTGTCTCAGATCAGGGTAATTGCAACCTTTTGTGTAATAGAGGAGTTAAAGTTTGTTAAATTCAGCCATGCTTGGCTGGGTTGATTGAGGTACTGCAGATGAAATGCTACTGGCTAGTTGGGATGTCACGATAACGACAATATTATGATATTGCGATATTGAAATAGCCCTCCACCCTTTGTTCATTCACTGCCATTGATGGCTATAGACGTAAAAAAAAAACATTTTAATAATTTTTATTATTTTGACATTTTCCCACTTTTTTTAACAAGAGTTTGTAAACCTAGATTTTTTTTTATTGCATTAAAACAGATATAAAAATTGGGATTAATCATGAGTTAACTAGTGAAGTCATGCGATTAACTATGATTCAAAATTTTAATCGCCTGACGCCCCTAATTTTTAATAATATTTTCTTTAAAAAAAAGAGTTTATTATTATTTATTTAATTTTTTTAAAGAAAAGATTAATAAAAATTAGGGGCATCAGGCAATTAAAATTTGTAATCGTAATTAATCGCATTACTTCACTAGTTAACTCATGATTAATCACAAATTTTACATCTGTTCTGTTTTCATACTCTTGTTAACAAAAATTTATTATTTTTTTTTAAATAGAAATAGTTCTAATGAATTTTTGACGTCTATAGACGTCAATGGCAGTGAATTAGTTAAAAGCAGCACATCTTTTGAAAAAGGCGATGTTGTATTCAATTTGTGCAGTTCCAGTACCCTCTGGTTGTTAGTTATTAGTGCAGTTTAATTTTAATTAGGCATGTTGTGGCCATCTACTGTATGTTTAGTACCCACACTAATGGCCAGATGAAGGGGAACGTAACACGTTTGAGTTTGTCAACAAATTGTCTCCATTCACAATGTGTGTGTGCATTAGCAAGTACAGTAAGTGTCACAATATTAAGTGTCATTTGTAATTGTAGGTCATTTATGTACATATTACCTGTTGAGAAAACCTGTTCTGATTATTATTGCTCACATGGACAAAACTATGTTCTGACCTGACATAGCTCCCCTCAATATGGTGACAATTATTGTATCATGATGTTTGGATATCGTTACATCCTTAATGGTTAGGTTGCTCATCAACAAACTATATCTGATCGTCTGCAGTGCCAAGAACTCCCAGCATCCCAGTCCTCGTTGTCACTTGGTCAGATGGAGCCCGCCACGTGTCAGTCCATGGATCCTCTGCTTCCAGCCGGGGAACCAGTGAGGAAGAAAGTGCCAGATAACGACTATGACGTCACCCAAAGACATCGCAATGAACGCCGCAGATCACATGTGTGTTTATAAGCATATTTCCTCTCCAGAAGTGTTTCTACTGGTAAGAAGCACCCGGCAGAACTTCAGTCTTGATGGGTTTTTTTCCAGGAACGGCAAGAGGAGCGGCATCGGGAATCCCGTTTGATTCTTCGGCCACCTAGTTTAGCAGCTACATATGCTCCGGTCCAGAACTGGCATCACCAGCCTGAGAAGCTCATCTTTGAATGCTGCGCTTATGAAGCCAGCGTGAGTTGTTTTCTATCCGCTATAGCAAAGCAGCTTGCTTTGAGTATTTGGTGAATGTGTCAAACCACAATCGGGGTTTCTTTACAGTACCTGGGTTCCATGCTTATTAAGGAGCTACGGGGCACTGAGTCCACCCAGGATGCCTGTGCCAAAATGCGGGTTAGTACCAATGTCCTAATGTCATCCAAGTTCAAAAAGTGACATGCTCTACATTTTAGCACAACAAGTGTGATGTGTCTTTATGTCCTTACGACTTTGTGTGTTTTATTTTTTTGCTATTTCTTTCAGAGGTCAACAGAACAAATGAGAAAAGTCCCCATCATTGTCCTCTCTATCACGTACAAAGGTGTGAAGTTCATTGATGCAGCCAACAAGGTTAGTTCTGTTTATTAGTTATTCTGCTTCAACTGAAAAGTCACTTTGAAGCTAAGGTCAACGTTGTGCTTTTGGTGGCTAACTGTTGATATAAACGTACTGAGCACAAAAATGCAAACAATTCTAAACACTAAATAATGGTAGTTTAACTCTGCTGTTATGCAGGGCTCCCTTGTGGTCTTTTACTGACCCCTGCTGGTGTGTGGTTACTTACTCATGCAGGTGCCGAAAAGACTTGTTAACCAATCACCGGCTGGAATCTTTGGAATACGTTCAAGCTGTAGTGTAACTTCCTGGCCTAAATATATGCAACTTTTTCCACCCTTTGTCTCACACTCAAAAGTATTTTTTCTTGAATCCAAGCTGTGCAAGTTTGTTGGCATGCTCTCGTTCGACAATGTTTCACTTTTACATCATGGAACTAGAATATATTAATAGTGATAGAAACTCCAAAATTGGGCTGCACAATATATCGAAAAAATATTGATATTGCGATATTGGCTCATGCAATATGCATATCGCAAAAACATGCAATACGTTTTATATGGAATTTTATGCTTTTATCTGAATTTGACCAATCAAATAAAATGTGCACCGCCATCCAATAGTTGAACATTATCGAGAGGTAATTACAATTAATTAACTAAGAATACATTGAGTGTGCTGAATTTGCTACATAAAAAATTTAATTTCATTAGATAATAAAAAATGTCATTTATTTAGGTACATGATAGATATCGCAATAATATCAATATTGCTATATTCAGCAACTATATCGCATGTTTTTCCAATATTGTGCAGCCCTACTCCCAAGTTTTATTTGACCCGATCTTCTGACCTCGTTCTGGTTTTCTTGCAGAATATCATCGCAGAGCATGAGATCCGTAACATTTCATGTGCAGCCCAGGACCCGGAAGACTTGTGCACATTTGCTTACATCACAAAAGACTTGCAGACCAACCACCACTACTGCCACGTGTTCAGCACTGTAGACGTGGTAACGACAAATGCTCTCCTTGTGCATGTAAATTGCCCCCCCCCTCATTATGACACAATAATGTATGTATTGTACGTCATGGTGTTCGCTGATTATGTTGATATTGAGATTACTGTGACCAAAATTATGGAATTTAGTGCTGTTATCATACTGCTAAAATAAATTAAGACTTGTGTTTTCCCCCATGGAGTTATCTTATTTATTGTTTATGTGCTGTTGAGTAGTCACCAATGCCGATGTCATGTACACCTGTACTTTTGATAAATAACCCCCCCCCCCTCCACTCCCCCCCACTCCCCCCCCCAAATCTATTAAAGATAATCCTAAAGACAAAGTAACAGTAAAATGTAATTAACATTTGAAACATGTATACTGTATCATTATTAGAAAATTCATCATGGGCTACCACAAATGGTTTCATCCGAAGTTGTCAGTCAGTAACGCAAGGAACAAGTGACAAATAACTCCTGAGCTGTCATCTGCCTTCTCAAACCATAATTTGGAAGTCAAGACAGTTTAGACAAAAGCAAAACTTTTTCTGACATGTCTCATTTACAGAAAATAAACCTGCAACCTTTGTGATCACCCTCTTTTAGAACCTTACCTATGAGATCATACTGACACTGGGTCAAGCGTTTGAGGTGGCCTATCAGCTGGCTCTGCAGGCCCAGAGGACCAAACAGCACCAGAACCTCCCAGTGGGTGCTGCTTCCGAGCTCATCAACACCAAGTCCAGCCGACCCGTGCCCAAACCACGAGGAAGTATTCGCAAGTCAGGGGTGAGTCCATATTTTAGGACAGTATGTAAAGATGAAGAATTTTAGTGTCACAGGATTCAAGGCTCAAGTATTTGGCTTATCATGAGAAGACAATGGAGAGAGATTTTTAACATTGAGAAGGCTGGAATCATTATTTGAAAATGTGCTAACCACTATGCCAACATGCTGCAGAACTTGATTCACAATAATCACATTTGTGCTTATATTTATTATATCTCTTCCACATCTTGCTACTGCTGCGATCCTCACACAGGATGTACTAATGTATGTCATTTTCAAAGCAAAACACAACATTCAAGGTAGAGCCCTCGAAGCTAATCTAATCATCCTAATTTGACCATGTTTGCCTGCAGTTAGCATGACACCATTAGTGAGCGTGTCGTGTGCTGAATATGGATGAGACACTTCAGGGACGCACATTTCTGACCGCGGCTTAATTAATGAGCTAAAGAGGATCATGGTGTTCAGTCTCCTTGTGTTGCATTCCACTTTCACATTATCACCTCCGCCTCTCCTTCCGTGCTAGCCAGGACATTCCTCAACTATTAAGTTATTGTTGCAACTTCTACACCGTCATCAAACTTCCTTTTGGAAACGTCCTTCCTCCATCTTTTGTGATGCTGCCTTCACTTCCTCATGATATGTTTTATAACTTCTTCCTCCAAGCAATTAATTGTAATTGTTCAGTTCATGTGTGTTTCTGTTTGTTACTTAAATTAATTTTTTTATATTTGTTATTTTGTGGATGCATTAGTTACACTTTACTGACCTCCAGTGTTTGTCAATGCTACTTTTGGCTGCGACAGTTTAGAGTCCACAACATTAAATTGTGTAGAATAAATTTTACTCTGAAAAAGACTATATTCGATCTCGGTCTAAAAAGAGTCAACTTTACACTCGGAAGAGAGTAAAATATATATAATTACAAAAGAAACGCTCAAGTGTTCAGTATCAGGGCAACCTCACAACCTTCAGCATGGGAGACGGCCACTCTATCACTTGAGCTATGCCACGCCTACTGTTGGCTAACTTTGAGGTATGAGAACTCCAGCTGACACCAGCGATATACTGACACACAATAGGACCGGCATGGGTTGATTGGATCTCCCAACCTAAAGGTTCTGTGATCGTTCCTCAACCCTTGAGTGTTTTGTATTTTTATTTTTTAATAATACTTTACTCTCTTCCAAGTGCAAAGTTTACTCTAGTTTGGACTGGGATCAAATATCGTCTTTTTAGAGTAAAATGTACTCTAGGAACTGCGGATCTGACTCGAAATGATCTGACCTGATCTCTTCTTACACCTTAGACCAATATTTGCCCTGCGAGGATAAATAGGTTTTATGAATCCCAGCACCATTATGCAAAGAACAGGGTAAATGCTGATTGTAATCTGACTTGTGTTTGTAGGGCAACTTTTTGGAACAGGAGGGAGATTCCCAGTCACAGAGCGGCGCCACGTGGCTGGTGGACCCCAAAGAACCCAAGCGTACAATCAGCACTAAGTATGAGACCACCATATTCTGAGTGGAACCCCCCACCGCCCTCCCTTCTTCCTGACATCTGAATTTGCGCCTAATCTCACCTTTTCTCCTTCACCTCGCCCCTCCGTGTGCCTTTCCTTCAAACTCCACCCCCCAATCATCCCTTGAACACGTCTGATGTTATAATCCTCTTCCAACTGGTATTATTTACACTACCAGCCTGCCAATCAGCTTCACTGCTAGTAAACCTCTGTTTACCTTGTATGCTCCCTGAACTCGCTACAATACTTTCTTTTCCCCTTCAGTCAACAATCTCACTGTTGACTCTTGATGATAAGACCTTTTTTTTTCTCGGTGCTTTCCCTGCTCTGCTAGGCGACGGCCACTCTGAGGCTTTTCGCTCCTGACACCCAGCGCTTTCCCACAGATGAGAGGTTGCACATGGATGCCATGGTCCTGTTATTGTTTTATACATCACTGGACTTGAAGCATTTTTTTAAGTAAAGGTCTAAAGGACACTGTGATATGGTCATGTAGCTTACAAAGTTAGCATTGAAGCACTTTCACAAACTCCCCAAGTAAGTCAAGTGTATCTTCCTGTGTTTTGGCCTTATTGAAAAGGTCACACTTGTTCAAAAAAACAGGGGCTGTATCACTCTGTTAATGTTTGGTTCAATTAGTTTGACTCCATTTTAACTGTGTGCATGTGTCATCCTTCCTGTAGCTAAACATCCCTCCCAGCCAGTATAAAAAGGACAACCCTGTTGCATGATGGGTAGGGTGATGTTTTGTGTGGGGGGGAGCATTCCCGACCATCACCAGTCTGGAGCGCAACGGTTGTTGGTACGACCTCACCGCCTTCATCACTTCAATTTCACTTCCTGCTCATCAGAGATGTCTCATAGCGTACAGATGGCGTGCTCGACACAGGTGTCCATCTTAGTCTTCTATTATTTTGTGTGGTTTTTTTATGCTACAAAAGTTAAAGCGTAATTTAATGTGTCTTTCTTCATCTCATCCTCCAAGATGTATAACTGTGACAGCAATCTTGTACAGTGTGATTTCTTAATTTAACCAAACTCAATTTACTAGAGGTAACACTACAAAGACTGTTTACTAGTTATCTAACAGGGTGCAGCTTTGGCATTCAAACTTGTTTTCATGTATTTTGATTTTATCGGGCATTTGTCCTAATGCAGCAACTTAATTTTCCGAATTAAGCGAGTGAGATTATTCACCAAACCTGCCATGCAGGACGGTACTTTGATATTTTTTTTTTCTCCTGCAATGCAAAAATAAAATAGGGAGCAGACTTTTCTCCCACTGTGAATGGTACTTGCTGGTCAGCTGATGTGTATACCTTACATCAGCGAGGGTGTGATCTAAAGTGCTCTACAATACATGAGTACATCCAAGAATTCAGCCACAAATGAGTAGTCATCATTTTTGTGTTCACTGGGAAATGCATGAAAATCTTCCTGTTCAAAGTGGGTGTACTCATTTATGTTGAGCACTGTACCCCCGTTTAGTAACGCTGTATTTGGTACATTGTCAGACCAGTAGCATTAAGTTTATGGTACACTGTCTTTAACACGCTGGTGACGGCACCTTTGGCCATCAGCATGGTCCCATTTTGCCTTTGCACGTCACTGAGGATCAGAATAAATATTTTGGGGCAAATCTGATGTGAATGAAATTGTACATGAAACTAGTGGTCTTTATTTTGATACTTGAATGATTTTTGTTTTTATAGATCTCTATACAATATGTATGTATGTATGTACAGTATGTATGTATGTAATTTTTGACTTATGTCAAAAAGAGATTAAAGGACTATGTCTTATAAAGTTACACATATCGTGGAAAATACCCTGTGATTATAGAGGCTGAATAAACTCAAGAGGGACCTCACTTCAGGAAAAGAAAAAAAAGATTGTACATAATCTTGGGCTTCCCGTTTTTTTATAATTATTTTCATAATTGTTCAATTAATAAATTGCGCAGTTTGAAAGTTTCTCCTTGATTTTTCTTTTGACTGTGTGGTCTTGAGTTGAATAAACATAATAATTGGCCTAATACACGTGACTTGCTGAGATATAGAACTATTTGATAATATGTGTACTGTCAGCAACCAGTGAAATGCAATCAAACCAGTTGTAGCAACAAACCACGCTGCATTAAATTAGATGAGAGCGGTGATTCCCAAACTTAAATGAGTCAGACATATTAAGTACATATTTTACTTGAGAAAAATATCATGGAGCACCACCAAAGGAAAATGTCACAAAACAGTTAGCTACCGTATGCCAGCCAATGGAAGAGCATTTAACTATATCACTATACATTGCTGGCATTTGCTTAGATAGAGAACGTATAATAATTCTTCTCCCAATTCATTGAAATTGGATAATTTCCCACACCATGCAAAAAGACCTCTCACTGTTCACAGGTTTTTAATCACTGGCTGAGAGTATTAAATTCATGTAAGATCTTAATGTTATGCTCACGAACCACCATAATAGCATTAATGGGATGACATCCATTACAAAAGCTATATAAAATATTGTGCATATTTAGAAAGATGAACATTACATTTTGATTGACACAATCAAAGAGGTATTAATGGAACAATATGTTCATTATTGGGATTGTAGTTTGCGATGGAATAGCACTGTACCACAAATATTAAGACAGCTCTTTGTTTGATGCAGTACAATTCTTTAACTCACTGCAAAGCATCACTAGCAAAAATTAGGGAAGTGCTTGCCTGTGCCTATATTGAGCAATCTTCCTACATCTTGTGAGCGTTTGATCACTAGATAAATAGTCAACAATAAAACCAAGTAGCATTAGCTAATGCTACTATTTGGGTTCGTTCAATTGCTGTAGTTGCTTCTAAATGTGGGAGATAACAGCTGAATAAATGCTCAAACAGTTTGTTGTTTGTTTTTCATCAGCATTAAGACATGAAAACACTTCCTGTGTTTTTGCTTAGTATGAGATTATTTAAACAATAGACACCATTCAATTCCAGTAGTGCCACATGTCTGTCAGGCTGGTTGATTGCCACCACGTGACCACATGTCAGGAAGCTGATTGGCTAAGCACAGGATGGTTGTAGCCAACATGCCCCACCCTTTTTCTCAGATTTAGTGGAGGCAGGACGCACAACCTCAGAGATGGAATGACACCTACACACGGTTCAATTCAACCTGTCTACATTTATGTCCAACGCTCTGGTGAGTTATTATTCTACTGTACCACATTCGCAACTTGATTTAATGTTAAACTATACTCTCCTAAGGTGTTTACCGTTGATCATTTTGTTTTAAAACAACTTGGTTTTAAGAATGTGTTCCTGAGAAGATTGAGATCTTTATCTATACAGTAGATTTCCACATATTCTGCATCACTTCCTGTTTCACTCCAAATTATAGTTTACAACATTTATTAATGGCCTTTCTTGCAAAATGGGAACTGTTTTCTTACGAGGGTCCCACTGTTGAGTGCGTAATCATTGAACAGTTTGCTTGATTAAATAGACTGTTAAGGGAAGTAAGTACATTCAATATTTGCCAATCAGAACCTGTAAGAGGACAATGTACTGAGTTTAAACATTAATCAGCGCTTGTGAGTTACACAACGTATGTTTACTGTTAACCATTAAGGTCGTTCTCTTACACTTGAATGCACGTGTTCCACATTGGAAGACACAAATATTGCTATCACAGTGACTTATCATTTAAAATATGTTCACCATGCTCATTAAAAGATATTTGGCTGACTGCTCCACTTAGATGTTTCATATGCTTCAAGATCTACGCCCAGCACATGACAGCGCTGACTTTATAATGTCTTTCATGTCTCAGTTGTCATGAAGGCATTTGAGCAAGCAAAGTGACATTCCACTCACTATTTGATCCTGACTCAGCTGTGGGTGCACCCTGCTAGTTTTCTTCCTGTACGCACAGGTGTTGACTGCAAGAAGCTGTTGAAAGTTCCTCTTTCACTCTACAGATTGTCTCCATTGGAAGGAGGGAGAGTCATTTGCTTAAAGAAATCAAAATGAGTGGAATATTACATTGTTACGTTAACTTGATGTCAGCAAATGCGTTAGGCCAGAACGTCTCACTTTCTCAGTATCATTTATTTGGTTAACATAATATTTTCTGTGGGTGGAGCGGCACGGTGATTGAGTGGCTAGTTCTTAAGATCCGTGTTCAAATCTGTGCTCTGATCTTCCTGTGTGGAGTGTGCATGTTCTCCCAGTGCTTGCATTGGTGTTGTGCAGGTGAATGTGCCCTGCAATTAGCTCATGACCAGTCCAGGATGTTCTCCGCCTTTCACTCAAAGCATATTTCTTTCTACTTACTTGGTAAAGCAGAAATATTGTAAATACGTAAACTGACCTCAAAGCTTCAAAATCACATTGTTGTAAAAACAGCTGTTTCTCTGTCGTTGCCATGGCGACTTTGGATCATCAGCGAGACTAGCCAGTATAACTCATGTTGTTGCACTAACTATAGCTGCTAAAGTTAATGTTGAAATCTAGTTGCAGTCCTTGTTTAAAGTTTTAAAAACGATCCATTTATTTTCAAAGTGGGACACACGTGTTTCTAATCATGTCTTTCTCACCTCTATTTCTTTCTAAAGCCATAAAATAGTCAAAAACTCTATTCTGCCCAACATACAAGTCCTAATTTGGTGATATTACATGTAAACATACAAACCCCAATTCCAGTGAAGTTAGGATGTTGTTTAAAATGTAAATAAAAAACAGAATACAGAGATTTGCAAATCCCTCTCAACATTAATGCAATTAAATATTCTAAAAAGATAAGATATTCAAAAGTTCAACCCGCTGGAATTTTTGTTGTTGTTGTTGCAACTGTTCTCTTATTTTGATTTTGATGCCTGCAGCACTTTCCAAAAAAGCTGGGACAGGGGCATCAATAGGGGTGGGAATCTTTGAATGTCTCACGATTCGATTCGATTCCGATTTTTGGTTGCATGATTCGATTCGGAATCGATTTTCGATTAGGGGCGATTTTGATTCAAAATGATTTGATTAAAAATTATTTTTGCTTCAATTTATAGATGTTCAAGGAATCCTAATGATCTACTCCAGTCTGACTCGCTAATGCTAATTAGTGCTCTACTCGCGGCACTTTATCACTCAAAAGAATGGCTCCATGCTGAAAAAAACTTTTATTGGAATAACTTGATCGTGACTTTTTCCTTCTACTCTCTAATGTGGTTACAACTTAACAGTGTATCAGACCGCGTGAAACCACACTGCCCCTAAGTGGCCAAATCGGGTACAACATGAACAGCGCTCCCAATAAAGGCACACACAAACAAAGGGAAGACAGTATAAAATAATTTAAATAAAATTGATTTTGGGACATTTAAAATCGATTCTGAATCGTACTAAATGAGAATCGCCATTCTTATGAGAATTTATTTTTTGGCACACCCCTAGGCATCAAAAGTTCCACTGGAGAGCATCCTCGAAAGGCTCAGTTGTACACACGCAAGAATGGGTGAGATTCACCACTTTGCATGCATTATGAAACACAAAATATGTCAACAAAGACCCCAGACTGTTGAGCAAGTGATAAAATGTGATCAAATGTGTGTACATCACGAAAGAATGGAAAATAATTCCACCTTAACAACAGTTAATGTTTTCAGTTATTGAGTGTCGTTAAAAGGAAAGGTTAAATTAAAAAATAGTGAATATCAACAACAACAAAAATCATCAGTTTGAACAATCTTGACTTTGTACTGTTTTCTTTTGAAAATGATTTACAAATAAATGTATTCTGTTTTATTTACGTTATACACAACATCCCAACTTCAACTGGAGTTAGTGCAACAAAAATCACAACATTATTAGTAGACTAGATATAAATGATAATTGTTGAGCCTATATATACTATACGCGACTACTGCTAAAACTATTCTGTTAAAATAGACTGATCCCGTGACCATTTCTTTCTTTCTTTTTCTCCCTAACACTTTAGATCCTTCCACAGCTTGATGAACCAGCCCCAAGCCCCTTCCCTGTGCAATGTCGACGGCTGATACGTGGAATGATGGCGTTACTTTGGCATGCTTGAGCAATAAGGAGAGCAGCGGAAGCCATGACAGCGTGATCAGCATGAACTCTGCCTTTGTGAGTCAATCGTCTCCTCTACAGACTGACTGCTTGGATAGCTGATATTCTTCTTTATTTGCATCTTTTACTATGTTTACACTCATTCAATCACATCAGTTATAATATTGTGGGATTTTTTTAATTTATATTCTTGTTAGCGTTTATTTCATTTTAACTTCTATTGTTACTTTGAATTCATTATTAAGAGTGAAGTTTGTTTTTTTGGATGGGGGGTCTGAAAATGCTTCATTTGAGTTTGTATTAGTTTTAGTATTAGTTTAGTTTTTTCGTTTTTTAAATATGGAGTATGTCTTCTTGTGCAAAACAAAAAAAAAGCTCACTAAGTACTGTATGTACTGTGTAATAAAGTAAACTACAATTCTCAAACGACTTCTTCCGCAATAAATACATTTAAAATGAACCTGAAAGCTCATTTATGATATTAATTGACAAAGAGGAAAACAATGGACAATTGTGTGTGTATAAGTATGAAGAAATGTGAAACACAAGCAACTGTAATCAAGTGAAATGCCCACGGTATAGTTTTGATTTATTTATAGTTTATAGCGGGGGGGTTTTGTCTTGCTAATAGAAAATGTACCTCAATAGACTCACTTCTTTGTTTCTGATTGCCACATTCAGGGTGATGTGATGACCAGAAAGAGAGCGAAAGTTAAAGAGAGGTGGGGAGAGAAAGAATTTGGACAACCGTAAGGTATTTTTCATGTCTGCAGAGCGAGGACAGCATGGAATACCTATCAGCTGAGGAGAGGGCGTGCCTCATGTATCTGGAGCAGACCATCGAAGCGTTGGAAGTGCAGGAGGACAGCGGACTATCCAATGACGAACCAGACTCTGGACATTTGCCATGGAAGACGGGTCTGAATACATTCAATGGTATGGAAGAAAATGACCTCTTTGCCTAAATAAGATGCCTATTATTAGTTATGTGCTTTTGTTTTGTAGATATTTCTGGATTGAATTTCAAGTCTGAAATGGATCAGCGATCCCAAACCTCGCCCACTTTGCTGTCTGGCTTTCCAGTAGAGAAGAAGCCCGTGTACATATCATCAACTGAAGAAAACATAGTTAAGCATCTTCTGAACCAAACCCGTGAAGCAAACTTCACCACTGCTTCTGAAGACACCACAGAAGAACTTCGAGCTTCAATGAATGGCTTATCACAAGCCCGACTTTTGGTTCCTGGTTGCAATATCCCGCTAGATATGGCTGCTGATGGACTATGTTTACCCCCCATTGACGACTCTCCAAACACAATCACTTGCATGACTCCTGATTTAGATCTAGGACTGATTCCTCCGCCATCTGACTTCATGGATTGTCCGGGACATGATCCAAAACCTGATCCAGATCCTGATCCTGAGGCTGACAGCATCAAAGCCTCCCTTGACTCCAACAACAGCAGGCCAGTCTCTGTTGACCTGAATCGGCTGTACCAGAGAGCCTTAGACAAGAAACTTGCTGTTAGCCCGCCGGTTAACAAGAAAGCAACAGACAAGCTCCCGATGGAAGCTCGTCAAAGGCTCCCCGCTTTGGAGTCCCTTCTACCAGTGAGCCGTCATCCTGAAGCCACAGAGCCCAGGAGCCCACCGCCCCTCGTGGCTCCTAAACCAACAAGGCCTTCGGTCAAGTCACCGTACCGCACACAAACAGAAGAATCGAATTCACCCATTGGTAACGGCGACCAACAACTGTTGGACCGTGAGATAATCCACCTTCAGGCCCTCCAGAAGCTCGGGCTGCTTAAAGGTTCTGTGACTGATTCGGGCCCCGCCTTGAATAGTAACCTACCCCCACAAACTCGAAAGTCATGGGCAAATCTTTCATCTCCGAGCAATCCGTCTCGCCCGAGTCCATCCAATCTAACTCCAGTGTATCGCTCCATGAGCGTTACGTCCTTACTGTCTCCTCCCTCGACGACTCCGCCTGCCTCCTCTGCCATCGGTAACAGTGCCAGACCTCTCTTGTCAGCTCGTGAACAATCTCCTGTCAATAATATTGCAGCGAGTTCAATTTACTCTCAAGCGAGATCCCCTACGCCGTCACCTTCGGACCTGGTCAAGCAGTTAACCAAGGTCACGGCTGCCCAGTCAGGTGCCACGGAGCACTCCGGCCTCCGCCCAAGCCGCACCGTAGATCATGAGAGGATTAGTGTTGAGCGATGCCTCATTCATGCCGCCAGCCCTGACTTTCGGAGTCGCGCTTCCTCCCATTCTGCCCTCCAGCAGTCCAAGGACTCCCACATGCTGCCACGGTCGCAAGGCATCAGTGTGCTGATCTGCCCTCGGGATGCAAATGGAGTGGAACGACGTGAAGCCCTGAAGAAACTCGGACTGATTAGGGACTAAGACAAACCAGACACTCCCTCAAAATACCATTAATTCCTTACACATAATGGCCTGTAAATAAATACAAACATACATCATGTTCAGAGGTACGGGACACAAATGTACAGTATTTCCCAGTGGATATCCTGTGTTGATCAACACCCCAACATCACAAGATTATGCAGTGGATACTCTTGATTTGGCAACTCAAGGATTATTTTTTCCTTTTTTTTTGCAAGATTTTGTTATGTGTTTATAAAATGTATTTGTTTTTTGGGTGAGTCAAACCTTATTGGCGGTATTGACCTTTGCACGTGACGTCACAGCTCTCATGGGAACGCCCCCTCGGGGACACTGGACGGCAAAAGAGCCACTTGCCTGTACTACGATAGTCATTTGTTCCATGCTAGTAAACATAGTAACATGACATCATCACAACGTTTCAATATAGAACGGACTATTTACAAATAAGTCAGTTAGCATGATAAACAAGTTTTACCGTTGCATTACGAGGTATATTGTCCCCGGGTGTGAGCGTAGCATTTCGTCCCAGAGACTCAGCCAGCGACAAGCTTTTGAATCAGCCCCGGTGTAAAGAGAAGAGACGGCATTGACTACATAATGATATAAGTCGTGCGCTGTGAATCCTGGCAACAGAAGATAAGGGTCTGTTTTCAAATTAGCGATCTCCAACTTAAGTAAATATCGCGCTCTATGAGGCCCGACTAAATGTGCAACTTCGACTGACAGGCGACCTTCGGTTGAGGTAAAAGGTTCCATGGCTTTATGGGCAATAATAACTTTTAATTTGTAAAATAACAGTCGCTAAGTCGCTCCGGGTCACGTCCACTTCCATTCAACAATCATTTCCTTCCGCCGTCCGTCATAGGGCAGTCAAGTGATAACGTGACGTCGGTGCAAATGGTCAATATCCCCGCTTAGTCAAGAACTTTGTGGGTTAAAAGAAAAAAAGTATTTGATTGGGCATCAATAATTTGTGAATAGCGTACTATACATATTAATATGTATATATATCTATATAACCTTCCTCGTAAGACTTGATGGCCATCAATGCCCTTGTAACTAACTCCATTGTTATCTGCTACTTTAATTGTTAACATGCACACTATTGCACACATTAGGCCTATCCTTTCTGTCAGTTAAGCACTCAGGGATTCATATTTAACTCTTACGAAGAAAAAACACCTACAGGATGTACCTAACCTTAAACTTTTATACAGGAAATAATGGATTTCTGTTACTGTCTGATTTCAGTAGGCCTACTTCCTTTTGACTACAGGAATTTTGGCAACATGCATTTGTATTTTTTTAAATTACCGCATTGTGGCAGTTGGCAGTATGTAAAGGTGTCGAAAAACAGGAAGGTGTTGATTTAAAAAAAAAAAGAAGAAGTATGTTCTGGATTGCTTTTAGAGCTGATCTGTCGTGCATTTGGAATAGGACATATTTGGTTTCAAGTCTATATATAGTCACAGGCTCGTCTCAAGGCTCCAGCGCAGTCATCTAATGTGAAGGTGCAAAAACTGGTGCAACCCGTTTTTCTGTAGTTCATCGTCGCTGCTGCTTGTGTATGATACATTGACAGTATATGCCTGCCTGCCTGCGTGCCTGTCTGAATAACATGCCTGATCAGATATTAACTGTTTGTGTATTTGGAGGGAAGAGAGCTTTAGAAAAATGTGTTGTGTGTTTAGCTTCTTAACAAGAAACACTTTGGTAAGCCACTAAAAGGTAAGCCGCTATATAATACTGTACTGTGAATTTGGTCTAAACCTCCACTAGAAAAGAAAAGAAAAGGGAAAAACACGTTGGCCACTAGAGGGCGGTGGTTATTCACAAATGATCCTGTGCCACTGATACGAGCGAGGACAAGAACCAAAACGATGAACATCCGATTCTAAACATAAACTACACTGTTGCCTATACTCACCTATTGTAAGAGAATTAACCCGACTATCTAGTGAAACAGCAATAAAGCATGCTCATATTCCTTCCGTTTTCATTGTAGGGCACATTAAAATTGTGCCTATGTGAGAGAGGTTTTTTTTGTAAGGAAAAAAAAAGAAGAAAACTGCGAGCTGTTATTATTTATGTATATTTAACATGACCCCGAACATCAAACATACAGATAAGGGGCATTTTCATGACAGCTCAGTTTTAATATTTGTATTGGCCTTACTTTTGCATGCACATCATGAAAGAGCTAAAGGGGAGATTAACAAATTAGCCAATAGCCTCCTCAACAGTCTGAATATAATTGTTTGGAATCTGGATCTTTACGGCTGAGCGTTAAACTCCCATCCATTTATGAGGATTTAAATTCTAAACCTCTTATTTGACAGTTTTGTAATTGTATTTTATTCTGGGCAGCTGAACTTTTACCATGACTACATTTTACATTGGTGGACAATTTGCTGAATGGTTTTTTTCATCATAGTATCATCAGGACCCAAACCAAACCATGTCTGGTGTTGTTAAGCTTCATATTGTATTTCACGGGAAAGGAGTGGAATTAAACATGGCCAGAATCTTTGGTATTTCATGACGTACCTCTTCACATAGCGTCTGCTGAAAAGCCTCATCCTTTTCTTCACTTGCAAGGCCATCAAAGAGGATTAGCGCAGACAAAGTGGCACGAAGCCATTGCTGAGGTTCAAACATGCCCGACTCAGTGCTGAATTTACTCAAAGCTGCAGTTTGAGACTTTTACCTGACAATAACAATAATTGACTGTTGATTACATTACACCTTTGCCAAATGGCTTCATACAAGAAGTGTTTCGAAATGTGCTGCGCTGCGGTTAAAAATGTTTAGTCCTTAGAGTATTGTTTACTTTGGTTCTTCAAATTTATTGTTTAATGGGAAGCCCAACACATCGCTGATGGATTATTTTTGGGAACTTGGCTATGAGCACACCTAGTATATGCCATATGAAAAAAAAGAAGATTGTTTTTGCTTTATTTTTGCCTTTTTGTAATCCAACAATAAGCCGCCATTCCTTACCATTTTTTATTATGGAGAATAAAAGATAATGAGGCCCTGATGACTTGTAGGAAATGCTTCATCGTTTTTTGCTCTCTGCTCCACAGAAATAAAGTTTATTTATGATAGCCTAATGGCTTTGTGTGAGGGGCAAACACACAGTTGACTATTATGACAGCAGGGCTTTGGCATTCAAAATGATGAAGAGAAATGAAACTTGGCATTTATCGCAGCAAAGAAAATTACATTGTTTCCACTCACACGAGATGCAACTTAATATCCTGCAACTTTCCAACAATAGCAGACAGAATGATGACTTATGTGCCGCTTTGTTCTTCACTCAGTTTGAGATACACTTCCATTTATTAATTCAACTTTTTAATCATTCATGTTTAATGATTGTTGATTGTCCAAACACTGAATTGAATTGAATGGCGACTGTTCCAGGGTTCCTCTCCCTTAAAGCCAGCAAGCCTACTAACTAATGAATAGGAGGAGGATTTCAACCACATTCATTTGCATTACATTAATTACAAATAAAAAGACTATATGGCAGACACAGCTCTCAGCATGAAAGTATTCTTTCTTGTTTGAAAATACACAAGTGTGTGTTGAAATGCATTCCTTAAATAGTACAGGCTTGTCAGGATTTTATTTTTATTTTTTTTAGAATCGAAACAGAAATAAAAGTGCCTGTCCTCTTCTGATCCACTTTATTACCTGTCTGCTGTACACGCACTCGCACCTCTGACAAAACATGACCTGAAGCCCTTCGAGCATGACTATTAAGACTGTCTGTGTGATGTCTACGTGCTGCAACAATGCAGAGACCTGCGTAACACGAAAAAGGATCTGACTTGACAGTAGAGAATATTGCAGCCTGGCCTGAGGGCTCTGTGACAAAAACACCAGTTGGAAGGTTTCAACTTGTTGCGCATCAGACAACATCACAGAGACAAGATGTGGTCATGTTATGTCTGACAATGTCCCATAACAGCACCAAAAAAAGAAGAATACTCATTGGGACAACAAGGGTTTGGACAGAAATTACGATTTTATGATATTGCCTTTGTACATAACCACAATGAAATGCTTCAACATGAGATATTTCACAATATGGCTTTTATCTTTCAAGAAGTACAGGTGGAATGCGCTCATGTAAAACATTCAGCGCAGGGTGGAAAACGTGTGTGAATCCCATGGCTAATGACTTCTCCAAGAGTTAATTTGTGTCAGGAATCAGCTAACCAAGAAAGGCCAGTCAATGAGGCAAGGTTGATTCAAGCTGCCCTGACTTGATAAACAACCTGGATGCATCGCTATCTTCGATAGAAAATGAATTCCCAAGTTAATCAAGACTGCATCTCTGCCAATTGGAGCTTAATGGAAGATTTGAGATGCGACAGGACGACAACCTGAGGCACACAACTAAATCAACGGTGAACGTCTTCTGCAGAAGAGAGGGATTGGCCCATTCTGATTCCTGACCACAACACAATGGCGATGCTGCAATTCATAGCAGACACCCGAGAATACTCATGGACTGTTGTTGTTGCTCCCGAGCAGGTCTGATGTGCAACCGCAGGAACAGTTTGCTTGAGGTTGCTGCTGCCAAAAGGAGGAGAAATTAGTTATTAAATCCAAAGGTTCGCACACTGTACCTTTTCCATACCGTAATTATGTGACATTCACGTTGGAAACAGTAATGTATGGAATTGTTGTTGTGGTTTTTGGTTTTGAAATTTGATTTCTGTCCAACGCTTGGACAGAAATCAAGGTCATTTCAAAGGTTACACATGTTTTCTTGCACATTATATGAACGCTAATGGTCCATTAACTCATTTGCTCACAAAACGTAATAATACGTTCTATTTTAAATGTTTCAAGTGTCCCAAAGACATATTTATACGTTTAAAAAAATAATATATTTTTTAATGCTAGAGCATACAGAAGGCTTTGATGCAGCCTCTCAACTACAAAGAACGATTAAAGAAATTGTAGTTATTACAAAAACGACCAGCAGGTGGCAGCAGACCAAAAGAGATCAACCAGGCCATGTTAAAAAAAAAGCTAATTTACTCACAGTTCTAAATTAATTTGTGAATAATGATGAAACTTAGCTATATTCTAATGCTAATTGTAAAACAGAAACAGATAGTAATGTACTTTTTTACCTGATGAAAGACAAGACTCTAATCTTTCTTTTGGTAGGTCCCATGTTTTTATAGCAATAGATGACAATATTCTGTAGGCATGGCAAAATCAATCAAAATCCAGTAAAACAGCTGGGAGTGAAGTGGATTGCTTCAGTGAAAATGGCTTGGAGTGAATGAGTTAATGAGGTGACTCCTGACAATAAAAACCAGAATACATGCGAGATGTAGCATTTCTCTTTGCTTACATTCAGCCAAAATCTACAAAACTGATGGGAAAATGCTTCAGTGCAGATGGACAATAACCCTCTGAAAGCAACATTGAATTATTATTTTTTTAAGGCAAAATAAAATGTTATATTGAAAACAATGACGGCTAATTGAATGGCCATTCAGTTATGTTAGCCAGTTGTGAGCGTGCATTTCACATACAGAATACCACAAACAAGGACCCAAGAGCAGCATTTAAGTCCGTCACTACTTTTGTTGGTCAGAAGTATGCACACGATAATACAAAAGTAATCCAATCACTAAAAAATCATCAAGGGACAAATTAATGCTCCAACTCACAGTTCAGGGTAAAATGATAGCAAAACATGATGGATAAGACACAAATAAGAGAGGCAGGTGCAACACAAAAGGAGGGATTGAAAAAGTTGAGAAGGTACAAAAACATGCACAAGGAAAAAAAGGACCCAACACGAAGACGACCTAACAAATGGCACTAAATCCTACACACTGTCCCTTCAACATTGCATGAAATGAATTGCAATTTTCTATTCTCCAAATTTATAATTTCTGATAGTTAAATGACCAGAAGAGTTAAAATAAGGCCAGGTATCACCTCTGTACTGATAACTGGTATCAGTACTCATCCATCCCTATTGCAACTTCTGCTTTTAATTACCATTATGTCAGATTTCCAAATACTTTTAATCAATGACAATATTTGTTGCATTTCTTCACCAAGCTGACATTTCCACCTCTGTTACATGATACGTTTTATTTATATAATTCCCTCTTGTGTTATATGATTTTTTTGTGTGTGAATGACAATAGCCAGCTTGGAAGACTCTAGACTTTGGTAAAAAAAAAAGGAAAAAAAAGTGCCAGTCAAAAGTTTGGGCATACTTACTCATCTCATCCCATGAATTGTGATGTTGTGCACTGGTCCACAAAAAAACAAATAATTAGGTCTGTAGCAATGAATGTAACTAATTGACGAAAAAGAGGTGTTTTGCTATGTGGATCTTCATACAATCCCTTGACCTGATAGTTTAATGTATTTGCAGAAAAAACTTGTAGGACTGTAATGAAAGTCTTCTATACTTTCTTTCAAATGTTTGTCCAAGAGAAGATTTGGAGAAAGTCAAACCATTTGCCACATATGTATGTATTATTTACTATGCCATTCAAATCTTAAGCTTAATAATATAGACCCCAGTTAAAGCGAGCGACCAGAACTTTCTTTGTTTGAGCCAAAAGTAGTCGGGGAAAGAAGGAATGGAGTGCTATTTAAGAGACAATATCCCAGATTCATCAGATGTTAGAATTGGGAATGAAAGTAGGTCAGAGGAGGATGAAAGCAGGAATCCCTAGTTGAAGAAAGTGGGAGGAACGCACTTCCTTATTGAGCTTTTGTTTTTTGTAATGACTCTTGTGCCACTGGGGTCCTTTTCAGCAATGATGCTGCAAAATGAGATTCTGACAGCCGCGCGTTTAAGTGAGACGGGTTTGTGCCTGCGTGACACCTCAACCACTCCGCCTGCGCAGCGCCACGTTAAGTGCCAACGTCTCAGTTCTGTGGTCTGGAAGCATTCCTTGGGCAAGCCCACAGCCTTGACCCGCCATGCATATGCTAAAAAAAAAAGTGTGCAGCTCTCAAAAGCCACTCTCCTCCCCTGTGGTGCTGGCACGGCGAGTACCAAGAGATCCTGCTGGGCCTGCGGCGGTGTTGGTATGCGGCCCCCACCGGGAGGAATGGGGTGAAAGTGGAGAAGGTTCTGAGCTCTGAGCCTTGGCAGTGAGAAGAAAGCAAGTGTGGAGCGGTGATATGTGACCATCTGGAAGAGAACATCAGGCTCGCTGCGAGGCTCCTTGCTCGGTGGTGGAGTGTTGCACTTGCACACACTTCCCAACATGCATCCATCTTCTGTTTATCTTCCTGGAGCAGCTGTTGGAGCGTTCGCTTCATGCAATACGGACGTAAGGCAAAATGAAAACACAGCTTGTTAACAACGGATGGGAGGCACCGATTTCAGTTATCGGCATGGGGCTTGCAATGCTGGATGATACCGGTATCAGACACCCGATTGCGGCTGTTTTATGATCAGAAACTAGAAATTTGGAGAACAGAAAACTGCCAATAATCGAATGAAATTTTACAGAAAAATGTTAGCTGTATTGGGATATATACACTGTAAATTTTCTAGAGTAGATTTTACTCTAAATAGAGCGAAATTGGCCCCGCTCTCAACAGAGTAACATTTACAGTTGGAAGAGAGTAAAACATTCAGAGTAAGTTTTACTCAAAGTATTTTTACTGTGTATGAGAGAATTGGCCTTTCTCATGACAAAAACCTAGTAGAGTACATTTTAGAAGGACATTTAGTTAAAGTTACACAATGGTTAAGGAACAAACTCATGACCTTCAGCTTGGGCGACTGCCACTCTACCACCTGAGCTATGCCACACTTACTGTTTGATTATATCCAAAAGGAGACAAAAGACGACTTGGAGGTATGAAGATAAAAACTGACGAGAGCAATATACTAACACACAGTAGGAGTTGCATGGTTCAGAGAGTAGATTGGCTGTATCCCAACCTGAAGTGGTGAGTTTGTTCCTCAACCCTTGAGTGACTTTAAAAAAAATAAAAATAAAATAAAAAACTATAGTAAAATTATGTCAAAATCTCTCTTTGCCAAATTTACTGAGTGAAAAATCTTTAACAGATTTTTTTTCATGGGATAGGCAAACGTTCTCGTTCACAGTAAAACTATTTTGTGTAAATTTTACTCTGTTTAATGGGACCAAAGAGTGGGACCAAATTGAAAACATTTACTGTGTAGGTCTTTCTTTGTAAACCTGACACTTTTCAAAGTGTTACTTTTTTCACACTTAACCAATGTTACTCCAACACTGTATAGTCTTAAAAATCGACTCCGGTAAACACTGAGTAGTGTTGAACTTACTCTACTACACTAGTGTCAGTGTTAAACATTTCATTCTGCCAAACTACACTAACTCTGGTGTTTAAACACTTATGAGAGTATTGCACTAGTGTCAGTGTTAAAAACTTAATTCAAATGACACTTTACTCAAATAATACTTATATATATAGTATTTTTCCTTCTTACAAGGCCCTCAAAGCGCTTCACATTTTGTCTACTGATGAGATGGCATCAGGAGCAATTACTGATTCATTATCTTGCTTAAGGGTAGTTTGACAAAGACACACTGGTCTGGGATCGAACCCATGATCTCAGGGTCAAGAGGGGACCACTCTACCACAGAGCCACACCACCCCAACAACAACAGCTGGATGTATCGCTATTGAAATGTCAACAGCGCGCTGGAAATTTGGAACGTTTCTCCTTCACCAGAAATGAAGTGTGTGGTCGATTTAACACGCAAGGTAAAACACGCAATATCCACCCCAACCCTCAAGGAAATTTACTCTGACAATGTAACTTTTTTTTTTTTTTTTTATCCTAACAGTGTTAAAATAGCACTGCTTACTGCATATTTGATCAAACACTAGAAATTAAACACTGACTGATTTGCTGTGTATTTTTAGGAGTTTGTATACTGCCGACATGGTTTTGGTAGTGGCTGCTGTTTTTTTTTTTTTACTTTAAACTGAGATGCTGAGATAAAAATAAGTTATTTCTTATACCGACAAAACTGAAAACGAATATTAAAGATACTTGCAAGTCTCTGGGCGCCTTCCTGGTGTCCCACTCTGTAGCCGGTGTGTATTTTATGAAGTGGCTCATAAATTAAACATCGCCTGGTCTTCCCCTCGACGTAAAAATAACTTGGTTTGTTGCACAGCGTGATGCCCGCGCACGCAGCTCTCTGTCTTTAATGAAGTGTTGCCATGAAAAGTACACAGATCCCAATGCAGGACTCCCTCAGACTGTGTGGCAACCATATTGTGACTTATTCAGACTCCCTCCGTGACTCTCTGAGCTCATTTGGTTGTACAATTGGACAAGGGATATGGATGCATATCCCTTGTGGGACTTATTTTAATTACACTGAATGCTTTGTCTTTGTGCCGCACATTTCCATGTTTATCTTCGTGCACGGATGCAAACTGGGATTACTTCGAAGATTGTTCTGTTGTGCTGAATGTCTCTCTTAACGAGGCCCCTGGTTTGTGGCAAAACACGCTGAGCTCATTTCAATGTTTCTTGCGCAGGGTGACATTATTTTTTACTTTAATGCCGCTCCAGGCAACGCTCTGATTAGACAGCTGATAATGAAAAATTATCACCTTTCCTCCTCACTATTTTTAGGTTTTTTTTTTCCCTCGCCATCATGCCGTAAAGGTAGAATTATTGCCACTCAAGCCTTGTTTTGAAGT
Source organism: Leptonotus elevatus (assembly GCF_054856555.1). Taxonomy (NCBI): domain Eukaryota; kingdom Metazoa; phylum Chordata; class Actinopteri; order Syngnathiformes; family Syngnathidae; genus Leptonotus; species Leptonotus elevatus. Next base: position 10,165,565 of record NC_141240.1, read on the forward strand.
TCTAATTACATTTGACGTAGAAGACAAAAAATACGCATGGAAGCAGCGGGGATAATTGTTGACCTGCCTGAATCAAGTCAAACATAAATGCATCAACAACTGATTAATTTTGGCAGTAATGTGGAAGAGGGATGCCGGTGTCGTGATGATTATAATTTTTTACACTGCAGGATGCTGCATGAAAACAATTGTTTTGTCACTCATGCCCCGCAATGTGGCACACTCAGTGTGTGTTGCGCTTGCGGTATTGAGAGCTTTTGAGTCATGGAACTCGTCAAGCCTCAGTCCTCTTGGGGGTGATGGTGAATGTGCAGTGCTGCAGTGGTCTGCAGGACTGAAGTACTGATGACCGCCAGTGAAAACTATCTTGAACCTTCTCAATTTATAAACTCCTCACATGTTGCTAGTTTCATGTGTCGTTTAGGTAGAATCCAGCCAAAATGTGCTCTTCTGCTTTCTGGCAGGGCATTAAGAGAGAAATGTGACAGTGGAGCTGCATCTCCTCAGTACCGCACACTGAGGAGCCGATAATATGGTATTTGTCAAGGTTCTGGAACCAGATGACACAGAACGTAATTGCTTTTGGTGATTATCTAAAGCTTTCATCACTGTTTCTGTAAACAATTACTGATTGTTTGCCATATCACCTGAGGAATTAATTCACCTTGATCTGGAATTTCAACAGCTGGAAATGTTTCAGCGTAATAAACCAATTACAGCGGACCTTTTTTTTTTGGTGGTAATTAAATAATTCCCCCCATGGGCATCTTCTTAGATAATGTACAGATCGAGTTTAGAAGGTTTCAGTTCTTCGTGGAGGAATGGTTCTCGGGCCCAGTTGACCTTGGAAGGATGTCTGTCTGTCTGTCTGTCTGTCTATCTGTCTGTCTGTCTGTCTATCTATCTATCTATCTATCTATCTATCTATCTATCTATCTATCTATCTATCTATCTATCTATCTATCTATCTATCTATCTATCTATCTATCTATCTACAGCAATTAACTTTGTGTAAATGATCGCTTCTGCGCATGTGTAATCAGCGCACGTTACAAAAGTCAGGTAAGCAGCACCTGCATGAAGCTTGTCGATTAAAAAGAAGAAGAAGAAGGAGCAGGCAATTCCGCGGTTCGAGGGAAAGGGAAGAAGAGCCAGGAGTGCATCGAAGACGCCTCTCTCCTCCCCTTTTCTTGCCAAGTCCGTCGCGCGGCTCCATCTCTCTCTCTCTCTCTCTCTCTCTCTCTCTCTCTCTCTCTCTCTCTCTCTCTCTCTCTCTCTCTCTCTCTCTCTCTCTCTCTCTCTCTCTCTCTCTCTCTCTCTCTCTCTCTCTCCCAAAATGACATTGGTCTGCCTCGAAACATGATAACAGATAAGTCTCCCTGCGCTCCGCGTTGTCGCACAGACCGCAATGACGACAACTTGAAACTAAATTAACAGGCGTAAACACGTTTTTCAAAGAAAAGAGAAACATAATTTTTTTGTTAAAATAAAAATAAAAAGGGGGTTCGCACTGGATTCTGGTCCGCGCGCGCCCACGAGGAATAACAAGAGGAGAATTTTGTGACGCGCACACGCTCCGCCGTGCTCCCGCACCTCGTCGATCTTGGCTAAAGTGCTCAACTGCAGGCAAAGTGAGCATGTATGTGCACGGCTTGATACGCGCTAGCCTTGGATTTGTTGGCTTCTGCCTGGTCGCCTTTGTCCAACAGTCCGCTTCAGGAAGTAAAACCAGCCAAGGTAAGTTTTCACCTCCTCCACTTATTATCTAAGTGCAACTGCTGTGGGCTGTTTTTTTTGTTTGTGTTGTCAAACTGCAGTGTCCTTTAGAAAAAACAACTGTTTGATGCATTGCTAATGACGGCTCTCCCACAGAGCTACTGAACACTAAAAAGTACACAAAGTATTGTGTTTAAAAACACGCATTTAATTGAGGTGTTTAGGCACCGCATGTTGAGTCGAAGCAGTTGACTCCTTATTTTGCAGTCATCAGAAGACAACTCAACTCAAATGAAGTTTGCTGTCATTCCAGTGCTTGACTTTGATCTTGAGCAGTGCGAACGCTTATGTTTCATAGGCCATCTTACAGGTACGGCCAGACTAGCGGAAGGCATTTGTCACAGTCCAGACAAGTATTTGACACCTGGCTGTAACGCACACACGCAGGAGCCTGTGAGTGTCAGACACTGCAGCTACAGTGCCGAGTTGCCCCGCCGCCTGCCCTCTTGCTCTCTTGTCCTGTGAGAAATGCTCCAGAGCACACAAGCGACCCAGCCTCAATCCCCTCGATTGCCGACACCTTGCAGGAACAAGCGAGGCACAGTATTCCGCCGTGATTCCGTCCCGCTTGGCCCCTCGTCACTTCATGTTCCCACAATACAAAATGCCGAGCCGGGCCTGCCAGAAGTATTTGCATGCAAAGAAAGACACATAATGGTTTGTGTGCGAGTGTTGATTGTGGGTTGGTGATGTTTCACACACACAAAAAGACATCTCTCGCGCTGTCGACAAGGCAAAAAAAAAAGGGGGTGGGTGACTATTTTGCACCCTGGGTGGTCTGCCCCCCACTTGTGGGAAAACTCAATATTTACATTTTGCAATTAGAACGACTTTTTCTCACTTTATTTTCCACATCAATTGCACGCTTCCTTGTAGCGTGGAACACGGTTGCATAAGCATTGGTGTGAAATGGCGACATGCACCTGTTTGTTGGTCACCAGTGAGCAGAGACCCCACCGGCCTCTGGGACCACTTCCCGAGAGCATAGACTCATTTTGCGGCGACATTTTTCTTGACTTTGGTGCCGCCGACAAGCTGGAAGCCGTCTTTTTAAGAAAGGCACAATTTGTCAGCTCGACACTTACTCAAGGCTGACAAGCATCTTTGTCTTTCATCAATGTCAGACTAATCATAGCACTCAGACATAAGTCATTACTCAGAGGGTGGGAAGAGCCACGGCGGAATGAGGGAGGGAGAAACTCGAGGATGTGACGAAGAGGAGAATGGCGGAGAAACCGGAGAGATTAAGTGAGGCCAGACGTAGGAGCGGCCACATGGCGGCAAAGAGGAGCGAAGGCTGGACGAGAGCCGTAGACGTCACGGCAAATCACTTTCCTTCCAACACAGTCAAGAGCGCTTCGCTAATGCGCCGGCACCAAGGCAACGGTTGGTGTGGGCCTGACATGTTGCTGTGCTTGGCTGTGTTGGTGTAACCTCTGCTCCAGGGCCTGGGGGTCTAAAGACACGGGGCCGGCGCAGTGGGGAGGAAGGCCGCGTCTAGGTCCGGTCACACTGTGGGAACCCAGCAGCCTTGGCAATATGAGACCCCGAGTGACGGGGCCGCTTACCTAGAGATGCTGCCTACCTCCCTCCAATCTGGAGAGGAGACGAGCGAGCGAGAGAGCGAGAGTGCGAGAGAGGGAGGGAGCCCACCAGCCCACCCCCGACATTCACTCACCCCTTTCCTTTTGCACCCAACTCTTGCTTTGTTTGCTTTGTCTTCGCTTCCTTTCCTTTGCATTTAATGAAGTAGCGGCGCTTTTGCTACTCGGCCATAGGGAAAGCCAATGTTACACACGCACACACCACAAACCAAGACATTTTGCATATTAAAAGGGGTTGGGACTTAGCGTCTTTGACACGGATCATTTCTGTGAAAAGTGGTGAAATCCTTATTACATTTGGACATTTTGAAAATGTAAATGGTCCCAAGAATCCAACAAGAGCACAAAATGCGTCTTTTGTCTTATGTCAGATAAATAGCCACATTGTCCCACCTGCACACCTTGTCCCTTTGGTCTTGAACTTCGTTAAAACAGAAAATAAAAGGAATCACAAACAAAGTGGGCAACAATCGGAAAAAGACTTCTCCTGTCATCATCTTGTGTGCTTTGTGCAGTAGCCTGGGACGCTCTTGTGGAGCTGCTGCCTGAGTTGTTTGACTTTCTCCGCCAAAGGCTGCATGTATACCTTAAAAACAAGATCATGTAAAAGTCTGCCTGCCAAGTTGAGCTGGGAGATGTGTTCAATCAAAAATGTTCTTTACAATAATATGTTATGTACCCCCGATAGTCCTAAAACATGGCATTTCGATTAATATTGTTTCTTATTGAGAAATATGAGTTTTTATCCATCTAGAGGGCCGTCATTTTGATACTTGCTGTCGACTGAAAATGACATCACAGTTGCTCAGGCAACAACCAATCACAGCTCACCTGTTTTCTGGTTGTTGCCTGAGGCTTGGGCAACAATGGGTGGATTTTGCTTCTTAACTTGAATTCCACAAACACAATATTAATCAGAATGCCATGTTTAGAGTATTGGGGCAGCATACAACAAATTATTAAAAAGGAAATTCTTGGGTTGTCTTCTTTAAATTAAAGTCTGAGTCTTTCCCCACAAAAATTAGAACTGATTTATGGGATTTGTTTTTAATCCTGCAACCAAGCACACATTTATTAACTCATTCACTGCCATTGACGGCTATAGACGTCAAAAATTCATTTGAACTATTTCTATTAGTTTAACATTTTTCCACTTTTGTTAACAAGAGCATGAAAACCTAGAATTCAGATAATTTAATTTATATATATAATTTAGAACAGATATAACATTTGTGATTAATAGTGAGTTATCTAGTGAAGTTATGCGATTAATTACGATTAAAAAATTGTATCCCATGACGTACCAAATTTTTAAATAATCTTTTCTTTTTCTTTTTTTAAATCGTGTCAGGCGATTTAATTTTTTATGGTAATTAACTGCATGACTTCAATAGTTAACTCACAATTAATCACAATTTTTATATCTGTTGTAAATGTTCAATCATTTTTTTCTAGATTTTCATACTCTTGTAAACAAAAGTGGAAAAAATGCGAAACTAATAGAAATAGTTCAAATTAATTTTTGACGTCTATAGCCGTCAATGGCAGTGAATGAGTTAAAAGTTAAAGTTGTTCCTCTTGGGGGAAAAATGTTCCTTGTCAAAACGTGTAAACATAATCAAATTAACATGGGTTGGCATGGCTCAGTGGTAGACTGGTTGTCTCCCAACCCAGAGGTTATGGGTTCAATCCCGAACCCTTTTGTGCATGTCGAGTGTCCTTGAGCAAAGTACCGAACCCCTCGTTGCTCCTGATGCTGCGTCATCATCAGTAGGCGAATCTGAAGTCAGCGTGAAGAGCTTTGAATGCCTTTACAAGTGGGAAAAGTGCTATACAAGTGAAAGACCAAAATGCCAACACAACTTTCAGTGAACGCAAGGTGCATCTTCCATACAAAGTTAATTTATCGCTGAATGGAAAATAAACACAATTCTACCGACCTTTTCAACACAAAAGTACACATTTCTACCATATCAGGTGTCAGGCATGCCCTTTTCACGGTTCAATCCCCCCTCCTCCACTGAAAACTGCAGGGTCACTTGTAGCACATAGTTGGGGTCTTCAATATGTGGATGCAAGCCTGCTTTTCCTTGAGGAAGTGAGCACCACTTTGGCAATATGCTGACACCTGAGATGGCCTTCTGCCGGCCGCCTTTCTACTCATACAAAAAACAATGTGAACGATTCTGCTAATATTGTCTTGAATACATTTTTCAGTAAAACAAAACAAAACAACAACAACCCTAACATATAAACTAAAACAAATACCGATTAAGGTGAGTCATTGGCCAGCTTTGCTGTCAAGATACCTGCTGGAAGATGACAATGGCAATGTAATGCAAGACACAATATTTTTTTCCCCCCACCTCACTCTATAATCTGCCAAATTAAACCAGATGAGTGTCCAGCCTTTGCATACCCTTCCCACCAAATCAAAATCCCTTTTGCCAAGAAGCTCATCTTAGTTTGTGTCTGCCTGTACGCGCAGGGGCCGCCTTCGGTCACTCGCCGATGACGAATGGGCCGAGGGGATCAATTCGGCGTCACTTTACCCACTCAGCACACACTCTCACAAAGCATCTGCCTGCCAAGTACGTGTTGTTACGCAGCAGCCGAGTGAGCGCCGAGATGATTATCTTGCCGTTACATGAGTGGCGAACACACTCGATAACAATTCTGTCCAAGAGCGATGCGGTGTGATTCACGGCGAAACTTTGATCAGTGGGTTTGTGCTGAGGACAAGCTGGAGTGTACGGCAGCGATGAGTGATGGCAGACTGGATATAAATGATTGCACTTCGCAGGCACAAGTGCTTCCTCTCCCACAAATGAGGCTCCTTTATGGAGAACATTTTGCTGATAGCATGGCTTCAGTGAATTGTGCAGTGTGAGGAATGAGCCCCATGTTTTGCAGGCACGAGTCCAGTGACATCCAACAGGCATTTATTGTGTCGCTACTTTTATCCGAAATGCTGGACTGTATAACCTCTCTGGAAGCTTGTGCTGTCCTGAAGCTATTGGACTTTAAAACTGTCATGGAAAATGCACATTTCATTTCGTTAATCACTCGGTGTAATCATTATTTTTCTTATGATTAGCTGCTTATTCAAATGTAAGAGTTAGGCCGGTCTGCGGTTTGTCCTAAGGTGTATTTTTAATGCTGCATTTATAGTCTGTTATTATCACGGTGAAGTCAGATCATCTAGTTTGTTGGCCTATATATTGATGGAGCAGCAAGGTCACCTCGTGAGGCGTCACTGCAACAGTGCTAACATTAATGTTCAGAGTTGTGTACAAACTTTACTGCTCATTAAAACGAGTAGGGGAGACTGGGGCTAGTTGTATCACTTTTTATACTTTTATATATTTCTTGGAATCAATACATCATATATAAACAAAATTTATACCAGATGAAAGACCAAAGTCCTGGTATATTTTTTTGTATTCATGTCATTTTCATACTTTGTGTCAGTGCAGAGTTATACGCCATCAAATAGAGGGAGCGAACATGTGACATGTTGCCCCACCCATGGGTAAGTTGTCACACTATATGGGGTAAGATGTCACACTACACTGGATTTTGCAACTAATAAAACAAGGACAAAATTATCAATTTTCTCCTGTTTTTTTGTTTTGCTTTTGTTTTTATAGCCAGAGAAATTGTTTGTCATTGATCTTGAAAATTTACCATAGTCATTGAGCAAACATAAAATATTATAAAAATAGATTAAAGTCCTTAGGAACTGCTGGCATTAAGGGCATAGCCCACAGCCTAAAATGCCTGTTTTGCTTCCCTTAAACTGGAAATTTGAGATTACATTGAATAAAAAAAAATACAGGTTTTCAGTTAATGGATGGATGGATGGTTCATCATGAAACTTAAACCAATCCTGACATGTGGGCATACTGTAGTTCTAAAATCAACTGGCAAATCCAATTTTAAACAATGAAACAAAACTAATTTCCTCACTCTTAAGACTCATCATCTGAAGGGCAAGTCTGGCATATGTAAACCGAGTTGTCAGAGGTGCATTATTCTTTGGCACATTCTTTGTATATGCATATGTGACAACAAACCCCAAAATGACTGAGACAAGTTGCCCTAAACTACCATGTTGGCTAATTCTTGCTCTAATTTAAAGTTAGCTTAAAACAGAGCCGTGAGTGAGGCATGACAAGATGCCTGAATCTCTCCTCTAACGAGTCCACTTGATTTGCTGCTAGAATTTGTTTATGTACGACGCCTGTTTCACAATATAAGTTGAAAAATTATACTTTGGGTTGTGCATAACAGATAACTGGCCCTCATTTCAGCTGACAATGTGCTATTCTCTTCTCAGACAGTACACAACCCCTGACTATTTATACGAAGAAAAATAGTATTCTACTTTCTCGATGCGCCCTCTGGTGGAGAAGAAAATTGCAATGTGACAACTTACCCATGATACAACTAGCCTCGGTTTTGTTGGCTTGTGCATTCATTGGCTTCACTCCATTTTTTTCAGCTCAAATTTGGTTCGTTTTTTTTATTCTTCTATGAGCAACAACAATATAAATCAACAGAATAATAACGTTCACTATAAAGACTTGCAGTGGAGCGTGCCAGACAATGATTTCGAAATAGAAGACAAGGCTCTGTGTTCTCGATTTTTAAAATGAGTAACCTTGAGCTAGTTTGTCAACAAATGCACACAGTCCACACTCATTATGTGTGTAAGCGTATGTGTACAGTACAGGGTTTCCCCCAGAAAACTTGCCGAGCCTGGTGGTCGGTAACATATTCCTCCTTTGTGTGGGAGTGAGTGGGCATGGTGGCCCGTGACATGTGGCAACTATGAATCATCGACGGGTGGGGAGTGGACGCTTAGCCTGGCGGGGGTGAGGCGTTTTTTTTAAAAAGAAAAACCTGGCGGGCCACCAGCCTTATAAAACGCTGGGGGAAACCCTGCAGTATACTACAGTATGTACATGTGCTGTATATACTGTATATCGCTGGCGTACAGCCGAAACCTTGTACCCCCAAAATAGTTACTTTTCAGGAGACCCCCAAAAAAGTACTTTTGTTCAACCATTTACATTGCATCATCAAAGAGAAAATAACATTTTCAACCCTTTATATTTTTTATTAATTTGTCAGATCAGATTTGCATGTTGTCAGATCAACTGTCACTTCGATCAATTCTTTGCCCTACTTCTACACGTTATGCTATTCATCTGATCAATGACATCAATTCATAAATTACATAAAAAAATAATTCCAACACAGTAATTCAGCAGAGATGTAATTTATCATCGGAATATTTCAATATAAATGAAGTTCATAATATAGTGACAAAGCCTAAACCGAGGACACTGCAGATTTTCTGTTGCTCCTCACGGGAAGCCATTGGCTGCTGATCTCCTTCTGTGTCTGTTCTTACCTTGCTTGAAAATCACTTTATTAGCAACGCACACAGCCCTTCTGACCACTATTTGTCAAGTTAGTCAGTCAATAAAAGGGATGCACCAATACAAGTACTTACATGTGAGTATTTCCCAAATACAGATGCTTGGAAATACCATTATGCCTTGTAATTGTAATAAATAAAAAAAGTGTTTTATTTTAACCAATCATTGTTCAGAAACACAAAACACAAACATTTCTTGAACATGGCACAATTATAACTTGTCACTACAGTGGACCCCTGCGGATTTGCATATTCATTTTTTCCCTTTTTATTTCATTTTTTAATTACATTTTTGTCAGCATTTTTTAAAATACTTTTTTGGGTTAAATTTTTTTTAAATACATGATGATTTTCGCTAATTGCAGGCTGTCCTGGTCCCGATCCCCCTGTGAATTGTCCACTGTACTGACATTTTAACATCCAATTGCTTGCAATTGGATATGGAAACTTTGCATCTTTGCTCTGATTGGTTAGTTCCCGATATGTCGGCATCACTTGGCCACCGTGTCTCGTCATTATGTTTAGCAGACCAGACAGTGCACGCTGATGTGGCCAGGGCAGGGTGACAGTTTGGTCCGCCTGGAGGAAATGTTTTTCCACCTCCATGAAGACGGACGGGGGACTGATTAATATGTGTAAATGTGTAGGTGTGTTGCTTAAAATCCCAAAATGTATTTGTACCGTAGTAGCACATGTAAATGCTTCAGGGGCCATTGTCCCACTAAATGTGCCTGAACACAGCACAATCCTGGTTCAGAAATGCTAAGCAGCTTCTCCCAAAACAAAATAAATTGAAGTAGTTTATTGCTCAATTCCTGTGGGAGTTGCAGTTGATGCAAAGCATTGTACGCTGTGCGTTGTTGTCATAAGGCTTTTTTCCTGAGTTGAGTGTATTTCTACTGGAGCCCAGCATCGCACCGTGCGAAGCCAGCACGGTGTTGGCGAGCGTTTCCATTACAGCAGCTCGGAAGTGAACCGTGCGCAGCTGCTCGCGGCCCTCACGGCTACGTTGGGCCAGAGCGAGCCCAGGACATGACGTAAAACACCACGTCAGTTGATTGGGGGGGTCGGTCCTGTGATGCCATCAGTAATGGACATCGGCAAGGGGAAGAAAAAAACAACCTTACGAGCCGTGTCCTTTTCGACAAGTGTTCGTCTTCTTCTTCGCTCCCATTGATATCAGCGTGTATATTGATATTGCAGCCCCTGAAGCAGAAAGAAAGATAATTCCAAAAACATTTGAGAGCTTACACCTTTCACACAGACCTACGTTTATTATTATAAACCTTTAATGCATATATATGTGTATATATAACAACAAACTTACAACCATACAGACTTTTCACATTATTCAGACATTATTTTGTGTTTAATTTATTGTTTATATTATTGTATATTGTTTAATAGTATTTCCTTGTGTGAAGTTAAGTGATAAAAAAACAAAACTATAATAATGTGTAAGCCCCGTATTGATAAATTTCCCAATAAAAGTTTCCATTTCTTCTGCAGTCACGTGAAACCACTGACATTTTTGCCCTAGAGCCTAGCGGTCTGCAACCTGCGGCTCTAGAGCCACATGTGGCTCTTTAGTTCCTGTTCTGTGGCTCCCTGTGGATCAAAAATTATTTTTTTGTAGAAATTAATATAGATTTATTTTTATTTAGATAAAATATTATGTATTTATTTTTATTCAGATTAAATATTATTTAAATGAATTAATGATTTACATAAAAAATGAATAATTAAATATTCAATAAATGGTCAGAGTCCAATTTTTTGAGTTGTCAGAAAAAGAGACGAAAGGTAGTGAAAACGTTTTTTTAATACCTAAAAATGTCCAAAAAGTGACCATAAAATTGCCAAAAATAGCAGAACTGAAAATGTGCTATAAAGTAGCTATAAAATGTCAAATAACAAAATAAGAAATTATCATAAAATGTCAGAAAATGTATTTAAAAAAAAGAAAGAAAAACGTTTAAAAAGCAACTATAAAATGTCCATAAACAAAAGAGGAGAAAATTACCATAAAATAGCCCCCCTCCCAAAAAGAAAATGTACAAAAAGTAACCTTAAAATGTTTAAAAACAAAAGAAGAAATCTCGAAAAGTACCATAAAATGTCCACAAAATTGCCAGAAATGTCAGAAATTTGACAGAAAGGCAGAAAAGTCTATAAATGGATGAAAAATTACGGAAGACTAAAGGTAGAAGGAAACAAATCTCAAAGTATTGGATGCTGCACATTTCCCTGTTATGGTGCAGCTCTAATTAGCTCTTGGGCCCTTTTGCTCATCACAATGTTCAAATGTTTTGCGGCTCCAGACAGATTTTTTGTTATGTATTTGCCCTAAAATGGCTCTTTTGACAATAAAGGTTGCTGACTCCTGCCTTAACCGGAGTGTGTTGGGTGGTCAACCGTAAATATTGGTTTCAATAACAAGGTGCGTCCAGAGTTCTTCAGTACAAATGTGACTAAATACTGCAACTGTGTAGCATCTGTGGGTATATTTACCTTCAAAACTGGGGCGTAGTGGTAATTAATTTTTCGTCCTCCATTACAGCTCAAAGCCGTCAATCTTTGATATCTTTATTGTCTACGGACATACTAACATATGTCTTAACAATTTATCACTGACGACTGGTTCAAAGTCCTCAAGTGCGCGTCGTCTATTACTCCCGTCATTTATTTCACAACTCCTGCGGATCTGCGTCAGCCATAAATGCTTGGGAAAAATTACAGGAAATGCAGCAAGGCCCACATCACCCTCACGTGTACATTCTGATGCATTTCATCGGCCAATAAACTGAGAATTGGTAAAAAAAAAAGAAAGAAAAACATATCCGCTTTAAAGGTAGAAAAGTGCAACAACACTCTAGTGGTAGAAATGCAGTAATGCGCTCCTGGCCTAAATGGGTTCAACTGCTTTAAAATAATATCCACAGCAGAGTCAGCTTTTAGCTCAAATGGAAGTGCATTCAAAAGTTAGGGATAATAGACTGCAAGGTTCTACCACATTTAGTTTAGAAATGTGTGTGAGGGACACTAAGTAAAAGGAAATGATCAAATGACAGCAAACATTTTGTGCTGCATCCTAAAACGAAGAGGCAGCCAGTCGAAGGACGACAGTGACTGGCGTCAGTGAGGGAGGGAGCGCAGCAAGTATTCAAAGGCGCTTGTTTGTTTGTGGAGCTTTAATGTGAACAAGATGTTCCAAATGAGGCCTGGGATGCATCTCTGCGCTGTGGCATTGTGGTTGAAATGACAAAAGTCACTCCCCTGCTTCCATCTTCTCCTCACCCTGTCAGCGGGCTTTGTCCTGCGTGCAGATGCCATGGCGTGCTGACAGCATCCCCGTCGGTGTCGGGGGAGGATGGAGGCGGTGTTGACGGCTCTCTGTCCCCTCCGGTCTGAAACTCACCTCTCCCCTGCAACCCCACCAGCGCTTACTGAGGAATCGCTGTGGCGCTCCTGGGCCAGCTGCAGCAGATCATTAATCCTCTAAAGCCCCCCCGCTTCCCTCCACCGCAGAGCCCACATTTGTTTTTTCTGTTACTCGCTGATGGGACATGTTGAGGATCTTGAAGAAATATGAGCGGGGCTGTCATTTTTGTAGGCCCATTTCATCCTCTTTCTCCTGTGACCTGTGGGCTGAAGAATGGAGCCGTGTCGCTCTTTGAACAGAGGCGGGGGCGGCGGGGGGTGGTCAGAGAGGGACGTCATTAGGTTAGTCTGTAGTGGTCAGTGATGTTTGAGGGGGTTGGGGTCACAGAGATCCTTGTTTACAGACTGTGTGTGTTTACATTCCTGATGGCGAGCGCCAGCTTTACTGTTGGAAGTGAAAGGAAATGCTTTTATTCTGCTGAGTAATGGAAAATCCAAACCAATACATCACATGAAAAAAAGACATGTTATTTATTTGGTGGGTTCTTACCAGTGCATTCAAGTGCTGGGAGGGGGCAATAGAAATTAATTTGATGTCATCAATGGACAAAGGCACGGGAAAAAGCCGATCCACAGGTTGTTATATCGCTACTCTATTCTATTCTATATCTTCAGCAGGAGGAGTTAAAGGCAAGGTAGACATTTCATTTCAATTCAATCTGATCGATTCATTACACAGTATGGCACATCAATTCTTCTTAAATATCAAGGACATGATAAAAACTCCACAAATATTAAATAACTGAATTTTGCGGAGGCAGTAACTGGTCAAGTTATTTCGTTTATTAACTCATTTACTCCCAGCCATTTTCACTGAAGCAACCCCCTTCGCTCCCGGCTGTTGGATTTTGACTGATATTTGCAAGGCCCACAGAATATTGTGTTTGATTGCTGTAGAAACATGGAACCTACCAAAAGAAAGATTAGTCTCTTCTTTCATCAGGAACAAAAGTATATTTGTATCTGTTTTCATTTTGCAATAATTAGCATTAGAATATAGCTTAGTTTTATCATTATTCACAAATCTGTTTAAAACAGTGGGGGAAAGAGCTTGCTGCAACATGGCCCTGATTGATCTCTTATACTCTGCTGCCACCTGCTAGCCGTTTTTTTTTAATAACTACCATTGCTTTAAGCAACCTCTTCAACCCCACAACATAGTGCAACATAAATCAACCATATGGGACAGTTAAATAAGACACATATTCCACAAACTACTGGTGACACAAACACATACAGTATAGGACAAGGATTAATGTCCTTTTAAGTTCAATGCCTTGCCCTTTGAAGGGAGCGTTGCCGCCACCAATTCGCGGAGCTGAGCTGCTACTGCTCGCTGCCGCATCACAACAGATGAAGTGCTGGTGCTTATCACTGGTGTGATGCATCATGAGTGCATTAGCATTAGCATTAGCATTAGCAGCTCGCTTCATTGTGCCTTCAATCACCGCAAGTGAAAGCAGTGATCGCCGCAAAGAGTTTCACAATGGACAAGGGTGGGAGGGGCGAGGGGGGCTTTGGCTTTGGGTTTGGTCGGTGTAGTATTCTCAAGAATCCGTCTTTCTTTGGTATTTCTTTTTTTTCTATTCACTTTCTGTACTAATCCGCACACACTGCAGTATTTATTTGACATGACAGCAGAATTCTCTTTTTTCTTTCCTTCTTTCTTTCATACACGTCATTACAAGGTTAATCAGTATTTTTTTCCCCTGCCAAATCTTGTAATCATCATCGGCCTAAAAAATCCATACGTGTCGGGCCTAATTAATGATGTACACGGTCCAGGCCAGTTAGGGAGAAGATGTGATGCGTCAAATGGCAGATAGCATTGACACCTCTTTCATTCATCATTCTGATGTCTGCTGTGAATGGGAACATTTTGTTTCAACTTTCATTAATAATGAATGATTCAATTCATAAAGTATAATAAAACAGGGCTGAAATGATTAATCAGTTCTTGAGTGAATATTAAGTAACTTAGACTCATTTGAAAAACAGTAACAAAACTTTAATACGTTTTGCATATTTTATGTTAAATAAATTAATAACAATTGAAAGTCTGTATTCGAAGATCTAACACAAAGTCTAAAACTAAAACTGATCTTGACGTTTTACTCTACTCTGTGTCACAACCATTGAGACTTAAATGCAACATGTCGCCAGTTCTTCAATGTAACGTTATAGAAAGTGACTGTGAGAAACACCAATGAACCACTTAATTGGTCACTGTAAACTGATGTTTGAAACGAGGTGCCCATTCAGTCACTTCCAGGCCACCCAACCTTTCATTTCAAACGTCCGCTTCAGAAGTCACACAGAGAAGCTTTGACACAACTAAAAATAACACACTTTTGCTGTGATTGCTATGTTGCCATCTTTATAGTTGGTACCGTAGCTGGCTAAAGTGACTGGCAATGAATATAATTGCTGTGTGCAGCAGGGAAAGTGTCATGTCTGTTAACTCCTGATGTATAAATATAAGGTGTACTAACTGCCACCCTCCAGCCATATAAAATAAACTGCACGGGCCGAGGATTTGTCGCAGAGGACACGTGCCAAGGAGGATGAAAATTAAAAAAATATATATTTATGCTCAATAATTCTGTATGGTACATATAACACTTGCACTGTATATCATGCTATTTTCAATACACTATGCGTATTCACTTAATTATTCCACTAAATGTTTGCCATCTGGAGATGGTCCGGGGGTCTGAGGTCTATTAAGAAGACTCTGCATGCCAAAAGGAAAGGCACAAGGAAAAAATGGGCACAAATGCAAAAGAACCCGATTCTCAGTTCAAATTGCAGAGATGCATCAAGTTCATGTGGCCTCTTTCAGTTTGTGTCTGTTTCTTGCGCTTTCTCCTTTAAGTCTCCTCTACAAGTGGTAAAATGCATGTTTTTTGTGTGTTTGTGTCAAACTGTAGGCCGGGGGGCCCCAGATCCGGCCCGTCACATCATTGCATGTAGCCCACAAAAGCAAATCATGTGTTAACTTACATGAGCCTTGCTAAAATCATGACCACAATTTCAAAATGTTGTGTGTGATAACTATGTTGATATTTTGAAATAATTTTGTGTTAACCTTTTTGAAGTAAATTGAGCAATAATTACCAAACTTGGTAATCATCAATTTGTTGTGTAAATTTAATGATACCATGAGACGATTAAACTCGTAACAAAGATGAGTTTGACACTCCCGCTCTATTGGGTTAAGGTCCAGGGATTGACTTCGCCAGTCTCAGACTTTCCCTTTCCCCCCTCATGACATCCTTTGTTGTTTTGGGTCATTATCTTGTTGCATGAAGAAAATAGGGTTAAAAATGGACCGATCCCCTACTCTGGTCATTTTGACCCAACTTTGAGTAAAAAAATGGTTCTTTTAGTGTAAAACAATGTTACTTGGGTAAAGAAATTGGGCCATTTTGTATCAAACAACCCAGAGAGTTGGGTCAAATTGACCCATAAAGTGGATCGGTCCATTTTTGCTCCATAATTGGGTTACTTTTGACCCAACAGTTTTTAGAGTGTGGTGGGGGTAATGTCATGACTTGTGCTTGCGCGGCTACTTCTCGTCTAGGCTCACTAGTCTTTATTGATGATTTAACCGAATGAATTCTGAAGTCTACAAAACTATTTTGTCTGGCAAAAAAAACCGAAAAATGCATCCAAACTAAGTCAATCACTAGATGTTAACCCAATAATACATTTGACCTCTTGAAGAGGAGACTGAAGGGAGAAACCCCCAGCAATAATCAAGAACTGAAAGGGGCTGCAGTCAAGGCCTGGAAAAGCATTTCAAATGAAGAATGCAACAGACTGGTGAAGTCAACGGGTCACATGCTTGATACAGTTATTGCTAGTAAGGGTTATTCCACCAAATATGAAATATTAATCACTTTAAGATAATTCCATAATGTATGTTCCAATACATTTGCTCACGTGAAAAATCTGGATGTAAATGCCATGATATCAAAGCTGGAACTCAGAACTTTTGTCTCATACTCTTTTTATTTGAAACCCAAATGCCTTCAGTATTCAACAAAACCTTTGCAATTGACCTTGCCATTCCAATATTTTTTTGGGCGGGCAGTGCCAGGTTCCTCATTGCCCTTGAAGTTTTGTCACAAATTCACTAAGAACACACTTAAGTCACCTCCTAAAAAGTACTGAAAATTCAATTGAAAAAAAGTGCAGTACATTCAATAACCACCATTTGTTTTCATTTTCTTTTTTTGAACGACCTGCAGAATTTCTTTATTCGTCTAACATCAGTCACTCTCATATCAGCGGATAACTGCCCAGAGGCCAATCCAAGAACAGTATTTTTGCACTTTTTAATGAGAATAGTGTCTGAATGCCATAGCAACCAGGGATAACCTTTACTTGTCTAAGATTGGCGGACCAGCCAGGACACGTTAGTGTCACTGTCGAGAGCTTCAAGACATGTGACAAAACAGGCAAGTGCATTTTTTGGTTTGACCGTGGCTAGTTTTCACGTATTGATTTAAAGTATATGGTAAATTGCTCTTGTAAACTGCTAGATGAGTTGTGGAGCAGCACCAAATAGTCATCCTGGCCCTTTATGGATTCAAAGGTGAACCTTTGAGCCACTGGCAGCGACCGCATCTGGAGCAGCACCAGGAGGTCACAAAACATCAAACAGTGTACAGTCTTTCCGAGTGACACCATGCTGCCTTCTGTGCTTGGTCGCAAACTGACCTGCAGGCAATTACCACAGGCGCCACACGGCGGGTTGTCCTCGTTTTGTCTCTCTCTTTTTCCCCCTGAAGTAAATCTCTCCGAAAGGCCATCAACACGTCCTAACGCTGGTGTGTCTGAAAGTGGTGAAATGTTGCAGTTCTGGCTTGATATTACCACCCTGGCGATGAGACGGCTAAACGTGCTGACCCGGCACCACCACTGCCAGTGAGAGGAACCAGAGCAGAGGATCAAAGATTAACGATGAGCCCAACGATACAAACGTTGGGCTCAAAATTGTGATCATCGTTGCGTTTTGTTGTATGGGTGATATATTGGTTGGTTGTTAAACTGAACAGATGTTTGCTAATGAAGTTGGATTTGAGGATTTTGTGTTGAAACAAACACTTTCTTTTGGATTTAGTGCTGATGATTTTACTGCAAGGCAACAACGTGGATGATCTTAATTCTGTTTCATACATTTTGTTTGAGTGTAACTTGAAAGATTGTGAATGTTTCTTTTGGGTTATGAAATCGGGTCTTATATTTCTCTTTATTACCAGTAAGGCTGAAACGAGCTCTTTAGTAATTAAAGTACCTAGCTTAAAAAAAGAGAGAAAAAAAGCACAATTTGCACACACCGCCAAAGCAGTAAGAAGGCCAACTTCAAAATAAACCTTAACTAACCAAATCATATATGGAGGTCTTTATCTATGCAGTGGAATGCTTTTATTTTGAAGATGTTCCCAGCAGTGTCATGGCGTAACAGCTAACTTGACTAGTCTTCCAGATTGTGTTTGGAGCGTTTATATTGTCGTCACAAACTGTTTGAACAGGCATGAACAACGCAACTTGAAATCACGTTCAATGGCCCCCCAAAAAAGACCAAATTAAGCTGGAATTGTATTGTTCAGCACCTGTTGCCAGCATTTAGCAGCGGCTCCAGCGTTTAGCAGCGCTAGCAACTAGCGGGGCTCAATTTACTTTTGTAACAATGCTAAAAAAAATTGCCATTTCTACTGATCACTTTATCAAACCAGGCTTGCGCAAATGTGTTGTAATTGACACTTGGAAGAGAGTAAAATATTCAGAGTACATTTTACTCAAAGCAATTTTAGTGTGTAATGAGAGAATTTGAATCACATGAAAAAAAACTATTAAAGATTTTCCACTCTCAAATCCTAAGTAAATTTTGCAAGGAGAGATTTTCTCTACATTTTATGAGTTTAGTAAAAAAAAAAAAAGTTTAAATGTTAAGTCACTCAAGGGTTGAGGAACAAACAGCTTCAGGTTGGGAGACAGACAATCTACTCCCTGAGTCATGCAGGTCCTACTGTGTGTTAGTATATCGCTCGTGTCAGCTGGAATCTTTGTAACTCCAAGACCAAAATCAATGCTTTTGGTCACCTTCTGGATGTTAACAAACAAGCGGCATAGCTCAGGTGGTACACTGACACTCTCCCAAGCTGAAGGTCGTGAGTTTGTTTCTCAACCCTTGTGTAACTGTTTTTTTGTGTGGATGAACTAGTGCAATGTGCTAAAAAAATCCTTCTAAGAATTTGCTTAGAATTTCTGAGTGAAAAAACTCTGTCATTGGAGAGGCCAATTTTCTCATACACAGCAAAAATACTCTGAATATTTGACTTTCTTCCTATTGTAAATTTTACTCTGTTTAGAGTGGGACCAAATAGACTCTTTTTCGAGTAAAATGTACTCTACAAAATTTACGAGAGAGAGAGAGAGAGAAAGAGAGAGAGAGAATTATATAAAAATGACAACCAGTTGGTTGTTCGTTATTCAGTGGAAATGAAAACAAAATTATTCTGTATTTGCATATAATTCTTTAACCAAGCAAAAAAACATTCTTCATTTTTATCCGAATACCTGATTATTTGATAAACACTTTCAGTGGGATCTCCAAATGCCAAAATGTTTGATAGCTGCAGCTCTAATTACCAGTAATCCATTCATTGGAATTTTGGCTTTAAACAAGGCAAAAGCTCAGCTTAGATGACAAGTAACGTTTTTCTGGCGGATTAACATCCACAACTCTAAAATTGAACTGGCGTGTTTCTTCTTTATTTTTTCTTCATGTTTGGTGGACATAAGCAGGGAGGGCTGAGTTGTTTGAAGCTGTGATCACAGTTTTCTCGAACGCAAAGGACCAGTCAGTGGTTGTGATTCCTAAACATTTAGAGTGTGTGAAGGATGAGTGTAAATATCCCGAATGGAAGCAGTTGATATTTTTATTCACAAGGCTGGCCGGACAGCCAACAGTGTGGCCCTTCATTAGCTCAAAGGAATCGAGACGAGAGTGCGGTGGGGTGGCGCGAGATGCTAAATTTTGTATCCGTGTTGACGTCTGCATTTAATCAAACCATTTTGGGGCATGGTCGGCAGCTCCGTTTGTCTTCACAGCTTAAAAATCGACTCCATTTACTGTATAAGATGCACAGCCGAGCATGGCCATGTTCTCTTACCGCGCCTCCAAATTCACTTGTTGGGTAAGTAAGTGGCCAGCAGATCCGTTCATAAGTGATTTGCACTGATGCCTCATAGCAAAAAGTTTTGGGATGCAAATCTGTTTCAGCTTAGACCTTTCTTTGTGGGGTTTGCACGTTGGCCCTGTGTTTAGGCAATTTTACTCCGGGCACTTTCAATTGCCCTTAAGTATCAATGCGTCAAAGTCAGTTCCGTGATTGACGGGTGAATATGAGTCCAGGCTGTACCCTACTTCTCAGCCTAAGCCATTTTGCATGCAGTACGTATCCAGCTTTCTCATGATCCTCATGGACTGTTCCGGTTTTCAGCAAAATAATTTGTGCATTTTTTTTGGTAGGTTGTCATAAGAGAGCATCAGAAACTGAAATTGTTACGACCCCGGTTACCATATATTGTAACAGCAGCGGTTTTAGCAGAACTTCCTTTTCAAGAAAGTCAAAGAACAGCATTGAAGAGTTTCCTTGACGTGAATGTTGTTTTCACTCTTCTGCTTGATTGACTTCAGCAAGAGAAATGATTAAGATATAGCATTTAGTGTACTTTTCTACTTGTTGATTCCAATAGTTTTCAGATTTTTTTTCATCAGCTTGTTACAAAATTATTAAAAAACGGTTTGACGTGGTTATAAATAAATATATCAACTGGCAGAAAAGATAGTAAAGGCAGTGCAGTAACTGTCAATTTATTCCAGTTTTCCTAAAATAATCATCTCGACTACGTCCTGGTTAACTACAACTCTAAGCGTCGTGTAAGTGTGGTGCTGGGCTGGATAATTACAATTCCTGTTCCTGAGTAATTATGTGTATCAAGGCAAACCTGAGAACACCTTGTTTGGAGTTGAACTCCACCCTTACTCCCCTGCTGCAAGAAGCTCATGGAAATGGACTTTCGTGTCCAAAAAACAGCACCCAGATCTGTCTGTGTGCAGGCGGGTCCTTATTTAATGAGTCAAGCTCCACCCAAGGGTGTCCCAGCTTAAGTCTAATTTTGCACCTGAAGGAAAGGTGATGGTTTTGGGCAGGGAGGGATAGGGTTAGGTTGTGTATTGGGTGTAGGCAG
The DNA here is from genome assembly GCF_054856555.1 of Leptonotus elevatus. Lineage (NCBI taxonomy): Eukaryota > Metazoa > Chordata > Actinopteri > Syngnathiformes > Syngnathidae > Leptonotus > Leptonotus elevatus. The sequence goes on from NC_141240.1 coordinate 10,186,097, forward strand.
TTTTGGGTCTCAGTGCTCAAAGTAAACATGGCCCTATGTTTGAACTGCACACCTAAGGCCCTACAATTCTCCCACACACTCGCACTCTCCCTTCCGCATCCTATTCCTGCTAACACCCCCACTAGCTCGCCTTGCTAAATGCGCTTCTTATGCCAGGCCTTCTAATAAATCAGGGAAGAAAAGCAACTCTGACAAGGTCTCACCTCCGTAGAGAACAGCTCATAGCAGGAAGCTCAGACTTGCATGTGGCAATAACCAGGATTGGGAGCTTTACTATAAAAATAGATTCAAGTACTGATACAAATAGCATGTTAAAAACTAGTTAGTAATGTAATCCAACTACCATATATTAAAAGTTTACACACCCCCTGTGCAAATGCCAGGTTTTTGTGATATGATAAAATGAGACCACGAGAAAAAAAATCTAAGTGTTATCTTTAAAAATAGACTAAAATTATGCTAATAGTCCAAATGGTTCAAGAACAGCTTCAAGTTTACTTTGGGTGCACCTTTTTCAGCAAAAATGACACGAATGGTAAGGGGTTAACTATTTCCAAACTTTTTCCAATATGGATGTGACCTATTACCTCTACAAGTCAATTCATTTTGATTCTTTTTTTTTTTTTTTACTTTCTGTGCGATGAACTAAAAATAAGCAGATAATGACTTCTGCACAAGTGTGCACACCCTCTTATAACCAGAATGTGGCTTCATTCAGAAATAACCATCCAACACAATAAAACTTGTGAAATTGGAGTAAACGCACACCTGCCACCATTTAATACACCTAAATTAAACCACAACCTCGGTTTAAAAAACTCCAAAACATATGAAGGAAAATTTGAAATGGTCAGATGAAACCAACGCTGAACCTTTTGGCCATAATTCCAAAAGGTATGTTTAGCTCGTCACCAAAAGAACAGCATACGTACACTATTGCATGCAAGGTTGGTGGCAGCATCATGAACAGGAACTGAAACTGGGATCTTAGGGTGCACTCACACTACGGCCATTTCTTCCGTACCGTACTGAAGCCTGATTGCCCCAGTGTGTGTGTGCCCTTAGTCAAGATGGAGGGAATTCAGCATTTCTATAGCTTAAGGCAAGTTAAATTCAAGACTTTTTCAGACCTGTTCACTCAATTTGAAATAAAATTTAAAATACATCCCAATGTACCATTTTGTTCAAAGTTGCTCAAGTCCATGCTCGTGCATCTGCTGTTTAAGAGTCACAACAACGACAGAACCCACATCACTGTTTTGTCTGTCCCGCCTGTGGGCGTTGACTGGCTGTGAATCTATGTCACTTCTATGCTAAATAAATTCAAGCTTTCAACAAACATGCACTAAAATGTCAAAATAATCCGTAAAAACAACTGTTTAAACAGAATTTTTTTTTATTTGGCATTGAGTACCCCTTTAATTTAAGGATGTATGAACAGCTCCAATACCTTCAGTATTACCCCCCGCCGCCCCCACCCCCCTGAAACTCGAACAACTGAACCTTATTTGGGGTTAATCAGAGGCACAAGTGGTGGCAGGTGTGTGCTGACTCCCATCTTACTCATTGACCGCTAGGCATTTACAAAGCTGAGTTCCCCATGTTGCCAACTGTTTTAGTCCCCGCCCACACAAAAGCCAGTTTTAATGTATCCTCACAAGTTTCTTACTGTTAAGGCCGTTAGTCCACATGACGGCGCGGTGTTTCCAGAGTGGAAATATTTCAAAACGCGCCCCGTACGCGTCCGTCTGGATATCATATGCAGGATACTCCTCCAGTGATGACGTAATGGTCGCAGCTCGATGACGACGCATTGTCGCACATTGATGACGTCTGTCAACAATGGTGGATGGCCGTGTCGTAGTCGTTTTGCGCAGCCTCCTTAGCTTGCTTATGCTTTTGCTGCAAAATATTTTGCTTCTTTATGCCCACGTTCAACAAGCGGTGTTGTACTTGAATCACCCGCCATTGTCACTTCTCCTGTGTTCGTCTTCTTCATGTTGTTTAAATACATGCAAAGCCATGTTTGTTCTGTAGATTGCAATACAGTAAAAAAAAAAGTGTCCGTCTTCTTCGCTGATTCTTCTTCTACGCTTTCCGTTAACTCCCTGTGGCTGCGCTACAGCGCCACTCCAGACTTGGCATACACATTACAGCCGTTAAACGTCCTCAGCGTCTTCTTTTAGACACACGCAAGTCTTGAAATGCTTCTGTGTGTACGAGATTTGTTTGAGGAACAAAGCCGGCTTTGCTTCCGTCTGGACGGGGCCTTAGAGCATTTTGACTGATCTTTCAAGATCCTCAGATTATACTATTGTGTTTAAATTGTGACAATATAAGTACTGGACCCAGCAAAAGATAGATTGTCAGCTTTCATCAGAAAAAAAGTGGAGAAAAACAACTGGAAAAAGAAACATGCCAAGCTGGACTTTGACTCTAATATTTGTAGCTTTTGTGACGCCTCAAACTATAAACCAACCTAAACAAGAAGGAGAAATGCAGTTATACTGCTAAGAAACAGGCCATGAGCAATGCTGACTCATTGCATGGCTCGAGTTGAACCATCAGTGGCTTTTATTGACATGGTGTTCTTCACTCACAATCTAGACACTCGTTTACTCTTTACCACTCTGTTTGAGTGTGAGATGCCTAAACTTGGAGATCACAAAAACCTTGCTTTAGAAGAGGGGTGTGATGACTTCTTACTAGTATATCCATTGTATGTGTGTCTTCTTGACAGAGTCTACATTCTGAAGTCATTCAAAATGTGTCGGAAGCCTTTGGGTCAGAGTTGCCCATTACATCACGTTCATGGAGGTCCGTCCTCATTTGAACATGAAAACTTTCATATACTAAAGAAAAAAGCTTTCGCTTATTCCCAAACGATGTCATGTTTGGCTTCCAGTCTTCCGTACCTTTCTTGAGTCAGGAGTACTGTATGCAGTTATTTGTGTACCAAGTATAACACATTCTGACGTTTTGTTTGTTGAAAGGAAGTTTCTAGCGATCATCATTTTACAGTTTTCACAAATTTTGCATCACAGTCAAGTCATCAGCCAGTGTCTTTTTCCCCATATGATGCGGAAACACCAAAGTTTTGTTTGATGACACCACCTGTCATAAGTACGAGAGGCCACCATTTTGCGTCATGAAGTGCTTTGGTGCTTTCAGTGTTTTTCTGTTTTGAAAAGAATGGTGAATTTCACACTGAACCCATCTATTAAAGCCACATTCTTTCCGGCTTTCCTGGCTTCTCTGGGAATTCAGAAATTAACCAAGTAAATCATTGAACTCCTAAAACAATTTTTTCATGTTCATAAATACAAATCAATTACTATAATTAGACATCTTAATAAAAAAATAAAAATAAACATATCAAAATGTACTATTTTTCATTTTTGGAAATTAATGGATACTGGTCATAATTATATTTTCACCATTTTAAATATCACAATTGTGCATACTGGTATTCTAATTATTACACACACAAAAAAGATTTTGTTTATTAACAATGCTGCTCCTATTTTGGATGCATGTGGTATAAACCCTTCATTGGGTGGCAGTCAGTTCAATTTTTTGAAAATTGTGAATTTATCAATTAATTGGTATCATTGACAACTGACGTTTTATGTCACACCCAGTTCCTTCAAACTAAAGCTAATATATGTTAAAATGTGCTTCAATGTGCCGAGAAAAGGAGATGGCATCCTCATGAAAAATGATACGTCTTATGGTGAAAACTATTTTGACCAATTATGATTGGGTTTTTCCCCCAACATCCCTTTCTTCTTTGGTGCTTTGTGTGTGTGTGTGTGTGTGTGTGTTTTGACTTTTGTTTATTCGTCCTTGTCCCAATGCATTGGCTTCATCCTCTGCTGGCCTAACTTGTTCCCAACAAGTCTGATTCCTCAACACAAAAGAATGAAAGAAACTCACTGGGAAAACCCAATCTTTTAATCTTGGGCATGAGTCAATTACCAGAACGGCATTACTGAGCATGCTGTATTTTTTCTCAGACTCCACCAAAGGATGTATTGACTCTGACATGTTATTTCCTTGCCAAAGCAATTTGGAGCATATGCAACTTTTGTTGTCCAATGGAATTCTTTTTCGTTCATGGGTACATACTTGCTAACAATAACTTGTCAAACGATGAGATCGGAGTTCGTGCGACTGTGTTTATTTCCATTTGTGCAGCTAACACCAAAGGCAACAGGGTAGTCGCATGTTTGCTTGGCTTCCCACCCTGCTCATTTTGGTCATTTTCATGTCACTGCTAAAAAATGTTTCATGTTTTGGTTGGTGGTTGGCATTTCCTTTGGTGACAGATTTGAAAAATGATGTAGCTGTAATACAAATTTCCCATTTGTCATTGATTAGAGGGGATTTTGTTTTTGATGACTGGCACATAAGTTACATATTCAACCGGTGTGGGTGGTTTCACCAAATACAGCCATTTTTGTTTACATAACTGCCTGCAGACTGAGACGCTGCATAGAATGTGGAAGACTGTCACAACCAGATTAAATCAACTTTCTTCTGTTTTCACTTCTTAAATGTTTGAGTACAAGCCAAAGGGCTGCATAGCAGCAAACTTGGAAAGATAAAGTCAATTTGTTGATCCAGTGGGAACATTAATAACAAGATAAGCAGAATTCTTGTGTGTTTCTGTCATAATGACCACAGGCAGGGATGCTTGCTAAAAAATATGGACAGCCCACAATTTGATAAAAAAAAATATGTTTTTGACCTGATTATATTTGATAGTGATAGAGACACATGAAATGCAACAAAAAGGCCAAGTATGGACTTTAACCTCGATTACTGTTACAGAGCTGCCCAGAAACCAGTTGAACTGCTTGACCTTGCTTCACAGTGCAAGACCAGGAGCATTAAAATTATTCACTGGCGCCAACAAACATGACAATTACAGTAATGAATACATTCCACATTAAAAACAACACTTCCTCTTGTGGGTTCTTTTTTTCTGGGAAGGCAGATGACTAAAGACCAAAGCTACACCACAGGAGATGTCTTATTGTTCTCACATGATATAAATCAATACAGCAACTGGGGGAGCTTCTGCATTGCTACATGGCCAGAAGGAAACTTGGCAGGCGGAGCCACGACCACACCGGCTGCATACTGAATTCCATTTTGCATCACACTCTCATATACTTTTCAGACAATAAAATATTGAGGACAGGAATGCATCACCAACTTCAACGCTGTACATTGTTACAATATTTTCTGACCTAACAGTCAATCATTCCATCTGCTCAATAATCAGGTGATTAATCTCTCCGGAAGTAAAACCAACTTTAATAAACAATCATGGGACAAACTTGTTCCCATTACAGTTGCAAGCAAATGCTTCACGGAGCTGCTCGAGATTACGATTACGATCGTGCAAGCATTGTGCATTGTTACTGCGCTCATCACCACAGCAGACCTTGTGTCCTCCAGGAATAGGCAATGTGCTAAACGTGAGGGTTTATGTTGCAGGTCATTTCCCAGTGGGATCAGCCGGCTCCTGCAGAGGGTTTATGATAAGAGTGGATATTGGAAGCTATGTAAACCTTATTGAACTGCCCTTCCCCTATGTGCAGAGGGGTAATCCTGAACACCTGGGCTAGTTAGCCAGGATTTGGCTGGATTAGGGGTTCCGTAAAGGCAGACCTGACCATGCATCTGCTTGAATCTGTTCTCATTCTCACCCTAATTATTCAGGATGCTTCAATTCAAACTTCAAACGGAACACTTCAATTAAAGGCCTTGTTGTATTTTAAATGTACATATCTCTTTATGTCAGCTGCCGTTTACCTACATTTAAAAAGTATTGATTGGTAAAATACATTGAAAACATCACATGTACTTGCTTTGGGGGTGGCAGTTACCGTTTTAATTTTTAAACAAAATATTGATAATTTGGTATGGAAGAAAAGTATCATGTTTAGTTTAAATAAATAAATACATGTGTACATTATTCTTCTGTTTTAATTCTCCTTAGTAAGTCACGATGTCCCATCCCTGGTGAACTATTTATAGACCAGCCCCATATGCTACTCATGTTGTCCTTGGGGCTAACTAGTACCTACCCGGACCTTTTATTCCCCAAAAAAATTATATATTTTTTTAGAACAATGCACATCAGCAAAAAGGCATCTGTGTCTCCTTCAAGATGGGTCAAGCTGAAGTCGGCAGCGTCATCACTGGTTGGCCATCGTAGGACAGGGGACTGCACTGGTACTTCATTTATATAGCACCATTCCACCTTACAAGGCCCTCAAAGTGCTTTATATTTGACAGCTCATTCACCTACTGATGACGCAGCATCAGGAGCAACTCAAGGATACTTCAACGTGGTCACAATAGCATGGGATCGAACCCACAACCTCTGGGTTGGGAGAGAATCACTCTACCACTGAGCCACACCGCCCCCAGTAGTAGGTAATTAGGTGGAGTTGACCATTTAAATACTTAAATAATTGAGAGATTTACAAACCTCATTCACGTGGCTATAAATAGTAAAATAAATAAATTGCAGATCTTTTTTTTTAAAACACGGCACAGTAGGTTGTGTCATCTGTCATATCTAACAACAAAAATGAAAATCGTTAGATATTTTACGCGAGTTGAACAATATACAGTCCATGCTCCATTGGTTGTAATGTTATGAGTGATTAAGCAGCCCTGTCCCAAGATGGCCGCCCTGTGATGACATTACTTTACATTGACTCAGAGCGCACATGAGCTATCTAGGGTTTGTATGTAACTGCTCACACCTTGTCTCTTTCATTACTGAGAAGGAATACAAATATGTGAATGGGGTCAATTAACTTTAAAGCAACACTAAGGAACTTTCAGTTTACGTTGATTATAGTGGTGTTAAAGCGGTATTGTTATGTCTGAAGGAAGACCACATTTCCTATGAGGACAAGCGCATTGCGACGTTTTTTAGCTCATGCCAGTGAGTGAAATTCGGGCCAATGTTGATCCTTGACTGTCCTTTTATCCGGGTAGCTTCCTCCACAGACAAACCTTTAGAGTTGTTTTGCAGCTTCTGCCAGGGAAGCAGTAATCGTGCGTCGACATTCAAATCGACTTCCGTCTTTGTAACGAATGGGGAAAGGGGAAAGTGATGTATGCCATAAAGCACAATTTTTTTTTGTGGCAGTGTTCCTACCATCTTCATCAAAGTGCCAGTAAAAATGATACAGATCCCTTCAGGCCATGGCAAAGCTACCATTCAACTAGTTTTAAGTTGATGTTTCATCAGAAGAGTTATGAAAATATTTTATTACGGTTGAAAAGTTCCTTAGTGCTATTTTTAAAATGGTGGCTCGTTTACTCAACTCTGCAAGCAGCCAATCATTGTGCCCTGTTTATAAGTCCCCTCACCCTTACTGGTGACAACCAGTATTAGCAGTTATTGATACATTGACTTTTTAATGGTAAACCGTCAACCCAGTAATTGGCCAATGCCAGTTTTAGCTGGCAAGGCGCTTCTTGTGTTGCAAGGTCATTTCCAGTCTGAAGCTAAAAATGATTTCGCCTTAACATGTCGCCGTGCTGACGTTGATGAGTTATTTCATTTAATTCTTGTTCCATGAGCATTATTTTAATCCGTTTTTATTAGAGCTGGCATGTACAATTTAGTCTTGCTTTAAAAACAGCTAGGTTTAGTTTTTAGTGATGCGGGTGTCTAATTAGATATTCAGATCTTTAAAGTCCAACTGATATTTGCGTTTTGGTGAGTGTATTTTTATTTGCTGATGGCTTGTGGTTGATTGTGGTCTTTGGTCCAGTCTTTAAAGTCTTAAAAGATCTAAACATAAAACAGCAAAAGTGAATGGATTTGACCATGCATGCTAAATGCCCACACACGCACATGTTAATTGCTGGCTCATTGAACTGTGATTGCTGTGTAAACTCATGAATTTTTAGTACCACATCCCACTGACAGCATTTGTACGACATTAGCTTTGAAATTAGCAGCAGTTGACAGCAGCTAGCCCGGATGACCAATCGCTGGTTGTGTAGCCAGCATGAGGCTCATGCATGAAGATTGGCCCTAAAGAGAAACTCAAGCCGGAGGGCAGCACAATGATTCCCTGACACTGGATTTCAAGAATATTAAGTTTGGGATTGTAATACAAGACAGAAAAAGGGAAATGATGCTCAATACTTTGATAATAATGACAAAACAGTTTATTCACAGGTGTAGATTTATTAAATGTCGACCTTTTGTTTTTGCTTTATTGTAAGGAAGTTGAAGGGTTTGGAAGGGCAATGAGGAGGGTTAAGACGAAGCAAGCCTTGTCGGTATTTAATAACTTAAAAAATGTATTGTCTCATTAGACCTTTTTTTTGTTTGTTTTGTGTGTTTTCTTTTTCTTGTGTCTTATTTGACAGCACCGTTCTGGTTTGTGTGCTCAGTTGGATATTGGAGTTTGAATTAATAAAGAAAGCAAAAAAAAAAAGAGGCTATTAATAAATCTGCATCTGTGAATAAATTGTTTTGTCATTATTATCAAAGTATTGAGCATCATTTCCATTTTTCTGTCTCGTATTACAATCCCAAATGTAATAGTCCTGAAATCCAGTGTTATCTTCTTCTTCTTGAAAATGTGATCAAGGAAACCAAGGTTGAGCTTTTTGGTGCTAATTCCAAAAGATATACTTGCAATAAATATAACAGCGCTCATCACCATGGGGCGGCATGGATCAGTGGTATGGTGGTTGTCTCCCAATCCAGAGGTTATGGGTTCGATCCCATCCTATTGTGACCATGTCGATGTATCCTTGAGCAAGATACTGAACCCCCAGTTGCTACTGATGCTGCGTCATCAGTAGGTGAATGGGTATTCAAATGTGAAGTGCTTTGAGGGCCTTGCAAGGTGGAAAAATGCTATCTAAACAAAAAATGAAGTACCACCAGGAGAACGCCGTAACGACAGTGGTGCTCATGCTAGCATGATATTTTGGGGCTGTTTTAATTAATTTGGACCTGGAGGGAATTATGAACAGTTCGAAATAGCAGTTTGTGTTAGCACAAAACGTTTTCTTTTTTTTTTAAATAGACACCTAAAGCAAAAAAAGAAAGAAGAAAAAAAGTTGTGGGGGAAAGCACAAAGCTTTCAATCTTGTGATTGGAAGCAAAATAAAAAAGGCAGGAAAGCCTACTAACATCTGAAAATAATTTGAAGTTAATTTGTGGCATTTAAAATGGTGGCAGGCAAGAGCTGACTCCCATTTACCATGAGCTTGAATATGATTGGTTAATTCTAAACACATCTAAATCCCAGTTATGTGTCGTTGAAATGCACATGTTTATGTCATATTAACGGTGGAGACGGTTGAAAAAATATTTTTTGTGGTCTCATTTTTTTATATCACAAAAATGGTGTCGATTTTTATACCTACTGTAGAAAGACAGAAAGACTCACTTGAAATAAAGCTGTTCACAGTCAGGCTTTCTGTGTTATCCAAGATTTTGAAAAGGATGAATGTGTAGTCCCATCAATAAATGCACATTGAAGCTATGTCCATTTAGTTATGCTCTTTGGTTTACACCAAAGTCAATTGAGCTACAGATGAATTTTCTTTTCTGCTGAGGGATCCACTTAACAACCTCTTTCTTCCTTTCTAGATGTGGACGAGTGTGCAGAGGCACTTGACAATTGCAGCATCGATGCCATCTGCCAGAACACACTGAAATCCTACAAGTGTATCTGCAAGTCGGGCTACAAAGGAGATGGCAAACATTGTGAAGGTAAAAGGATTCGGAATGAATTTGATAATTTTTACACATGCAACATTGGCTGTTTCAATTCGGGACCACGGAGAACATTTTTACTGAAAAAGACATGCATCTAGTGCAGTGGTGTCGTGGGCCCTCAAGTAGTGGGAAAGACGCCCTGTTTTAGAAACCGACATTTGTAATTATGCACATTTGTAATTATGAACAATAATAAAGTATAATAGTAATAATGTAAAATAGTTTAACTGCAATGTACTGGCAACAAAATCCTCCTGTGTACAGTGATATTGCCACATTGCCAGCAGTTTAAAATAAGGATTTATTTGGAAACAACTTTAAAACTTACCTGTGAATGATGTTTTCATTATATGTACAGAATGTTCGGATAGCCTGCATGCCGTCACTCACTGGAGAGACGTTTATTCATTTCTGCCTCGCTCACATTTCCGATCATCGCGCAGGAGACGGAGCGACCTGTCAATCAACTGGAGTGGCATTGGCACCCACGCGTCAGCAATAAAGTTCTCGGCATGACCCGCCCTACTCGTTCTCTGATTGGTGCGTCAGTCCTCATGCCTTTAATTAACCAATCAGACAGCGAGTGCAGGCCAGCTAGTTAAAGGCAGCGGAGGGTGGGTCATGGCTGAATGGTGTGCAAAAACTGCACATCCAGGATTAGAAGTGGGTAGACGCAAAACTGACTGAAAAAGAAGTGGGTATACGCCGTATACCCGCGTATACCCTGGACTACACCACTTATGTAATGTTAATTTGCCTTATTGCTTGCAAAACTCTTACACTTGGTTTGATAACAGCTTCTGCCGCACTCAGTGTTTGCCATGAGAGCAAAAGAGAAACGAGGCGGTGAGAAGTGGACGGAGAATGAGAAAAGCCCGTTGCCGAGTGCTCCTTTATGACAAGATGAAATGAAGCAGTCAATTTCCTATACACATGTTGGACAGAATTAAGACTGCGGCTGAAATAGCAGTGAGAAGCAAAGCCAAGCAGTCAGGGTTATTTCCAGCAGGGGGTTTGAAGACTTTCCTCCCTCCCAAAGTCAAACACTCTGGATCAGGATATTCCAAAAATCGTATTTGTGTTATTACAAAGCCATAATCACAATGTTTTCTTTTTTATTGCTGACTGAGTGACGGCCATGGCCTTTTGCCTGTTGGCCATTGGAGTTGATTTGTGAAGCTTTGGTCAAATATTTGCAGTGTTCAGTCTTCATCAATCAGAGGATTAGGGTTCGCAGACGGTTCTAAAATAGTGATATTTTTGCAAAGCAAGTTGAATTTAATGATAAGGTAGTGGGTTCAGTTTCTTATTATAAGTGAGAAGATTCAACTACTAGCAACACACTCTGACCACTTTTATAATAGAATATGAGAGCTGCATCATCATATTCTGCTATTAAAATAGTAGTTATGCTCAGTTCTGATTGACACGGTGAGAATATATTATACTTGTACATTGTCACATTTTTGGCTACCTCCAATATTTACGTGACTAAAATGACAGCATGGAACACATTGCATCACCTTCTCGAACTGATTCATGCCTTATTGAATTGAGCAGTAGTTGCATTGGATATCATAACCGTATTATTGTGCAAGTAATCACAATGCTGTGGTTGGTCTGTGTACAGCGGATATGAACGATTTGTAAAAAGATTTATTTTCAGGCCCCTGGCTGGATGATTCCTTAACGTTATCTATATGGGACAATAGCTGCATGCTTTGAGTCACTGTCAGGCTGAAAATTGAAAAGCCCTCCTCAATTTCAACTTTACAGCACTGGCCTGTTATATTCAAATTAACCACGTCAATATTTAGTCATATATCGTAATTATGACCTTCTTTCTGTTTTGGGTCATGTAGGAGGATAACCCGATCAGTTTGTCACAATTTTCTTTAAATTTGCGGTTAAAAATGTTTCTGTGGTTCTTACACCTGTCATCATGTGTTTCGGTGTTACATCAATCAAGAGAAAGGAGAAAGCATGCAAATCCAAGCCTTGACTTGTATGTTAGGGATCAAGAGCAGGACTGTTATAGATTTTATAAATGATAGCAGTTTCAATATATTGTGCATCTTGGGCAAAAAGGAAATGCATCGTAATTTGTGTGTATGCAAGGTTTCAGTAGATGTTTGAAGAATCCTTCCAAATTCAAGAGCGTATGCGTATGTCTGATGAATGAGGCCCAAGCGTCTTCATGGTTTATTCTTCAGGACATTATAGATTGTTGGACTGCATTTTTTTTCCTCCAGTTTTTCGCTGTCACATGACATCAACGGCTCTCTGATTTTCATGTTGGTTACGCCTTTCAACAAAACCCAAATTATTCAGCGTTATTTACTGTTTGAACATAGCAGAACCCACTTGGGCAACAAAACACACCAATGTTCCAATGTTTTTGCTCAAATGAAAAATGGGCGGGTTCAACTTGTGTATCATATCGAGATGAGCATACCTGGAAATACAAATTAAAATGTTAATCTGTTGTCTCATGGTAATCTTGGGCCGTCAACTCAATTTACAACCAAAAATAAAGGGGAGTGTGTATGATTGTGAACCACGTCTTCATGTTGTGACAGCAAGTTTAGAATACTGAGCAAAGCTGATGGAGGAGAATCTGTTGAACATGTACGCGTTCCGAGTCAAAAGCGGAGCGGGATTGTGCTGAGCTTGGAAAAAAACGGCGCTGATGTGTGGGAAGAAGAGACGTGGGGAGCAGAGAGTGATCCTTTGTCTTGGTCCCATCCCTCCGCTGTCAAGTCAAATTAAGCCTTGAGAGCGCCAGCCTCAAAGAGAAGCTGAACGACCAGGATCATAGGGCCTAAATGGGCCAGCAAGTGCTGAGTGGATGTGCACAGTGTTCGCAATCCATCGTGTCCCGGTCTTCTCAGTGGGGCCCTGCGGCCATCATCATAACCATTACAGACAGCCTCACTCCCACTGTCAAACCAATCTGCCGTCTTTCTGCAAACGTCAGCCTCCGCTCCGTCTTTATGGGACACATTTCTTTGCACTTGTGAACTTACTTTGTGGCGTTAATGGTTATTTCGTATGCACTGTTTTACCCTTTGTAACCTTAATATTACCATTGACAACGCACAGAAAATTCCTCTCTGGCAAAAGCTGCACACAGAAATATATATATAAGGGGTGTGAATTGCCTAGTACCTGGCGATTCGATTCGTATCACGATTCATAGGTCACAATTCGGTTCGATACCGATTAATCCCGATACGAATCTATAAATTGATTATTGCGATTTTTTTAAAACTCAAATTTAGAAAATACAAATCGGTAAACTTGTACATGTGCACCATAAGATTTGTATGAAAATGTATTTATTTATCTGAAATTTCAGGCTTATAACTGAGCCACTGCATTTAACAAACTGGTTTGTAGTCTGTTTCATGTTTGAACAGCACTGAAATAAAAATATTAAGGCTTAATGTTCCATTAATATAACATTCATCCATGCTTAATGTGTGAATCCTAAACCGAAGTAAGATGTTTTGTTGAATATTCCCATAAAAAAATGATGTTTAATATCGCGATATATTGCCGAATCGATTTTTTAACACCCCTAATATATATATATATATATATATATATATATATATATATATATATATATATATATATATATATATATGTATTAGGGGTGTTAGAAAAAAAATATATATATATGAAGATGTGGTTTAAGTGGTAAAATTAAATGTTTGTTCAATCCCACTTTTTTTCAGACTGTATATACTGTAACAGTATGAGTACTCAACTCTTGAGTATTCACCGATTCCACTCGTACTTTTGATACATTAAAAAAAACAAAAAAAACAGGAAGACCTATATATCCCAGTAAAACATTTTTCATTCAAATCGCATGAAATGAATGGCAATTTTCGATTCTAATTTCTAGTTCCTGATCATAAAACAGCCACAAAAGGGCGATCGACCACTGTCGTGAGTACGAAACAAGGCCGTGTATCGGTACTCACCCATCCCTAGTCGAGTTATATGTATCGTTGTCATTTAGCTATGCGACACAGTTGGAAAGATTTAAGCTTAACATGAACGTAAAACACATTTTTAGGGATGGGACGAGACACAAATCCCGTGAGATGTCTCAAGAAGTTGAATCAACATGAACGAGACAAGACTTTTGCAAAATTTGTCATGAAGGTGTACGCTAAATAAGCGGATACCCGAGGCATAAAAAAATGCCTGGAAAAGAATACAGATCTCGTGCTGCAGGGATGAGAAATCTCGTGGCGTTCTACTCCCGCGAGATCTCGTATTACAAGATCTCGTCCCATCTCTACTATTTCCTCATGAAATATACTTTAAATGGACTGCTTTAAAATGTCATTGTTGTGTTTATAGATGTTTTGGTTGAGCTCTATTGAATGTGATAGAATTTCAATTTATTGAACCCTTGGAGCTAAGTTCTCTGGGGTTTTATGCCCCCTGGTCGGGTCACCCATTTCAAACCCCGCCAGGCACAGCCCAAAAAGGCAACGTGAGTCTCCATTCCCATTGGCTCAACGGGGTTGGGCGCATTGTGACCTGGGCGCGGCCACTCAAGACGGGGAAAAGAAGATAACCCTGTTTAAAATTCAATACTTTAAAATACTGCCTTGGTAGAGATGGTCATATTTAGCAGACATTATTCTCAAGCCACCACTCCTCCTATCAAACTCACCCAGTTGTGAATTGGAACATGACAGGTTTGCACAATTAAGGTGTCTGCTCTAATGCCTTTATTTGTTGTTGTTGATTTTTGCAGATGTGGACGAGTGTGCGACCGAATACAATGGTGGCTGTGTCCATGAGTGCATCAACATTCCGGGAAATTACAGGTGCACATGCTATGATGGCTTCCGCTTGGCACATGATGGCCACAATTGTCTAGGTGAGTGTGTGATTTGAGTGAGAGTGTGTGATTTGTGTGTGTGTGGTGTGTGAGCAAGGGTTTATGAATGTGTGTGTGTGTTTATGTTTGAGATATTTTCTCCGCGTTTTTACTAAACTCATTGTCTTTCATAGTTACATGAGAAAACTTTTGTTATATATTGATTAGAGGTGCGAGTAGGTTACATACGATATGTGCAAGTCACAAGTAAGTCTCAAGTCATAATCTTGAAGTTTCATTCAAGTGTAAGGTGACCAGATTTTCACAATTAAAAACCAGGACGCCACAAATTCGCTATAATAAATTCTCACCAGGACCTATTAATAACAAATTTAATCACTAGTCAATCTGGTGACTGGTGGTTGTGTTATTACTTTAGCTAATGCTAAATGCTATCTTGGTTAACAGCTCAACAGTGGCAAAAAAAGAAAGGAGGGGGGGGAATCTATATATATATATATATATATATATATATATATATATGTATACCATAAAAAAACAGTGCTTAATTTTAACAGTTTTTCCAAGTTCATATAGCCCCACACTTTTATCAGTAAATAGTGAAAATATTTCACACTAGGAAGGAGTACATTTTTAACTCTCTAAGCAGAGTTAAGTTAACCCTACAGGATTACACAATTCTCTCAACTCTTCTCAGTAGGGATGGGGAATTGATAAGATTTTTACGATTCCGATTCCGTTTTCGATTCTGCTTAACGATTCAATTCTTTAGCGATTCTTTTTTTGGAAAAAAGATGAATACAGATTAGCATCCACTTTTTTAAGTCTTTGTTGCATCTGTAAACAAGAGACATGTTTAAAAGTAACATGGCCTGACAAAGCCAACAGTGAAGTTTTAAGGTCCACATTTGAGGACTCCTCAATGGGATGCCACGGGGTCCTCAGAAAAAAAATAAAAAGAAAGAGAAAAAATTTGAAAATAAACACATTAAATATTTTTTTAATCATCTTCTGTAGAAATTTTCAAAATACAACTTAGATTATTTTGTGACAATAATGTCCAACACTAAGATGAACTCTGAGCACTCAAAAACTCATCCTCCCTGCCTCAGTCAAAACATACGCAGCCAGTGGAACTCGCGAGTGTTGCTTTTAAGTCATGGTTCGTTCTGTACGTCTTTCCACGTTTTGCAACCTTGAATCAACCCTGATGAAAAAAAACAACAACACTCGCGGGCTGCGCCGTTTACCTTTGCAAGCCGGCGCTGTTTAGTGAGATACGGATTTAACATGAGCTTTTCTTGAAAGATGTCAACAAACTTTCGAGCGTGGCGCCATGTTTGTTGCTCGGCGCGCACGGAAACGTCGTGCGACTCGCGTGCGTGGAGACGTCATCGTCCCACACAGAACCGATAAGAGATTTGTTAGCAAAAACGACAAACGATGCCAAGGAATTGAAACTCTTGGAGCCGGTTCTCAACAAGAACCGGTTTTCGATTCCCATCTTTACTTCTCAGACACTTTTAAAAGTTGACTCCTAAAATACTTGCCGTGATCGGGATTTGATCCATTGTACCCTGAAACCAAAGTTGGTGAACTAGCCACATGATTTATTGGTCGTTTTAAATAAATTTAGCGTGACATCTGCCCGTCATTGATAGATAACTGCCTTTCAGCAATTGCTTCCACGAGTGCTTTATGAAGCAAAGCCATGAAAAAAAAAATTATTCTGCTCAGTGCGTGTATTTTGGAGAGTTAAAATGATCTCCCACAAATTAAACTCTCCAATTTGGTGTATTATGTGTATTACATGTTTGCTATACATGACATAACTCACTTGGGTAGCTCATTTACAACTACAGTATACTGAAACAATTGTTCTTTTTGTCATTAAACTAAACGTTTCATAAGCAGTGGCCACCATTTTTAAAAACATCCGCTAAAAGTGATTAGAATTGCCTGTATTTATAGTTTAAATAATAAATACACCGCAAACTACGATTCCCCAAATATTTTACTCGTCGTGCAAAGCAAGGTCAGGAACATTTGACTGCGCGGTACAGCGTAAGAGTAAAATCAATGAAACATGTTTTGGGGGTTTTCTGCTGTGCATTATAGCATGCAGTTGTCAGGTTCACCCCCCCCCCCCCAAATAAAAAAATTACAATAACATGTTCTATGCACACCCACTAGTCTAAATAAGCTATTCTGGTTAATATTGCGTTAGTGGAATATGAGTTAAGCAGCAAAATCCAGCTTTTTTTAATCCATCTCAGGGGGCGGCCATTTTGCCACTTGCTGTCGACTGAAGATGACAATCGATGTTGCTCAGGTGTCAGGTAACACCCAAATACATCACAGCTTCAGAAAACAGGTAAGCTCTGATTGGTTGTTGTCTAAGACCTGAGCAACATTGATGTCATCTTCATTCGACAGCAAGTGTCAAAATGGCCGCCCCCTGAGATGGATAAAAACGGCTGGATTCCAAAAATCTAATATTCACCAGAATGTCATGTTTAGACTAGTGAGGTCATATATAACATTTATTGTCAATAAATGTTTAAGGTTGACTTCCACTTTAGAAGTCAAGTGTCTTAAGTTTAAGCCAAGCATGTCGCAAGATCTAAAGTTGGAGAGTTGAGTCTGACTCGAGTCCTCTACATGTGATATTGTAGTCTTGCCGAGTCTGGTTCCACCTGCAGAAAAAAAAGGCTTCTCATTTTAATTAGCCTGACAAATTTATAAAGGGCTTGGACCCTGAGCTCAGAGCTCTGAGTGAGCCAGCGGGCCAATGTACTTTCCCATGGTTTCATATTTTACCAGTGCACTATGTAAATTAGCCTCACTGAAAATGTTTTAAAAGTCTATTAAATAATGTGTCTCTTGTTGCTAAACATAGCATCGCCCCTGCTTTGGGCTATCCACCTGACCCATATCTTTTTATTAAATCCAAGTGCACTTGAGAGCTCCATCTGCTTCATGCTTTTAGCCGTAGCCTGCACTCATCACTTCGGCGAGGAATTGTAACCGGTTACTCGATAAAGGAGAGCTCACATTCGGGCCATTATTCATGGAGAGTCAGCTTTTATATGTAGACACACAAAGTGGCACGGTCGCATAAACCTCATCCATCATTTAGTTATAGTGTAGTGATGCCAGGATTAAGGTCACCTTTTAATGAAAAACACCTGCAATTCCTGGGTTTGATCATAAACTTAAATGGTACCAAATTACTCGCGTGCAAATGCCTAAATTGTTATTCGGGTTCATGCATTACTGAAATAACGTACACAAAGTTCAATGGGTTCTTCCTGTAAGCTCCACCCCTCGACAAAGACATGTGCGGCATGCTTTTTCAACGGAACTAACCAGTTGTGGCTGTGAGAGGTTTTCTATTACTCTGATAGTCACTCGCTCCCCCTCTCGGTGTATCTCACTTGGATCTGCAGTGCAGGGTTATTTTCCAAGCCATTTAGAAAGTGCATCCAGTTGTGAGTGGACCATTTGATGTACCGAGGATCAGTTCCCGGCTTGCGTGCAGGTGTGTAATGGCAATAAACGGTTGTATGACGATTACATCAAACAGTTTTGTCCATCAGTCGTTTTTGATATGGTTTTTTTTTGTGCCCCTAAATCAGGCGCCATCAAAACAAAACAGCCTATGTTGATTATTATTGAAATATGAAACCTGTATTGAACTTGCAACTTCCTGTATTGTATTTTCACCACTTAATTGCCCATCGATCCAGTTTGTAAAGCACTTTTCCTCATTAAAGGGGAAGTCAACCCCCAACATTTTATTGACAATAATATGCTCTACGCAGCCCCACCAGTCTAAATATGATATTCTGGTTAATATTGTGAGTTAAGCAGTAAAATCCAGCAGTTTATTAAAACAATTTTTTAATCAATATCAGACCATTTTGCCATTTGCTGTTGAGTGAAAATGACATGATAGTTGCTCGGGGTCAGGTAACAACCAATCACAGCTCAGCTTCAGAAAACAGGTGAGAAGTGATTGGTCGTTGCCTGAGCCCTGAGCAACTGTGATGTCATTTTCACTCAAAAGCAAATGGCAAAATGGTCGCCCCCCTGTGATGGATAAAAATGGCTGGATTTTGCTTCATAACTCATATTCCACAAATGTAATATTAATCAGAATACTGAGGTCACATATAAAATATTATTTGTCAATATATGTTTATAGTTGACTTTGACCTTGACTTGTTGCCTACTAATTGTACGGCAACTACTTACATCATGATATAGTGCAAGCAGTCATAATGTGAATGTGTATGTCGCTTCCAAGTTCATGTACTGCCTTGAGGCATTAAGAACTCTGAAGATTGCTCTTTGTCCAAAGTTCTAAGGCAATAACCCTCAGCACAAACCCAAGAAGAGGGGAAGAAGTATAAGTACGATTTCAAGCCAAGGCCCCAACTTCCTTTTTCAGGTTTAAGCTTCTTTTTGGCCCCAAAGAAAAGATTAGTCCCTCTTGGCCCTGGAGTGGAGAACCCCTAAGCAGCTGGTTCCCAGACAAGGTCAGACCCTCAGAGCCTTTAAAGACCAGATGTGCCCGAGGCTGCAGAGCAGGAGACGTTGTCTTGATCCTTAAAAGTTCATGCTGAGTTCAGAATCTTATGTCTTTAAATTGATTCTTATTGTATGTTATGTGTAGCTGGTAGTCATGCCCATAACATCCCATTTCAGTTTCATTTTCTTGTCAGCCCAGGGACAGTTTCCCCGTGCATCTCCTTCATTTCGTTTCTTTTCGTACTGCGGCACGTGCCACAGGACTCCTTGTAATTGCATGTGTTGGCAGCATAATGGCATCGGGCGGTGGCAGAAGGCGGCGGAGCATGAAGCAGAACGCTGCCTTGTGTGCCTCAACAGGGACGCTGCGGTTTCTGAGGTCTCCGCTTGTCGGCCCTAAGCCTCACGGAGATGTCAGGAAGTCAGCAAGGTGGAAGCAACGCAATATCACAGCACGCTGCTTCTGTCTACGCGGAGTGAGATGTCACTCTCTGTATAATTTAGCCCACAGTGTGCTTTTGTACCCTCTTGAACATCAACATCAGCAACGTGGCATTCAAGAGCCTGATTGCATCTTTTATAACCACCGCGGCTGCTTGCCGCTGGAGGTGAGGGATGGGTGGTAGTTAATCACCACATGGCCAAGCTGTAAAGGATTTTTAGAGTCTTAGGAAAAACAGAGGAATCAATGTCAATTTAATCCAAAACACACATCCCCTTTACAATGAAAACCAGATGCAGGAAGTCTATTAGTTCCCCACTGTAGCACCACCGTCCCCACGTATATGACCTGCGCAATTCGGATGAGGTCCTTTTGGAAACCCGAGTATGCGTCATTATCATTGAGTTTTACTGCAGTACCTTGTCGCTTGTATCGTAAACACTTGCGCGAATACTATTTCCACGGCAAAAACATGCCATTTCACCTTTATGTTGAACATAGGAAAATGTTCGACAAGCATGCCGTCACCACATTGTTTACTTGTGTTCATGCTTCACTCCTTTGTCAAAAGACACATTTCCCTCAGAAGTGACTTGGGGGTCCACCCGTGGGCCGTGTCCCTTTTGATTCTTGTTGACTTACACTGATTTGGTTTGTATTGATTCAGTAGAGCTCAATTCCCTTTGCAATCTATAGGGAAATGAATGGCCTTTTACTTTCACCTCCCCAAAGTCATAACATGATCTATAACACGAAAGCAATGTCATTACAGCTTTCAAGTAACAGCTTTGAGGAGGTCGCATCAATTAACCCTGCTAAGTGATTAGATTTTTGCCAATTAATGTTATTGTAAAAGTCGCAATTGAAACATTGAAAGCTCCTTTGATATATTTTAAGTAGATGACGTCAATTTTAAACCTTAATCCCAAATCCTGTAATCCTCAGAGACTATTTTCCAAGGTTTCAAATCAAAGGGAACGTTTCAAATGGATGTATTGAACACGTTGTCCAACTCACAGTTCTAAGGGCTGTGGTTTGAATCCAGCTTTGCTGTGTAAAGTTTCTTCTCGCCTTTTACTCCAGGTTCCTTCAATGCTAAAAAAGCTTGCAATAAGATTAATTGAAACCCCTACATAGTCCTTAGCTATGAGTGCAAATGGTTGGTTGTCAAAGTTTGCATACAGTTACATCATATTCCCTGTGATTGACAGGCGACCAGTAGAAGACCAGTACCTCTAAACTTAAACCAGCTGGGATAGGCTCCAGCACACCCGTGACCATAATGAGGATGAGCATTATGGAAGATAGATGAATGGATGGATTTTGAATTGGAAGTCATCCCTGACAAGGTGTTTTTCAATTTGTATTTTACTGTAGGCTATTTATATTTGTCAAATTAAGTAGATGAAGTTGTGCTAAATTACAACTGAGATTGAGTGGCAAAAAGCCAAACACGTGAAAATGCATGAAATGTGATGCAAGATATGTCAATCTCTTAGCAATTTGACTTGATTTCATACCCAACTGGTCAAGGCAGATGGCTAGGTAATCCGAAATGTGTTTCTGCTCAAGGTTTCTTGGTCTTAAAAGACCCTGTAAAGTGAATTCAAAACGTTATTTCGAAACACATTTATACACGTTTGCAGATAGTTACTGTGAACTACGTAGTACAGTCAGTACATTCCAGCCAACGAGGCTTTAAGTGTATTTTTTGGGGTTTGGTTCAAATAAGTAGGGATGATGAAAGGAAGACGGGTAGATGTGATAATATTTGATTGACAGTTAATAGAGGCGTGGTTTTAGCACATACAGTAGATACGTCCACAGCGTTTGAGAGTTGAAATAATGGCTTGATTTTACATGAGCCTCATTTTATATGTACAGTACTTGCAGTACTTTTTAATTTTTATTTTGCCAGGTTTGTTAATGACACCGTTTTCTGTGGTGTGACAAATTTACAAGACATTTATCAGTATCCGTAGATTGTGGTCCCTTACTTTTCCCATTTGAACAGTCTACTAATGAGTTCCGAATCCTATGGGGGCAAATTAATACTTCACGTCACTGCCACAGATCAATGGGCTGGCAATACCTTGTAATGAGCACATCATCGTTTCAAGACAATTTCAAGAGTGTATCGCTGTTGCTATGAAGATGCAGATCTCTGCCATGCTCAGCTGACACGGCGAGTCAAGCCAACAAGTGAACTGAACAAGCATATTTGTCCACGACCTTTCACCCCTGCTAGGATAAAGCCAACAATGATCTTGTTACGTTTATGACGTCCTACCCAGAGTTCAGGAAAGCAGAATCTCTTCTAGGCCTAAACACAACTCCTCCTTTACCCTACCTCTCTCTGGGAGCAGTCACTTTGCTTTTGTTGTGATACACATACATCTGGTTTGGACAAGAGTCTCCGCAACTCACCGTAGACGAGGCATAGCGATGAGTTAAGGGACAGATTTAAAATTGGTGCATTAGCCAGCTCTCAAGGTTTATATCAACAAATACTCCCTGTTTTCTTGGTGCTGTTCATTCCCATCCACCATGAAATGAACAATTCCAGCTGAGCCTATTGGCAGAAATACTTCAGAGGAAACTCAAGCCCGAGAGTGGGTTTAGCGACGTAAACGTCAAACAGCCTGGTAACCATCAGACGTCAGAATGAGGGCCTCTTGTCTCCTTGGCATACGCTTGTCCACCAAGAAATGTATCCTGGGCTTGTGTTTCTTAAACACTTCCAGACTTGTTTTGGAGTTTCAGAGAAATATTATTTTGTACGATTTTAAAAGAAAAAAAAAAGAAGCGAAGAGTTTATTCAAGTGCACATACTCACGCACGCACCACCATACACGAGCTTGACACAGAGGCTGCAGTTACGCTGTAGGCCAGAGGTGGCAGTCGCGAGTAAAAAAGTGACAAATTCTGCAATACATCTTTAAAGAGGACATAATTGCTTTTTAATTGCTCGTATACAAATAGTTGTGTCTCTAGAGTGCCTGCCCATCAAGTGTGATACTAAACAACCAAATAAATCCTTTGTTAGCTGCCTATTTTGGAAAATGTGTCTGCTGCCGAGCCTTTCCCAATTTCCCCCAAACTGTTAAGTAACAGTTACAATAATATCGCCCCAAGATGGAGTTTCTCCACCCATGACTTGGCTGCTAGCTCTGTCATTAACAAGACACCCCCAGACTACAGTGTCTGAAACACTAAGTCAAAGGCAAAAGGTAAGCAGAGCTGAGATTAGCTTCTGATAAGCGGCATATTTCTCTGTGAAATTGTTGAGGTGCTTATGTTTGCTGATTTTGGATGCTTGCTTTTTTTCCACACTCTGGCCTCTGCTTACGCATGTACAGTAGGCGCCTCATTCAACTTTCTGCTCTGCCCCAGGTTGTTGTCATGGTAACCAAATCCATGTTGGACTCCACAGTAGAGAACATAGGATGAGCAGCAGCTCATTTGAATGAAAAATGATTGATTTGCGGAAGGCTTCAAAAAGTGTACTGTAAATTTGCTAACCTTGCTGGTAATGACTTATGGAGTGTTAGGCTGAGGAGCAACTTTTAATTATTTGAGTTTTTCAAAAGTTCTGCATATACGACTACACTATCAAAACATCCCTTTACATGGACCTGCAAAAATGTTTGAAGACACAGTCATATTGAATAATAAACATGCCCATGACATGGACATGTGCACCAACTGCTTGTCCTACCTCTCTTATCCGAAAAGATATTTTTAATGCTTCTGCAATGCATTACTTGATTTGGGAATTGAAATCGGTTTGTTTTTTTTACCTTTACTTTAAGACAAATGAGAACAGATAGCAGAGTAAAATGAAGCAAAAACAATGGCAAATACAAGTACATGGACAAGAAACTGTACAGTGTGATTATAGTTACATAATACATTACATTATGGCATAGCCCATAGTCAATCAAAGGTTGAAAACATTGCATTGTCGCTTACTAACTTATGTTATGGGAGTGCTGTGTCCCCACTTATCACAGTAAACAGAGAAGTGTTAACAAGTTCATTAGCTTGAGCTAAACACAAAAACAGCCATGTATTCTCTCATTCATGAATCATGAATGAATGGGACTTTTTCATGCATGCAACTTAGAAAGGTGGCGTTTCTCACTACTTTATTTAATCTGGTATGATAACGTAGCCAATGTCATTATTGCATTTTGAGATCTATTTATGTTTTTAGACGTGTTTTTACCTCTTTTTTTTTGTTTTAAAGCACGTGTACAAGAAATAAGCCGTTTTTACTATAAAATTGCCTTTTGCAAACAGGATGTAAAATTGTCGTAAAAGCAACTTATAGAGTCACTTAAAGAGATGTATTTCTGCTCATTATTTAGCAGATGTCATGTGTGATTAATAGAATGAGTAGCACAGTCTGGTCCAGCACTTTCTTCAGGCTCAGCTGACACTTGTAAGACAAGATGTGTGTTTGCACTCGGCTGTCCTCTGTGGCTGGGTTCAAACCCGTTGCTGTGTTTAGTCAAGTGGCTGAGGAAACGTGCTGCGTCACTGAACTCGAAAGGAAACATAGGGAAATGGGAAATCCTGTTCAAAGCCTTTTGAAAATAGGAAATCTTGTTTTAATAGCAGCTTGCCGTGTGCTTGCCACCTTTCGCTCACTGGCGCTCAACTGAACTACAGCCTATTCACAAACCAAAGCGTCGAAACAGCGAAGCCTTGCACCCCCCCCCCCCGGCTTTCCTGTTGCCCGTTACTGCACATGGGTCTGATTTGCTGCCTTATTAGAGGGTGTTTGCCTCCTGTAAATGAAATACCCAAAGAGGCCAGTGTCCGTCCACTCACCTCCTTGTCTCTGGTCTGTCTAGACCACAGAGACAGTCCTGTCTGCGCCGCACAGAAGCCAAGTATCGGGATGCATACGTAGACAGCTCTGATGGCAGACAGCAGTTGTTTTTCACTCACACTGTACAATCAGTCAGTAATAACTGTCACTGACATGGCTCAACCTCCAGAAAATAAAAACGGGCAACAGATTCAGGATTTTCAGTAAGGCAACCGCCATGTTTACATGGCTCTAAATCTCCGCACAAGGCCAAATGTTATATATACAGCCAAGGCTATCTGAGAAAGCGGCGAACACGGCCTTCGCAAACACAACCAATCTCTTAATCTCGCTCTGTTTGAACCTTCCTTGTCCCTTCGTCTCCTGGACTGACGCGGGGATAAAGCAACGGCGTGTCTCATTTTTCAGAATTAAGGCAGCTCTTTTAACTTGATTAAGACATTTTTTTCTATCCTCCAGAGGATTTCTAAAAAATGTTTAAAGACCAAATAACATGAGCACTTCTCCGAGCCATGCCAGAAACCCTTTCCGCTTGGAAATATTTGCTTTGGACGCCAGCCTTGCCCAGCACACAACACAGGCAATTATGGGAGCTATTTTAAACGGCAGAGATCTACTGACAGGCGACGCCTCATTTGGAGGGATGAAGGAATCAGGAAATGAAACCTTCATTGATGCACTGAGCGTATGGAAAGAGAATTCCCGCAGGCCTTCTGAAGCTGTTTGTATATCTCACAGGCATGTTGTGCATGCATTAGGGACATTTGGGTTTATGCGTGCGTTATAGCAAATTTCCTGTTTCAAGCAGCTCCTCTCTTTGTTATTGTCAACTCCATGAAGACAACAGCAAGGCACACTACGAGGCGAATCAACGGAAACCGAACTCTGTGGCAACGGCGGTTCAAAGGTTGCAGACAGGCTTGTTGCTTGAATGTAAGAACCGGACAGCAGACTCGGTCCACGAGTGTGACCTGCCACCGACTGACTTGTCAAGTCTCTGAGGTTGCCGACTTGTCGGTTGCCGTTTCGAGCTTGCATCTGTCTCTGCATTTCTGCGGGGAAGAAAGAAGAAGACAGAGTACATTTTAATTTGTAACTCTGCCGGGCTGAGAATTCCCCAGAAAGGAAACTTAACCTAAAGGCCTTCTCAGACTGGACAAATAGACAGTAATTTAGTTTCGCATGACGGTTTATTAAAAAAACAGCCTTGTATACACAGCAGATTATTGATGCAACGAGCAGTGGGGTGGATAAGGTTCCAGTGTGGTCGGTAGTGATAGAGCTCAGGTCTCTAGGGGAAGAGAGAAAATGGAGTGTTACCTCCAGAGCCACAGTGCACTCACGCACAGTTCATGTTTGTGTCCTGTTTGGGCAGAGCAGTGAGGAGTGCGTGATTTATTATTAGTGTAAGTCTTAATTGTGCTTGTGGCCATTTCTTGTCCTATAAGAGAACCGAGCCTCAGGCGATCCCTTTGAAAAGGCCCTGCCTGCATCTGTGTGCATTAACTTGGTTGCTTGTCACCCTCCTGCAACCACGCCAACCTTCAAGTCACCCCCCACCCCCCACCCAGTCTCCCTCCTCCTCGAATCCTGCTTCCTCCCTTCTAACTGCATTCCTGCTCCATGGGGCTGACAGACACTCGTCATCAGCAGGTACTCTAGCCCAGGTGGATCGGGTTTCTCACTTGCCAGGGGTTTGTGCTGCATGTGCAATTTTATGGCTTAGGCATGCTGCAGTTGGCAGTTTCCGTGCAAGTCTGGTGTGCTGCCATTTCGGATACCTATTAGTGAAGTCATGGCCTCTGCAGACAGATTAAGACAAGCCCTTTTGGCATTCCTATATATTTTGCAGTGTATGCAAGTACACATCACATTTTTCTCAAGCTTCTTCTTGGTCACTTGTCACTTTTTTGTTTTGTTTGTGGTCCGATTGTCCCATTACATGTTATTGTGTTTTATTTTGTTGAGATTCCACCCATTGGCTGTCTTACTGTCTTTTGTGACACTTAAGGAAGGGAAATTCCATTGGAGTAATTTCAATTCCAAATCCATTCCAATTTTATATAGATATAGTGTGCATG
Organism: Leptonotus elevatus; assembly: GCF_054856555.1. Classification (NCBI taxonomy): domain Eukaryota; kingdom Metazoa; phylum Chordata; class Actinopteri; order Syngnathiformes; family Syngnathidae; genus Leptonotus; species Leptonotus elevatus. Next base: position 10,212,638 of record NC_141240.1, read on the forward strand.
TTATTATTATGTTATTTACTTGAATATGCTATACTGTACATGTTTAAGCAATTAATTAGTAAATCAGGGATTGGGATAGACTCTTAGGGCCAGATCTCACACAAATTAAAGCAATACACCACTGAAAACTGCACAGTAAATTCTGTAAATTTTACTCCAAACTGAGTCTATTTGTTCCCACTCTAAATAGAGTAAAATTTACACTTGGAAGAGAGTAAAATAAAAAATTGGGAGGTAAAAAAGTCACTCAAGGGTTGAGGAACGTACCCACAACTTTAGGTTGGGAGACAGCTGATCTACTGAGCCATGCAGTTCCTGCTATGTGTTAGTTAGTATGCCACTCGTCAGCTGGAAGCTTCGTAACTCCAAGAGGTCTCCTCTTGGATGTAAGCAAACAGTAGGAGTGGCATAGCTCATGTGGTAATGTGGCGGTCTCCCCAGTTGAAGGTTGTGACTTCGTTCCTCAGCCCTTGAGTGACTTTTTCCCCCCAATTCTTTATTTTACTTTCTTCCAGGTGTAAATATTACTCTAAAACTGAGTAAGCACAACAAAATGTAACTGGTGAAGCAAGTAAAAGTTAGCCAGAATTTTACTGTCCAGATTAGGGACCGTACACAAACCATATGTCCAGAGTGACCAACGTAAAGGGTAATTTTAGTCCCACATACATCGCCCTGGAATATGTCATTTGGGGACGATCCTTAACTCCTACTCATGCTGAATGTGTCCTCCTCATCAGCCACAGTTTAATCTTCACTTTCGGCTGGACACAAGTCTCCTGTAGCCGTACTGCTTTTGAAGCGTAATTCCCTCTGTTATGGCCGCCGTGGGACGCAATAATTCCTCGTGCGTGTCTTTGTAGTCATTTAAAGCCATGCAATTCTCTGCGTCTTTACAGCATGCGATACGTCACAATGATCATGTCCAAAAATGGCTGCTACTGTACCTAATGCAAAAATATCTCTAAAATGTACTATACAATCATAATCGCTCAACATAAAAGGATCCTTTTTTCACAGAATTGCTGGTTATTAATAGTTCTTAATGAATTACGTATTTCTTTAAGTGCATTTGTGAGAAAAGTGAGAAGAGATTTTTGTGACTATTTAGTTTTGGTTATTTGCCATGATATTTTTTCCTTCCCGTAACATTGGCATTGGTTCAGTTAAAGTTGGGGAAACACTGCCAGTGCACAACCGCACAAAGTAAAGTCTATAGAAGCCATTTGAGTTTGTTGTGGAAGAACTTATGACCATGCAGCCAGTTGTGACATTCAAATTAACCTCAGAGTTACGCGGTGTTCCGTGCCTGCGAAGACATTAATGTGTTTGGTAAACATTATATTACAGCTTGTACTTATACTAATGTTATCATTTAACTCAAAGCATAACTCTTGTCTTTGGTAACCAAGGCCTCGCAGAGTGACTGTCGGCCCTTAAAAAAAAGATATTCATCTGTTTCTTATTAGAACTCTCTCTGTTCAAAGACTTGCTTATTTTGATTGTGGTTTACAACTAGCACTCTTCGTACCTTTTGTTCTGTCCTGAAGTGATTGTATTAATTGCGTCTTGTGTCTCTTTATGCAGATGTCGACGAGTGCTCGGAAGGCAACGGCGGATGCCAGCAGATCTGTGTCAACATGATGGGCAGCTATGAATGTCGCTGTCGAGATGGATTCCTCCTGAGTGACAACCAGCATACCTGCATCCAAAGGCCAAAAGGTTACATGCACAATAATGCACGTGCACTTTAATGATCTGACTAAGGAGGAAAAGATTAGCCACAAAAGCTTTATTTGGACCATTATCTAATGATTTATTCTTCCGTAATCAGTAGGCCACATGTAAAAGCCATATTTTACAATTTTATGACCACAATTATTTTGTACTGTGTCTGTATTTAAACTGGAGGGTTAGCAACGTAATATGTTTTCATCTGCAGGGGCAAACAAAAGAAGAGTGGTGTAAATCTCTTTTTGTTGTCCCTCTGACACTTCAAATTGAACCCATTCAATGTTTGATAGCTTTTGGAGCCGTTGGCGGTTGGAGTTAGCCCAGGGTGCTGTGAGCAGACAAAAGCAGAGCTACCAACTGTTCCGGATTGTCCATATTTTGTTACGCAAATCCCTGAACGCAACCTCGTTACGCTCGGAACATGAGGTAGAAAACGAGCAAAAATACTTAGTAGATAATTGCGATTTATTTATTTATTTATTTTTTTGCTCGCGAGGAGAGCGGACACAGATGTGCACAGATTACAATTGCCTACCCGTTCTGAGCACACTCCGCCGAGTCCTCTCTTTTTAATAGGATTTCCCTAGTTTACACAGATGTTGCTGCTCTAAAGGGGAGAGGGAACACACAGCAGGATATGAGTCATGCAGATAATAATACAGACGTGTCTTTCTTCGGCGCTGAAGATTTCGATCTATTTTTGACAACACGCCATGTGACGTCAGGGTCACTGCACGCTACATGGACGGTGGCAGGGTAGCAGACAAGTCCAAAAGTTATCTATAAGCTAATTAAGCTAATAAGCTATGCTTATTTAGAATGGAAACAATTAAAGTGTACCTCCGGAGCCTTATTTTGAGGTATTGATGGGGAAATGGAGCGATATTAATATAGTTAGATAAATAACTGGTGTTCCCATTTTTGTGTCTAGCCTTGTATGTGCCAAAATAATTCCGCTGGTTAATTTCAATGCTTGTCGCCATATTTGGGGTGGATGTGAAATTGCCACATTGACAGGCCGTCACTCGCACCCATGAGGCTACTACAGAGTAAGACGCCAGATCGCTTGTCAACGGATGTAAATCTTTCACATATGCTCTATTTATTTATTATGATTTATTTAATCGGAAATAATATAACCCGACAGACAGGCTTCCGGCTTTCATATGGCGTGAGAATACTGACATATGCGACAGCACCTCCTCTTGTCTCATCTCATTTGTCAGCAAATGGCCGTCGACATTCACGGATTGATGGACCTTGAGTGAGTATTAACTCTGGAGCGTTGCGAGAATGACTCAGATTCATCCAAAAATGCCACGTTGAATTGGTGGTAGATGGCTGAGCTGAGACGGCTTTCAACGTGGTGACGTCACGGCTTCGCTCTTCACCGGCAAATATGGCTGCGAGCATGGTGTCTTGATAAATATGTTTCGGGAGCTATTACTGTATAAGCTTGATTTAATACAACCAATGTAGCACACAACCTGTTTGGATGCAGTTTTTCTTGATAAACCATACATATTTCTCCTTCAGACTATCACAGGTACACTTTAAAGAAACACACTTTCTGTATAACAACCCTAAAGAGGAAGAGTGATTCAGAAAATGGATGTATGCTGTCGGAGCACAATAAATTCTATATGAAGGAAAAAATAATTGCGCATTTTAATTTTCTATGACTACGTTCTCATCTTTATATAGTTGATGCAATAAGTACATTAAAATAACTACTTAAAAGATAAATACAAAATAAAAATGTATGATGACGTGTAGAGGTGATAATAATTGTCTGAAAATATAAGAACGAAACTGGCAATATTTTGGATCATATTAATGTCAAAAGTGTTGTTATGCATATGAAAGTGGCAATGCTTCCGATGTAAATATTATCCAACTCATCCCACTTAAACCTTTTTAGTCAGATGCCATTAATATTTTAATATTCATATAGCACATTGAGCACTTGTAAAATATGACATGCAAACTAGAAAATATGTTCAACACATGTCGCCAAGCTAGATTTTCGTTTTTCGTTTTTGAAATATGATTTCCATGCTCATGCTCCTCCAAACAGAGGCCACTCCGCCTGAACATAAGCACGCTCTCACCGTAGGGGCGTCTGAATGAATTTATGAATCGAGCCTTGGAAAGCACTTTGCTGGCACGTCTTATGACAATTACGATGTATCACGGTATTTCGAGCAAATGCGTACGTTGGCGAAACAATGGATCGATAAGGAAATTTCTCACGACAATAGTGACGACGACAACTAATTACAAAGACAAATGTGACACAAATGCGAGCCGAACCCCGACAAAACACAATATTCGCAACGTTTGGCAATGTTCGCATCTCAGTGTGATAGGGGCTTGTCCTAATTTGAACCATCAATGAATGTACATTGGTTATCTGAATTGCAAAAACATGTTTTGGCAAGGTGTAATTATTCAGCAGATTCCAAAGCGCAGCCCGTTCGACCAGAGATTGCAATGGTAGTCATTGGGCTCTGATGTTCCAAACTAGCCTGGATTGTAAGATGTGCATCTTGGAAGTCTCGGGTTCATGGGATTAGGCTGGCCCGGTGAACTGTCAGTGTTTACATTTCATAAACGCAGTGTTATTTGAGTGGAGTAAAAAGCTGGATCGTGTGTTTCAAAGCGCCACTACTCTATCCATGGTGCCAAAAGCAGAGTGTGAGCACCAGGCCTGTCTCCTCATTTTTGACAAATGTGCTCACTATTCCTGCTAACATTTCATTTTTATATCAATTTGAACTTGATTGCTTCCAGATGAAATTTAGATGAGGCGATAGTAGAGATAACGTAAATGTAATAAGACTCTCAGATAGCAGGTCTTCTGTCATTGTTTCATTATTTTTTGAAAGATGGCTTGCCTGCTTATTATTCAGCACCTTCTCATTCCCAACTCATCCAAAGTGAACACTTGATCAGTGAAATACGAGTGGAGCTTATTAGCTGCCGGGACCCTTCAAAGGGTCACTGTTGGATGTGATAGTTCCCTTCGAGGCATGACGTGCGTGTAACAAGAGTACATTTATTAAAAGAGCCTTTGGAAATCGTTATGTTATATGATGTGTGAACGCTCAAATTGAGGTCTGGTTAAGGTTTATGCGCAAAAAGCACCTGGTTAGAGTTACAATATATTGCGGCTTTGACTTAAGTTATGACTTCCTCAGGGCCGTGTGAGCTTTACCTTCATGGTTACAGTAAGACTTTTCTATCATGCTGGCAATGTGCTTGAAAAGAACTAATGAACCCGTTTCAAGTGTTCTGTTTTTTGTTGTGGTGTGTCAGCACAACATGAACTTTGGTCACCAGTAGCAAAGTGTGGCACTTGTTTGATCCGTCTCCCATGACATAATTGGCACGCCACCCATCATGCAGCTAACATCACCACATTATCTCCTGTAAACAAGTAAGCTCCTTTGCAAAAACTCATTTGCCCCCTAAAACGTATTAAAACGTTGTATTTTAAATATTGCCATGGTACCAAAAACGTATTTATACGTTTTTACGTGTTTTTTTTTATTTTTATGCTAGAGCATACAGAAGGCTTTGACGCAGCCTCTGAACAGAAGAGAACGCTTAAAGCAATGGTAGCTTTTACAAAAATGGCCAGCAGAGTATAAGAGATTAACCAGGGCCATGTTGCAAAAAGTCAATTTTCCCCATGTTTTAAACAGATTTGTGAATAATGATGAAACTTAGCTATATTCTAATGCTAATTGCTGCAAAACGGACGACAGAAGAGACTCTAATCTTTTTTTTGGTAGGTTCCATGTTTGTGTCTGTGGGCCTTGCAAAATCAGTCAAAATCCAGTTAAACAGCCGGGAGCGAAGGGGATTGCTTCAGTAAAAACGTCTGGCAGTCTTTCACAATTTAGGTGTGACCTGTGTTGTTATTCATAATATGTTTTCTAGTATCATTGAGAGCATTGTGATGAAGGAAATTGGAAATAATTATTGTGTCTCTGCCTATGAATTGGACCTGAAGAATATATTCGCGCTCAACCTTTCTTCGCGACTGGCTCAGGAACATAAATCCTTGAGAAAATGAAAAGTGAGCTGTTCTCCTGGCCAAGTAGGTTTAAATGCAGGATTTCTTCTTAACCCTGAGGGTGCACTTTTCTCATAAGTTTTACTCTACCCGTTAAAAATACACCAGCTCTCCATTTCTTTCATGAACAGATAAAGTATTGTGAACAAATTTTGCGGATGGTCTTGAGCTGGACACGGCGTTGTCCGACAGTCTGGTTACAGTCTGTTTTCCTCTGCCTGTTAGCAAACACTTGTTAGCATTGAACCTGTGCCAATTAGGCAGCAGGGGTCTGTTAGCCTCTCGGCTAATGACAAAGTTGCTGCCGGTCTGTCTCTTATTAGATTTGCCGTAAGCACCCACCACCCCCCGCCACGCAACCCCCTGAACAGAAATAACTCCAGCCAAATGAAGGTTCCGTCGTCTAGCGGGCCAAAATGTAACAGTTCATTTATTCTCCGTGAACGTTTCTCCTCATGAAGAGATAAAGTCTTTGAAAGGCCAGCCAAGGTGCTTGGTGCTTGATAGGAATAACATTTAGGTCAAGAAAGGGTCCACTGCTTTGGATTTGATTGAATGTTTACCATTTAAAGGAGGATAACAGGAACCCTACAGTGCAGTGTGTGTGTGTGTGTGTGTGTGTGTGTGTGTGGGGGGGGGTGTGTGTGTGTGTGTGTGTGTGTGTGGGAGACCAGATCCAGTGCACTGGAATTCGGGAATTTCAGACTCAGGCAACCCACATATCCATATTTTCTGTTTTGCACATTTATGAACACAAAGTAGGGCAATTACTTGAAGTGTGCGTGGATGGATTGTTAGGAAAGTCACCTACAGCCGCTAATGTATTCAGTCTGCTGCCCCCCCCCCTTCTGCTTATTACACAAAATTTAAATGGTTTAAAAGTTCTGTCATAAAGTAGAGCAACATGAGCTGCTGCGATTGAAGGAGGCATGTGATATTGGAATTGTCCTGTCACTGTAAGCATCGATGTGGCCAGCAGTTTTGTGTCAAGATGGGAAATAGCAGAAAGTACATTTGCGCCATCTGATGATTAAGTGTCTGTGGTGGAAGAGGAAAATGATGACGTCTTGATGATGTAAAATTCTTAGGCCGCTGTCTCCAGTCACTGCTGGAAGGAAACTGGTCTGAAAAAAAAAATGTCCTAATGTCCTAATAATTTGTTTTTCAAGTTTTTCAAGGTCCTTAGCCATGAACAAAACATTGTTATACAGTATGCATAACATAGGTCAAAATCAGTCTGTGACATGGTTTAAGTTTGACATATGCAGTTTGTCGTTTGCATGCAATAGTCATTAGAAGGTCTAGAAAACAAGCAGATTCGATTTTGGCCCTATAGATTTGTGACTCATTATTCAAGTAGGCCTAATTGAGATCTTCATGGTTCCTTAAACGGCTATCCAACTCAGGACAAATGGCTGACGGCAACAACACACCCACATTTTGTGCAAAGCTACAACTTTGTTAATGAAATCTAATCTTATGCATTGATGAATGATGAGTATCATTAACATAAATCATATGTGACCGGCAAAATGATCCGCACGTCGGAATGATTAATATTGAGACACTGATGATGTTAGACTGTTTTGACACAAATGTTGATTTTGAGATTTCTCCACAAGTAGCCTCATTGAGGTCTCTAGTTTCATTTTCCATCAGCACAAAGGTCAAAAATGTAATAGAAGTGTATAAAAATAAGCAATTATTAAACAGTATGCATCCCAACTAGGGAGTGTTTTTAGCTTAGCTGCTAGCTAGCGCCACATCGAAGCGCCTGTTTATGAAGAACAAAATTCCCACTGCTGTAATATCACCTCATTTAAATAAGGAAATACCACAAGGAGCAACAATGACAATAACCAAACGTTGGCTGATGCCTCAGAAGATGACTTGTAAGATGAATGTGATATTCAAAGTTGAGGCTGATGTCTTCTGTTGAGATGTCAAACTTTCAAAACTTTTAAAGGGTTCAAATCTCAGACGATGGCCTTACCTGCGATTGGAATTGACTTTCCAGTGATATTTTAATAGTTCCTGAACTTTTTTCCCAAGGTACTGGTTGCTATGGACATTTGAAAGATGCAAGTACCAAAACTTTAAACCCCTTTTTCTCCAAACTAGGGATTTCTATCTTCCAACATTAAAATCGCTGTAACTGGGGCCCGGAGGTCGTCCTTTGGCGCTGCCGCGGCCTGGGGGGCCCTGAGGTGTTGCGCTTGCTCTGTCCTGGCAGGGGTCGACGGCTCCCCTCTTTGGTGGAGATTTTCATGCATGCCAGATCCACCACACCAGCATCTATCGAAACTCAGACACAATCTGCTTCCTCCTCAGGTCATTGAATCGGTGGAGGCTGGTGTCTGTGGATCTCACTCTGCTTCGTCTGTCCTTCCTTCCTTTCCTCAGTCTCTCCTTTGGTCTCTTGAGGTCTCCCTGATTTTTTTTGGGGGATTTGTTGGAATTTAGATGTTTCTGGGGTTGGGGAAGAATTCTGGTGGGTGGCTCGGTGGGTGGTGTCTGGTCGTTGCTGGATTTCACCTTTCTTGGTTTTCTTTGGTCCCCTCGGGTCTCCTAACGGCGGTGTTCGGTTTAGGTGAACGGTATGGGATTTTTTCTAATAGGTTTTTGGTGAGCTAACAAATACACGCATGCACGCACGCACGCACGCACATACACATACTCACCCACATACAAAAAAATAAAATAAATATATATATATATATATATAAAATAAAAAATAAAGAGCAATGATGATGACATTACCGAATGAACAATACTAAGCTCTTTAAGAATAAAAAGAAAGAAAAAAAAGCAAAGAAAAAAATCGCTGTTACTTTGTCAATTTTTGAGGCACGTCTATATAATATATATCATATTAAAGGGAATTAAGTGCAGAGTTTGAATATATGTATGAATATCTCAAATTTGATTTGTTGGCACATGAGGACCCTTTTGCCAGAGCCGGTCACATATTTAGGCATGTACAGTGATACTAAACAATAAATGGCTGAGTACGGAGCCCTGTGGAATTCCGCAGGTAACATTGCAATACTCAGAGGTCAAAGACACAAGGTTAAGGTCATATAGTAATACTATAAGCGAAGTGCGCATCTCGGCAGCGCGGTGCATTATGGGTAGGCCGGCTGGTAGCCTGCTACCAACTTGTTATTGAAAACTAAGAAAACGAGTCTAACGGGGAAGCGCTGATTTGGACCATTTCAACCGTTGGAAAGCTGATGTTTTTATTGAATCTATTTTAAACCTTAATAGCATGTCGTTACTGACTGCCCTCTGCCGGGGCACGACAGTTAAGTTAAGTTAAGTGCTTATTATTTGACTGAATGTGTGCACTTTACCGGGAGTTGGATCGAGGACACAACACCGGGACGCGATCAAGAGACGGGTAGGAGCTTTCTTCACTGAAGGGGTCAATTGGGGCTAAAAGCAGGTTCTTAAATGACCGTCACTCCATTAGTTTGGTTACACGTACGTCCACTAGCAAGCTTTGTGATGCTTCCGTCTGTTCCCTCGCTTTCAGGATATTGACAAAATAAATGTGTTTAAAACTATTTTAATAAATTTTAGCCTCTTATACATCCGTTTGGATCTTTCCTTTCTGTCTGGAAATGGGGAAGAGTGAACGGAGGTTTACAGGCGTACACTTCCATCTTCTCGAGCTTTGCAATGGTGTTTTTTTGCCGATAAACTCCATTAGGACAGTTAAAAATGGCACCAAGTGCACCTGTCGTTTTGTCACTTAAGGCTGAAAATCGTTTAAACAATGCTTGCAAGCTTTAAGGTGTGCAGTTACGCAAACACTTTCAGCACTCCATTCGCCGCCATTCAAATGACGGCTTTGTTTGGTGGCAAGTTTTTTTTAACTTGATTTTCACGCATGCACAAACGTAATGTGCACTTCGCTTGTTGATGAGGTGTCGCTGTTCAAATCTAGTGAAATAATCACTTTTGTAAAGGACAACAGAGATATTTACCTTGAATCTGGACTGAAAGGGTTGAAATACAGTACAGTACATTGCTAAAGGGTGTGTGATCATGAATCTGAAGTGTCAGATGAGAAAGATTGGTGAATTTAAAAATTGGAAGGTTCTTGAATTGGAATTTTCAATGGAGAAGGTCGAGCAGGCATCGTATTAGTTTTGCTGCACTAATGGATTGTGTGAGTCCTTAAAAGAGTCCTCAAGGTGTAAGCAAAGGGCCAGAGTGCTTTCAATTTCTTTTCTTTTTTGGGAGTAAAATATTGCCAAAAATCATTGGCTGTGTAGGGATTGTACAACATTGGCTGTTCACAGCGCTACTGTATCAAATAAACATTTGGGTTATTTGTATAGAGACGTGAGATCGAGTCCGGGCTTCGGCCTTCCTGGGTGGAGTTTGCATGTTCTCCCCGTGCTCGCGTGGGTTTTCTCCGGGTACTCCGCTTTCCTCCCACATTCCAAAGACATGCATGGCAGGTTAATTGAATACTCTAAATTGTCCATAGGTGTGATTGTGAGTGTGGATGGTTGTTTGTCTCTGTGTGCCCTGCGATTGGCTGGCAACCAGTTTAGAGTGTACCCCGCCTACTGCCCGAAGCCAGCTGGGTTAGGCTCTAGCGACCCCCGCGACCTTTGTGAGGACAAGCGGTTAAGAAAATGGATGGATGGATGGATGGACATCAGAGTAGCTAGTGTTGTTAGCCTGTCCCTTGTGCATTCCGTTTGCTTCAGTGTTGGGTGCTCTTGTCTTAGGTACCACACTATTGTGGCAGGCCTTCTAAGTTTGCAGGTAATGGAGTCACCTATGACTAAGGTGCGTGAGACAGGCTCTCCGCGGCTAACAGGCCTCTTAGCAATAATACTAAGGATGTCCCAATCAACAGGAAGAAGAAGAGTGTCACAACTTTCTCAGTAGGCTCTTGCCCCTGTGCTACACCGCTTGCTTTTTCTCCCACCCTCACATTAAAATGTGAACATCTCAGTAACTTTTATTTGATTCCTTCCTGGGACACGTTCAGACAGGCTTTTATGACATTTAACGGCTCTGGGATGTGTGTGTGTTTTTGGTGCTGGCCAGACAGAACTGTAACAATGCAAGGAATTTTCCAATAAATGTGATGAAATTCCATAATAAATAGTTACATCAGTTCGTGTTGCTTTTTAGAACCAGGGTGATTGAAACATGTTTTTTTCTTTTGAAGTAACCATGAAGTCATGGCCAGTTTTCATTCCTCCCGTGATACAAAGTTATATACTTTGCCAGTACAGTGAGGTTGTCCCACTGGGCACAGGACTACCTGACATGTGTGCCCTGTTGGCTCTCAGTATGCCTGCTTGTTTGCCACAAAACTGTTTTTACAAGTGCAGAAATCCCTGCCCCATTGCTCTGCAGCCCAGCCGTGTAATCAGGCTCTTTTCCTGTTCCGGGCAAGTGGAGCAAACAAAAGGACACGTTTCTGTCACCAGTCCTGTCCACTTCCCCCTCTATCCTTTTCGCCTTCTCTCTGTGTCCATACTACATTATCTTCCCATCATCCTTCCTCTTTGTCCACTTTCACAGGCCCCATGCCCTCGGTGCCCTCGGTGCCCTCGGTGCCCTCGCCCCCACCCTTGAACAAATATACGTCGGTGTCTTGGTTGTTGTTTTTTTAGCAAATGCTGACTGCCTTGCCACTGAGTTTGCTGGACCTCAGTTTAGACGGAATCCCTTTTGCTTGTGGCTTTCTTGAAGGCTGAATCTCGAAGCTGGCCAGCCCAGCACACTGCTGTGGACTACCTCAGTGCCAGTGGGGTTTTTCCACTCACACTTGGCTGTCATGGCTATAACCGGCAGGCCAGACGGGGCTCTGCTGAGACATATTCAGCTGTCTGTCCCTTTTTGATTTAGGAAAGAATGTGCCTGTAAAATCACATACTGTACCTCTGCAGCTGGCACACTTTCTTTTGTGAGAGGATACACAATTGTAGAGTGAGTCCTTTGGGACTTCACAACAAGGTGACCCCAATAGAACACGAGAGTGAAGACGAGGGGGACCACATCCCCAGCAGGTGTTGCGCTACAGTCTGTGACACAGATGGACAAAAGCACTGAGATGCAAGATGAATACATTATGCAAATACACCTATGTCAATCCAGACCTATGCATTGCACACAATACAAGAATGGGTTGCTGTCACACATACCTGAACATGAATGTCCATCCAGGATTTTCAACGTAAAGCCATTTTAGTATCAGATAGCCTTTAACAAGTAGAGCAAATCTACTATGATGACCAATTTTTTTTCCAAAAGCATATGAATAGCCTCAATGTACAAAAGTGCAATTTCCAAATACAATTTGTACAGCATATCTCATGGTGTGTAGTTTTAAGTTTACTATTGTTTCAGTCAGAAAGAGTCAACCACTTGCTTCACCGGAACCATTGCAAATGAACAGTAGTGCATGGATGGATTCTCGCTGTTCTTAACCCACTAGTTGGGCTCATCAGTCAGTAGGTCCATCTGTGTTGCAGCTCAGCCTGACCAAATCCGGTTCAGATCCTTTCCCAATCTCCTTTCTATGTGCTGACATTTTTATCCTTCTATTAAAACTTTTAATGACCCATTTTCTAAAAGGAAAGAATGTTGCTTTAATAGGGTGGCAGTTCCATGCATAGGCCCCTTCTTTTCAGTCCCTAACCAACCAGCACTCACTAGCTGCTTAATGTTCTCCAGTCCGAGGAACATCTCCCCTCTGAGACATATGACAGCAGCTCAGCGTGGCCCATGAGACCTCTTTTCACTACTCCAAGCACTCAGAGCAGACTATAAACTCTTGGCATGCCTTGCACTACTTCAGAGCCATTGTTTCAGTCTCTCTACTATGTGGTTCTCAGGTTTGAACAGAGCTTGCAGCGCTGGCTTCAAAACGCTTCAGCCTCTTTGGATCTTTTGTTCCAAGATCCAAGTTGATTCAGCTTCTAAGCTGGAACAGCTGAAGTAACGCTCTCTCTCTCTCTCTCTCTCTCTCTCTCTCTCTAAATATATATATATATATATATATATATATATATATATATATATATATATATATATATATATATTAGGGATGCACCGAAAATTACAAATGTTTGGCCAAAAATCGAAACACAGAGAAAAGAAAAAAAAAACACATTTTTACTATCATTGCATTTATTATAATTAATTAAAATGATAATATTATTATAAAATATTTATTTAGCACTGGCATTTTAACCAAGCACAATAGAAATTGAAATGTGCCCACACCGTAGACATGTTGGCCAATAGTACATTAAACACCAAATGAGGGTTAAGCCTTTTCTGGCGGTGCGATTGCACTTTATTCTCGCACCAAGCAACGCCCTTCTCCTCCGGTGTGCACAATGGCCCGGGAGCTGCTGGAATTCCAGTCGCATCATAGCAGACACGTTCACGTCAAAAGCAGTAATACATTTGATAATAATGCATATATTTGTGGAGACGGGTCAAGTTGCATTTTACAATTTTAAAAATGTGCAGAATTTCACAAGTTACTTTATGGTAAAGTTTAGGTAGCTCTTAATATGAAAATGAAAATGCACTGAGCTGTCACCAGTGACTTACAAATGCAATTATGGCTTCTAGTGGCAGATAAATTACCTCAACACAAATCAATATCACACTCGTTTTTTACAGTACAGTACATATTTTTAATTTTAAGTCATATTTATGAATTAGTATGAAATTACTGTATCAATGTCTAAAAGATGCAGCCATATTTCTATTAGTTCAGCAAATTTTCCCGCTTTTATGTTAACAAGAGTATGAAAACTTTGAAAAAATATTTTATTGTACATTTAGAACAGCTATAAAATGTGTGATTAATCGTGAGTTAACTATTGAAGTCATGCTATTGATTACGATTAAAAAAATGTAATTGCCTGACACCCCTAATATATATATATATATATATATATATATATATATATATATATATATATATATATATATATATATATATATATATATATATATATATATATATATATTATATATATATATATATCACATTGTGGCCCCTCTTACAATTTTTCAGTTGAGAATAAGCAAAAACAGCAGCATGGAATCTCACAGGGTGCACTTTTACAAATAAACATATAACTTATCATCATATAATTGATTGACGGTGGTGCCGTGCATACAAAAGTATTACTTTTGGAAGGAGCTATGCTAGTTTGATATGAGAGTGCCATTCTCCTTATCAGATGGAGAACATTTCCAAGGAGATGAAGGAACCGTGCCATTAGCTACATAAAAGGAATTTATTAGCTTTGAGTAGCACTTCAGGTTCAGAGGTCATGACCTGTCTTGGGGATAAAGACGAAGTTCCTGAGGGAACACTCCCACTTGTTTTCACACCTAATTGCAGTTTTCTCTTTGATTTACATGCAATGGCTTTCTCTTTTTTGAAAATCCGCTCTATCCCCGCTGCTATTTGGACCATTAAGTCGTGCCAACCTCTATATTTATGAAAAGGTCTGAGTGTTATTGGTTTCATTTCCGCAATACAGGCTGTATATGAGCAAACATGTTGCTACAGTGGCATGTGGTTCATATCTTGAGTTATTTTTCCCTTTCAATTTCCCATCCGTTTTCATAATAACAGTTGTTTTTCTTTCTGCTTCCCATCATTTAGTAATGATAAAAAAGCTGGAGCCAGTGTGAGAGAACGGCACACTGTGGATGATAGCTGTGCTTGGCGCAGAGAAAAGGTCCATTGTGTCAACACTGTGACTTTTATTGGTCCTTGGAGAGATGAAGGCCTAGGTTCTGGCCCCAGACCGGCATGTTATTGATGGATGGGTCTGTAGCATTCGGGAAGCAGGGCAGTATTAAAATGATGAGGGGTGGTGTGAGTTTTGGGATGCATAATAGAGCCCCAGTAAGTAATTTTTAGTCCACTGGGGTTACTTCAACCCCATATTAAGTTCATGGATTTATGGCTCGTTTTCTCTCATAGGTTTCTCACTCTGACCCTAGAGAAGACACACAGAGGAGAAAAGGGGCCGCTGAATTTCTCAACCTTCTTAAATCTTCAGCGTGGTTCACAGAACTTGGAGTGCAAGCCCCTTTTTTGATATCATGATGCTGATTCTTGATTTATAGACCTCGTTTGTCTGATACCTTAGACAAGGTTGGCTGAACAACTATAGAAGCAAATCAAATCATGAGTGATCTTCTAAATGTTCATGACACATATAAATAGATTATTTCAACCACAGTATGTGGTTTATTTCAGTTCAGTTTGTCACATTATGGTTTGGACCAAAGAACGTTGATTAGCAGCAATGGCATCAACTGCATAAATAAATAGAAACACAACAGAATGTAAATCGCCAATCATTTAGGCATTGGCGCTAACCATGACACACTACAAGTACTACATTCTGAAAATATCCTGAAGCAAGCAATACAAGGCAGGTGGAGGATAGAGCTGTGCGATACTAGGGGTCAAGTTTGACCCTCACCTCTCTTTCGACAACCATGTCACCTCCATTTGCAAAACATCTGCCATCTCCGTAACATTTGTGAACAAATACCGCGAGAATTCAGCTTGCTGGCAAGGTTACATCTGCCTATCGGGCCCTTTTTGTCCTTTTCCCCCCCGCCCTGCTTTCATTATCAATACGGAAGTGACAACTCTCTGTCGACCAATCAAAGGACAGCAGCATATCGAGCTCAAGCAAACCATCGTACACTACTGCAACCGGTACCCAAATGTAAAAGTGTTGAAAAATTGAATGTACCAGTCAGATATTTTTGGGATACTTTCCAATGAAACACTTCAGACTCAAACTAGTCTGAGTCGGTTTGCATAAAAAACGGAAGAACAGAAGTAACACAGGTTATGGTAGCTGGAGTTAAAGTCTATAAATATGCAATTAGGCCTGTTTCCGGCATGCTGGGATTGTTCTCCTGTTGTAGCCCCTGAGTCAGGAACTGTACGACAAGCACATGCAAGTCTCAAGAGTAAGAATGCACAAGGTTATACAAGCTTTAAAAGGTTACAATGCACACGTGCAAGTTATTAAAATTACAGGAAAATGCTGGTTTATTATAGAAGTCAGACCTCCAAATGCCCTTTGGAGCGGCAGCAGATTTAATGAGACGTTAATGGAGATGTCTTGGTGCTCCCAGTCTCCCTTGTGCACCACAAGAGAAAGCGAAGGAGACGAGATCTGTTTGGTTTTTAATGAGGCGGGGAGCTGGGGTATGTCACTTCGCTGGGGTTTCACAACAAATACATCAAACATCGGTCTTCTCCAGCCAGCCAAGGAGGGTGTCTTGATTACAGCGCGGAGCAAAGTAGTAAAGAACTACTTGTGTTATAATACATGAGGGTCCTAAGTGGTACATGCAATCACATACTATACATATTTTGCCTCATTTATGCCATTTTTTGTCAAACTGCCGTTAATGAAGTGTCACATTTTCACAACTCACCGTAGCGCTTTAAACTTGATGGCATAAAAGTTTGATCTGTGTTCCCACATCGTTTTTTTTCTCTTTTATTACAACTTTATGGTGATTACCTCAATTAAAATTACAAGTGTACAGGATCAGCTCCTGCTGGGAGTTGTATTCTTTTTTTTTTTCTGTAGGCAGCCTCCTTTTTATAGCCTACACCAAGTGAAGCGTGTTCCAACAAGTGCTTGGAAGCTGTGCGAAGGGGTTGCTATGCATGTCAGTCACCAACAGTAGGCATAGATGTAATTTTAGGCCATGTTACAGGCACGTGTACATTTTTACCCCGCTCAACAGCCCATGATGGTTTGAAACCTACCTCGGTGTAAGCCGTGCAAAGCGGGGGGAAATCTGTGCGATATGCAAGGAGTAAAAGCTCTCGCCCTCTGTGTCTTCCCTTCACAGTGCGACCGGAAGGATCAAAGGACGGACCCACCTGCATGGACAAGAATCACGGCTGCGCACACATCTGCAGAGAAACACAGAAGGGTGGCATCTCCTGCGAATGTCGACCTGGATTCCAGCTCACACGTAACTCGGACTGCAAATGTAAGACATAACTCGTAGTTCATTTCCTTGGAAGGCGTGCGCACATGCACATGCACACGTGCACATGAAAAAAAAAGGGGGGGAAGGATTTATAGGCTGCTCAGGAGAAGGTGATAGGGGTTGGAAACCTGCCGATGATGGATAATTGCACTCATTCCACAAATACCTTCAGGACAGACTCAAAGAAGACATTTACATTACATTACCCGCCAGGAACTAATCTTCTAAATGATCCTCATCAAGAAAAGCATGCTTGTCAAATAAGGAATGATCATTTACTCAAGCAGGGCAAGTGCTGAGGTTATGCGAAGGGGACCGCTCTGACGGACAGCGCACACTTCCTGTTGCCGTGCAACCAAGATCATCCTGTCAGAGCTGGGGCCACGGTTGATGGGGGATTTGTCTGTGTTTGGACAAGGATCGGAGAAGTGTTATTCTATAGTTTTTCTGTGACAGCCCAGGAAAAGGGCAAAAAGGGGCTGGGATGGTCGAGTGTAGACAGGATGGGCCGCCTTCTGCGCTTTACCACTCTGTCATCACACGTGGGTTAAAAGTGCCAAAGATTAGGCTTCTTTCAGCACCTAGCGCAGAAATGTGGACTTAAAAAATTGCAGTCGCCAATGTGTAAACACACATACAACAATAAACGTCGACCTCTCATTCATTTTGAGGGAAACCACGCTGATGTGGTGAGTTCAGGAAATGGGGCAAAATTCATTGCGATTATGATCACAAGTGCTTCTTGTGATGTAATTCCACCTTTCGATGTCATTTCACTTTCACTTTTGCACAACTTTGTTTAGTTGATATATGACAATTAACTCATTCACTCCCAGCCATTTTCACTGAAGCAAACACCTTCGCTCCAGGCTGTTTTACTGCATTTAGACAGATTTTGCAAGGCCTACAAAATGTTGTGCACTATTGCTATAAAAACATGGAAACTACCAAAAGAAAGATTTTTCGCAGCAATTAGCATTAGAATATAGCTAGGTTTCATCTTTTGAAAACACTGGGAACAAGAGCTTTGTTGCAACATGACCCTGGCTGATCGCTTATACTCTGCTGCCACCTGCTGGCCGCTTTTTGTAATAGCTACCATTGCTTTAAGCGACCTCTTCAGGACAGAAGTTGCACCAAAACCCTCTGCATAAAAAAATATTTAAGAAAATAAAAACTTTAAAAAATAAAAACGGATACGTTTTTGGGACCATGGCAATATTTAAAATAGAAAGTATTTATACATTTTTGGGAGCAAATGAGTTTTAAGTGTTATTAATGTGACTTCAGAAATGTAGGCATATATATATATATTGCCCTTCAATTTTAATATTGAAGAAGATTCTAAATGATTGAAGATTCCATCTAGGGAATCTAACACACAGGGCCCAATTTAAGCAACATGAAGGATGCATGTAAGGATGTGCCTATGCCTCATTTTGGACAATATGAGCTCATGTTGCGGCATCCTGGCGGCCGTGGCACAGGGTGTAGAACCGGTCGTCCAGTAACCAGAAGGTTGCCTGTTCGATCCCCGCTCTCCCCAAGTCATGTGTCGTTGTGTCCTTGGGCAAGGCACTTCACACACATTGCCTCCAGTGTTACTCACACTGGTGTATGGAAGATGCAAATATTTGGTAGTGGTCGGAGGGGCCGTAGGCGCACACTGGCGGCCATGCTTCCGTCAGCCTGCCCCAGGGCAGCTGTGGCTACTTAAGTAGCTTACCGCCACCACAGTGTGAATGTGTGAGCGCACGAATAATGCAACCACTGTGAAGCGCCTTTGAGAGTCCAAAAAAGCGCTATATAAATCGAATGCATTATTATTATCATTATTATATGCAGCCCAATTTTAGCTTGTTACAAATCTTAGACATAAGAAACCATTCCTTATTTATTAATTTCTTTCTGAATAAAAGTCTGTTATCTTGATTGATTTTGTGCTCTTTGTTAGTGACCTGTAACTATGGGAATGGTGGCTGCCAGCACATCTGTGAGGAAACAGACCATGGCCCCAAGTGTTCGTGCCACATGAAGTTCGTCCTGCACACGGACGGGAAGTCTTGCGTTGGTGAGTCTTTACACCCTCATACGTCTGAAAATAAACTAAAAACATGGAAGCACACATTTTTGAAGTCAGCGTTCAATGTCCTCGAGTAAATTCAATTTATGTTTGGAATTGAGTATATTCTGATTATGCGAGTTGAAATAGAGGCCTTGTTCCAGTAGTTGTGAGTCTTTTCTCTTGATGTGTGACATACAAGGGTAAAAGGCTGCCACCGACTGTGCTTTCCCTTTGCTGCTGCTCCAATAACCTCTCACTTCCTGCATCTGCTTTCGGCTTCTCTTCCTCCTCCTTCTCCTCTTGGCTGGACTCTGTGCAACAGCTCTACCAGTACTTCTCCATTTCTGCAGCCATGCAGACAGACACACACCCTCCATTAGTTCCTGGGTCAATTCCTCCACTGCTGCCCGTTGGGGATTAACTCGCACACCTGACCTAACCTTCCATTGGCATTTGTCAGTGTTTGCCTCAGTTGACTTAAGTTGAGTAAAAATCATTCAGCTCCTCGAGCATATTGAACCGCGCTGAAGGGCAGCTTTCCATCAGATGGGACCTTCAGGCGAAGAGCAGTCAAAGCACTGGTCTTGATGAATACTTTACATTTGGCCTTGCAGAATTTGCACAGACATTTGACAATCGGCTGTATGTTGATAAGTTACAGTATATGCTTTAGCATGGCAGTCAGTGGAAGTCATTTTGAGATTTATCATTGCTAAAGACTGTTTCTTATTCTTTTTTTATGTTCTTGTGAATGCAATAGAAAAACCTACTCACAGTACTACAGTATGCTTCTGTGTTTATGTTGGGTCGGACTTTGCTTCCCTGTGAGAAGGACGAGTGTATTGCCAGAATTTGATGCCACTGTTTCAGAACAGGCTGTTGTGATGATTGATTGGTTTTAGAAGGTGTTACATTTGAGAGCTTGGCTTGGCGAGCAGCTGATCCTCTTTACTACCGCAAATCCCATACGGGCCAGACCTATGTCAAGGTCTGGTCAACCAACCTTCCATTTTATTGAGAGGCCAACGGGATGCCACAAAGTTGACCACAACCGAATTCTACGTCTTAGCCAGGCCATTTCCGGAGCAAATTAAAAGAAAATGTACGATGTATGATGGGCCAATAGGAAGAAAGCAGTTAGTTAAAAGCTCAGATTCCCTCTCAGAGTCAGACTCTGCATTTCCTCGACACTCTTATTAGTTGATGAAACCTCAGGCAAGCAAACACGCTGCCAAATCAATCCCTGATGAGGTACTAAGTGATGAGAATGCCTCCACCACTGCTGTGTTTCCATTATGAAGTAACCACATCTCTTTGGCATATACAGTAATACGATATGCTGACAGCGGATGGTTACGTTAAAGGTAGCACAGCTTGTGTTTGAGCAATAAACATAACTACATGCATTAAAGTAAAGCGTTGATTAAATACTTGTGTATGACATTCAGAATATTTGTTCATGTCAAACTATTGGGGTCATTTCCTTTTTTCATTTTAAATTATGCAAGCAATTAACTACTTGGTAAAAGAGGAGGATGAGCGTGTGCAGTGGATCAAAACATTTTTTTGAAGACGTCCTCATAACATTAAATGTCGAAATAATTAACACATAACATGTACTCTTTAAATTTGGCGGGTAAAAAATGTTGACAAAAAGCCTTCTAATTAAGCAATTAATCAAAATTCTAAGATGTGCTTAATCTGATTTTAAAAAATTAATCGCCTGACACCCCTAATATATATATATATATATATATATATATATATATATATATATATATATATATATATTATTTGCAAATAGTTTTTTTTAATCAAGCTAAATGTTGTACTTAGCTTATCCTTTATCGTGCTCGTGTTGTTGTTAGGAGTGTGTTTGTTTTGTTTTTTACTCAAAATAAAATAAAATAAAAATCTGTCCAAATTTGAAGAAACTTAATTTCAAATATCAGATTTAATCAATAGTCTCGTGAACGTTTGCAGTATTCTGCTTTTGCACTCTCATCCATCGTTTGCTGTCTTTTATACCTTTTGGCTCCTGCCACATTTTCTTTTGTAGTATCCCGACATCCATTTTGTAAAATACACCTCCTTCATCCATTATGTCTCAAATGTTTTGGAGTCGTGTGTTTGGCTTTAAAGTCAGCTGGGTGTGGAATACATGCACTTTTTTTGCCTGCGGACACACACGCATGCATGCACGCACACACACAAGCACTTTAAGAAATATTTGCTCAGTCGCCCAATCAAACGCCACAATCAGATGTTTGATTTAAACCGTCAAAGCCAGGTTTATTTTTTGCATAAAATGTCTGTGTACCCTGCTGGTTCAGATGTCAGAAAGGAGTGGCCATCATGTGGAAATGTTCACGCTGTTGGCAAATCATAAACATTCACAAATAGCAGGCAGATGCAGACATGCTCAGGAGTTCAGTCGTCGAAAGAGTTGGCCACACATTGCAAGGCACGCACACACACACACACGCTAAAAGTTATACAAATATCCTCACAAATATACAAGGCATATCGAGCATGCACGTAGACGCACGCATATTGCCCATAACATAAACACATTTCGCTTTCATTTCAGGTGGTCTCACATTCATGCTGGCATACTGTATGTGCCCTTTCCCTCTGGCTGCTGGTACTTGTTTCTGGATGTTGCATGTTGGCGGGGTGGGGAAGCAGTGAGATTAGGTGCCATGTGCATGCTTTGTAGTATTGATTTATTTCTGTCTCAATAGGGGCATCTCATATTTATATAGGCTTTAAAGTCCTTGTAAAGTGAAAATTAAACTCTTATCAATTTGACACATTGCAGGGAAGAGTGTTGATAGCAAGCCTGCCAAATTTGAATTAATAAAAATAATAATAATTACAAACTATATAGGGAAGTCAGGCAAATAATTTGGATGTGCTCTGAGCAAGTGAGCGTGTCTGCCGAATGTGCTGAAAATGCCCCGCTAGACTTTCACCTGTCACTGATATACCTTCATACGTCAATAATATGACAATGAATCCCCATAAGTGAGTCAAGATGGCCCCAGGCCCAATTTTCAATTCAATTGTGGACCGAAATGACATCTTCAGCAGGCAAACCCTGCTTTCCCTGCTAAAACATAGAGCTGGACTCGTACCCTAAATCCATATTCACTATTTGTATTGAATTATTCCTAAATGTATTCAAATTAGGGCTAGACCGATTATTGGCCTGGTGCCAAATCACAAATCTTAAAGTCGATAAAGCTAGTATCTCACTTTGCTTGTGAATGAAACAAATTTTGGGTTTTCATTAGGGTTTGTAAGATTTTCACAGACTGCTTTTTACTCGTCGCAAAGACATTTCAAACATATTCAGAAAATTTTTCACCATCTGCAAAGATCTTTTGAAACCTTTTACGAACCTTGATGAAAAACCCAAATTAGCTACATTTGCATGCATTTGTTGCTCTGAGAGATACAAGGAACTTTTTATTTATGGATTTATTTAATTTCCACTTTATAAAAAAAATGGTGCTGACACTAGGAACTCCCTGAACTGTTTACTTAAAATAAATAAATAAATAATTGATTAATTGATCAATTAATTAATTAAGTAATGTTGAAATGTTGGGAAATTATTTACTGTAGAAAACTTTAAGGAACTATTTACTTACTTAGTTTTAAATTTAGTTTAACAAATGCAAATGACCCTGGAACCTCCCTGCAATTTTTGTTATAATTTTTGACCAAAGCTGTCATATGTTTTCAATTAAAAGAAATTTATAAAAAAAATTATACTGATATTTTCTCTTTTATTGCAAATGAATATCATCTCTAAATATCGGTTATCGGTCTATTTGACTACTAGTAATCTGTGTCGGTATCGATCTTGAAAAAATATGTCACATTCACTATTTTGAAAAGCCAGAGAGTATACGTGTGCATTTCGACTGCCACTTTTAACTCTGGAAATTGTTTTGTTTTTAGTGTAAAATGGCATATTTTCACCAGGATCCCTAGCTGTGCTGTGGCCAAAGGTTCAACCCGAGTCGGTTTTTATGCCTATTGGTGGTGGATCCCCATTCCACGATGGTTCTGCCTGGTTTCTAGCTAGCTGTGTAGATGTCTCCCCGGGATCCCCTCCGCTTGTTGCTGTGTGTGACGGAGTGAGTGAGAGGCTGGCAGCAGACTAGCGACAGAGACATTGATGCACTATGCGGAGATGGGCTTTGTTGACCGTACTGTTCGGTTCAGCGTTTTCAGTAAATATCTTCAAACATATCATGTATAATATATTTTAAAACAAATCTCCGAATTCGCTTTACAGGGTAGCTTTTATCACTCTTATTTTTTATGGTATTAATGGCATATTTGGTGTGAATAGACACGGTATCTAGTTTGAGCAATTTTTTTTTTCAGATAAAATGGGAAAACTTTTTTTTGTAAAATGCTGATGTAAATAAAGTAAAACAAGTCCTCAAGAAGCCAATCGGGCAAAACATCTACTAAGGCCCAAAACCTGTGTCCTGCAGGGGATGGTAATGTGGTCTTGGGTTGAGTTTTCAAACTAGAACATTGTAAGAAATTTCCACTGAACTAAAATTCCGTGATGCATGACCTGTCCCTTCTTAAAGATTAATTCTCTAGTGCTTCTTGACTCATTTTCCGATCAATTGGCAGCTAAACATAGCATCCTGTTGCATTTGGGACCCTTGAAGGATGGATAGATAGATGCTGATTGATTGATACATGCAGATGGAGAGAGAGCGTGATAAATGTCAACTCAGCTACGAAAACTTACGTTAATACGTATTACATAGTTATGCTTTAGAACGATGCTCTTCAGTCTTATAATGTACTTCTTAAGTATCATTTTGAAATGCATTTCATGCAGTGTTTGTAGAAATAAAGATCTAACTACTTTCTTCCATCTTAGCATCTAATTGAGTGCACAATTGACGTTTTGGACAAACGTGGCCCCTTTAGAATTGATCCAACTAAAAGCCTATCAATTAAAAGCATGTTTTTTTGTTTTTTTATGCTGGAGCTAGTGACCGCAGACAAACCTGACATTGTTGACAAAATTTACAACGTAATACTAAAATATATCTGACACTATTAGAAAGCAAAAAACACAACAAGTTTGTCCCGGACGTCTTTCAGCTTGCAGCACTAACCATTTCTCACTCTGTCTGACCACGCTCACAATGCTCACGCTTCCCAGCAAAAGGCTCAACTTACACACAAAGCAAAACTACACTGCACTTTTTCTGCAGTGTGTGAAAGATTGATTTAATTTGCATGACATGCATGCTATGCGATAACACTTTTGCCTTTAGATGTCACCTTCATTTTTTGGTTTTAGTTTTACAAGAACCTGTTCACTCTTGAGGTTTGAAAACAATCATAGTTTTACCATGTTGCTGTTGCCAGTAAGTCTCCATTTACAAGATGCCTAATGTCATTTTCACCTTTTGTATTAAGAGGCAGCTCAGAAGACATAATTCCTCCTCATCATGTTACTTCTTTGTACGTTCTGTGAAGCTCAGATGATTTATGACAAACAGGAATGCTGCAAGGTTCAAGTGTAACGCTGGACTAAAGTGGTGTTTTTGCAATGTGTGTGTGTGGGCGTGGGTGTGCGTGTGCATGCAGGGGAGAGGAGTGTCCAGTCCCAGGCAGCCCCACAGCTGTTCCCTAATGGTAAATATGTGTTCCTCTGACTCCTCTCTCTAGGGGTACATGGGTGTGGGCAGTATAGGAAGCTAACCTCACAGACACCCATCAGGCCCTTCCGCACCTACAGGGGGGCATCTTCCCTATGACCCTTAGCCTCTTCTATCTTCTTCTTTCTTCTGTGAATGCCCTCTCAATAACAGCTGTTGCCTGTGTCAAACCGCACCTTTTCAAAACACAGCTGCAAATACAGTTCTTCCAACAAGCAGTGGGAACTTTATGAAAAGATACTTGAAGCCAGGTTGATTTGTTTGCACGCAGAGGGTAATTTGCCAAGCACAAAAACCCCAACACTGTAATCGTGATGCCTTTAAGGATGTTTCTTTGTTTTGATTCAAGTGATCTGAGTGAAATGAAGCTTGCACTGTTTCAAACTCTTAGTCTAAGTGTTCCCTGAATACCATCAGCAGAGCCTATTAGCTTTGGTAAGGGAGCCAATAATGAGTCCATGATTGGCACTGAAACAAAGGAAGGGGGAAAATAGTGTTTAAAGAAGTACACAAGCCATGTGTAGCAGTTGACATGGAATTAACACAATATGGGAAATGTGCAGTGTATATAGGATTATCAAATTTCTTAGACACTTAAGCCTCGTTTCCACCGACGGTATCTACTCTACTCTACTCTACTCTACTCTACTCTACTCTACTCTACTCTACTCTACTCTACTCTACTCTGCTCTGCTCTGCTCTACTTGGCTTTACACCAAAAAGCAGTGCGTCCCCACTGCCACAGCCACCACCCCGTAACCCCTCCTCACTTCGCTAGTGATGTCATGCTAAAGCAACCGCAGCTAGCATGCACTGCAACACAGGCAAAAACAATGGAGAGCGCATATGTTGGGTTTTTTTGTACCCGGTGCTTGGTTTGTGCCTGTTTATTTCAGCCAGAAGACATCGAATGTATATGCAGCAATCAGAAGACTGCATTCAATAATGTTAAAAAGGTTTGCACCTCCCCCAAGCATGAATCTGTTTGAAAGCCATTGTTGTCCTCTCTTCGTCGTTAATGGCAGCTGTTTTCCTAGGGTGGTGGTTTGCCCAGCTGCACATTGATGACGACATGTCTCGCACCAATCATTGGCCTCCAAAATAATTACGTCACATTTTGGAACTGGGCTACTTTTTTTTAGAACCGCAAAGGAGCAGCAGGTACCAGAAAAAGCAAGCAAGTAGAGTAGAGTAGAGTAGAGTAGAGTAGAGTAGAGTAGAGTAGAGTAGAGTAGAGTAGAGTAGAGTAGTGGACTCTAAATTGCAGGTTTGCTGTACGCATGCTGTCCAATGAGTATTACTCCCTTTTAGTCATTTTATAATGCAGCCCGTTTTGGAGGGGATCTCGCTTAAAGGTGGAATATGCAGTTTTTTAGCTGCTAGCAAGATTTGAATGTAGCCTCCCTTCACTGTAGTCACTGGTTTTGTCTCGGGCAATGTCCAATTCCTTCTTTTGAGCTTCTGAAGCTTCTTCTCTCTGCTTCTGTTTTCTAATCATCTGCCCAAGTAAATGGGGGATGGACATATATTGTCATTTCCATCCGGAGGTGGAGGCCAAAGTTACTAAACAAATCCATGTGAGACTTCGAGGATGTGCCCGCATGTGCACCAGGAAATGATTGACAAAACCCCTTGGTTGCACCTTCATTATCTACAGTCTGATTGACTATTCTTGTTGCAACGTGAAAAGTTCATCCACCCATTTACTTCTACTTATCCAAGGTGGGGTCGCAGGGGGCAGCAACTTTAGCAGGGAAGCCCAGACTTCCCCCGCCCCAGCCACTTCGTCCAGCTCTGGGATGCCAAGGCATTCGTTCTTCGGCCAGTAAGAGATAGACATAGTCTTTCCAGCATGTCCCGGGTCATTCCTGGGGCCTCCTCCTGGTGTATCGTGTCCGGTGCACCAGGTAGGCGTCTAAGAGGCATCCTAATCAGATACCTCGACTCGCATCCCTTGTATAGGGCCCACAGCTCATGACCATAGGTAGGATAGGAACAAATCAAGAGCTTTGCCTTCTGGCTCAACCTCCGCTTTACCATGACAGACCGATTCAGAGTCTGCATCACTGGAGATGCTTGAGCAATCTGCCTGTCAATCTCCAGCTCCATAACATTTTCCAACTGAGGGCCATGGTCTCAAATTTGGAGGTGCAAATTTTCAGATCCCTAGAATTTACATAATCTGCAAAAAGCAGAGATGCAATTCTGAGGCCTCCAAACCAGAGGCCCTCAATACCTTAGCTGCACCTAGAAAGTCCAACTTTCACCATAAACGAATCAGACTTACTGCCGGCAATGAAAACAAAACTCTGACACAGGTCGTACAGGGACCAATCTTGGAGATCGGTAGAACCACACTAGTCCTCCTGGATTTTAGATTCAACTTTCAGCGGACCTTACCACTGAGGCTGAGGAGTGTGATCCCTCTGTAGTTGGAACACACCCTCCTTTGAAAAGGGGACCACCACCCCGGTCTGCCAATCCGGCAGCACTGTCCCTAGTGTTGCAGAGGTGTGTCAACCAGGGCAGCCCCACATCATCCAGAGCAGGGGTGCTCAAGTTTGGTCCTCGAGAGCCCCTATCCTGCCTGTTTTCCACGTTTCCACTCCTGCAGCACAGCTGAATCTAATGATCAGATAATCAGCAAGCTTTGCAGATTGCCTGATAACGATCCTGATCATGAATCAGGTGTGTTAGTGGAGAGAAACATGGAAAACAGGCTGGATAGGGGCTCTCGAGGACCGAACTTGAGCACCCCTGATCCAGAGCCTTCAGGATCTCTGAACGAATCTCATCCGCCCCTGGGACTCTTCTGCCAAGGAGCTTTTTAATCAACTCTGTGACCTCAAGCCCAGAGATAGGAAAGCCCGCCTCAGAAATCCCAGACTCTGCTTCCTCATTGGAAGACATGTCAATGGAATTGAGGAGGTCTTTGAAGTATCCTCTCCACGGACTCACAACGAGTCGAGGTAGGCAGTGCCCCATCACCACTATACACAGAGTTTATGGTACACTGCTTTCCGCTTTTGAGACGCCGGACGGTGAAACAAAAGGTTCTCAAGCTGTCCAGAAGTCGTTCTCCGTGGCCTCACCGAACTCCTCCCACACCGGAGTTTTTCCTTAGTGACTACCAAATCTGCGTTCCGCTTGTCCAGGGGGTACCCGTGATCTGCCGGAGTCCCACAGGCCAAAAATGCCCAACAGATCTTAGCTTGACAGCATCCCTCAGCGCTGGTGTCGACCAACAAGTTCGAGGGTTTCTGTCACAACAGGCACCGACCACCTTACGGCTACAGTTCCGGTCGACCGCCTCAACAATGGAGGCGTGGAACATAATCTACTCCGACCCCTTGCCCTTCGCCTCCAGGACACCTCTGGAGGTGGGAGTTGGAACTCCTTCTGACAGGAGACTGTGCCAGACATTCCCAGTAGACCTTCACATGTTTGGGTCTGCTGGCTCACTTCATGTTTTCCGAGAATCACGCATTAAAATAATTCTACCGCTTTAAAGAAATTGATTGCTCTGATAATTTGGAGAAGCCAGCAACTGCATAGATGCGTTGTTTGATTTAACTCATTCTGAGTATGTGATATAGGCATTGAATTGCAATTAAATGTTGAGACAACACACCCAGAAAATTGTTCTGGGAGAAGCCAGCACCATTTATCTCAATGCACTGAAATTATCCAGACGCAAGGAAATCTAGAGTCATAGGTCATATGGCATGACTCCTCCTTGGGATTGACTCCAAATCAGCACTTAGATTACTCAGAAGTCGCAAAATTGCATAGGCAGAATAGACAATATACCGTGATCATTATGTTGGCATTTCAAAAATTTTCATATGAACGGAAAAATTCTTACAGCCGCCTCATATTTTCCCTACGCTTCCCTGGTGCGGCTTTGCATGCCAGTTTGCGCCTGCCTTTTATAAGCGCCATTTAAAAGTGAAAACCCAGCGCAATTCATCTCAGGTGTGATTAATCACATTGCACATGCTAAATGAATGAATTTGCCATGTACTCCCCCGAAACGCGCAAAACTAAATGTGTGGCAAGTTTGGCAGATGCAATAATGGTTACACTTGGTTAATTGATCAACTTCAACATCTGTTTGCATAATTATTCATATTTGAATCTGCTTGAGATAGGTTGAAATTGTAATAGTCTGAGATGATTTCTTACACTGAGCTGGGCTTGTATCTTGATAGACATGAAATATCACTGATCCATTTTGATCAATTATCTTTTAATAGGAGCTAAATATTGTACGATAAAGTTTGGATATTTATCTCCGTAAAGTAGATAAAGATGGTAGATATGGGCATGTCACTGTCAATGACATCCCCTGGAGAAATTAGCACCAACGCTACAATAGCATCAGTTGTATCAGAGCTGGAGGCGGCGGGGGGGGGGGGGGGGGGGGGGGGGGGGGGACGACAAGTGTTTGTCCTCATTGGGCTTGCGGTGGATCCGGTGCCTAGGCCAGAGGATTTTTGGGCAAGAGGCGATGCTTGGACTGGTTGCCGGTCAATTGCAGGACACAAACAACCATTCACACTTAAAAACATGTTTTTTAGATATGGGACGAAGCTGGACTACCTCTGGAAAATGCACTCAACATGCAAACTCCACACAGAGGTGTTCTAACAGAGATTCAGACCTGGAACTCCTGCCTGTGAGAAGATGTCTTTAACATCATGTTGCTTCCTTAAGAGAAGCATAAAAGTGAGAAAGACCTTTTGACGTAAAGGATGAGTGCGCTCTTATCCTGACTTCATTCAGTAAGGGATGCTACTAGTGTGCATTTTACTCTTCTTTTTATTAATCTGACTGAGCCTGATTAGGTGTGATATATGCTAATCCTTCTGCAGACAACTTTCTGTGGCTTCTTCTAAATTTGCAATGCATATTAATTCTACAAACCCCAATTCTAATGAAGTTGTGTAAAATGTAAATAGAAACAGACACATTTTAAATTGTATTGAGACCATTTAGGACCATGGTGATTTTTCACTTTAAATAAAATAATTGACGGAAAATGCAATGATTTACAAATCATTTTCAACCTATATTCAATTGAATACACCAGATAGACAAAATATGTATTGTTCATATGATGAATGTACAGTATATGTTTAGATTTTTTTAAATATTATCTAATTTTATTATCATGCCTGCAACATGGTCCAAACCAGCTGGGGGAGGGGCAATACACGAATGGATAAATTGAGAATGATCAAAACACGTGTTTCCACAGGTGACCAGGTTAATTGGAAAGCGGTAAGTATCGTCATTGTGTGAAAAAGGACAATCATTTTCAACCTATATTCACTTGAATATACTAGAAACTCAAGATATTTTATGTTCAAACTGATGAACATTTACTTCTTTTTTTTTTATTCTCTCTCTCTCTCAGCTACCAAAATTCACAGCTCAGGGGGCAAAATCTGTCCGTAGGACAAGTATAAGTCATCCACTCCACAAATATGGTCTTTATGGAAGAGTAGCAAGAACAAAAACATTTGGGAAGAAAAGGCAGAACAAGTCTCATTTGCCATGGAGGACACCACAAATATATGGAAATGGGTGCTTTGGTCAGATTGAGCAAGGTTGATTTTTTTTTTTACTAAATGTGGCAGAAAAGTAACACTGCTCATCACTCTAAACACACCATCCCCACTAAGAAAAATGTTGTGGAGTTGCCTTTTTTCAGTAAGGATGGGGAACCTGGACAGAGTTGTTGGGAAGATGGATGGAGCAAAATACAGACAAATCCTGGAAGAAAAGCTGTTGGAGGCTGCACCAGACTTCAGGATGGGCAATAGATTGCTCTTCCAGCACGACAATGACCCTAAACATATAGCCATGCAGAGCTACAATGAAAAGGTTTAGATCAACGGATCTTCATGTGATCGAATGGTCCAAATCAAGTCTAGACCTAAATCCCATTGAGCAACTGTAGCAAGAATTGAAAACTTGCTGTGTATGAAGACTTTCCATCCAATCTGGCTGTTTTTTTTTCTTTGTTTCCTTTCTTTTTTCTTTTTGCAAAGAAGAATGGGTAAAACTTCAGTGTTTAAAGGTGCAAAGCTGGTAAAGACATACCCCAAAAGACTTGCAGCTGAAATTGCAGAGAAAGTATTGATGCAGGGAATGGGCTGAATACAAGTGCACACAGTGCCATATGTAGCTGATGCATTATTATTATTTTTAGATTTTATTTGTCCAAAATTTAGAAAGCTACAGTAAATATAAATGCTGTCCCTCTTCACAGTTCTGTGCTAATTTGTGTTGGTCGATCATATAAAATCTCTATTAAAACAAAACAAAACATTGAAGTAGTGAGGTGTAGCCAAATGTGACTAAGTTCAAGGGGTATGAATACTTTTTCAAGGCACTGTACTGTATGTTGTCATCCAAGCAACAACTTTTCTAGGGACGTCCATGTTTATTTCAGCAAGACAATGCAAAGTCACGTTCTACATGTTTTGAAACAGTGTGTTTTAGTATTAGAAAATTGAAAGTACTAGACTGGCCTGCCAGCAGTCCAGACCTGTCTTCCATTGAAAATGTGTGGCACCTTAGCACAATATACCACAATGGAGACCCCGGACTGTTGTGCAACTCAAGTTCAAATAATTTCATTAGCGTCCTTAATTCCCAAACACTTTTTGAGTGTGTTTAAATTAAATGTGATGTAACACAGTGGTAAACATGTCCTAGATTTATTTTTATTTTTTTCTTGTTTCATCAATTCAAAATGAGTACATATTTTCAAGGGAAAAAAACAGTTTATCAATTTGAACATAAATCTTTTCAGTGTATTTAGTTCAATACAGGTTGAAAATGATTTGAAAATCACTGTATTCAATTTTTATTTGTTTCACACAACTTTAATGGAATTGGGGTCTGTAGTATCTCCACATTGAAAGTTGAAACCCACTAACTCACCAAGCTTATGGCCTACAACGAAAAAAAGGTTCTAGCAGCAGTTGCAGCACCATTTGAAATGTGATGCAAACAAGGGTGAAAAGGCAGAGGAAAATATTTACAGTGTAAAACGGGCAAATCAATCCAATTAGCAGGACATGTTTTAAGTCAACAAATACTGCAAACATGGGAGACCTCATGAAACTCAAAGTGGGTTCAGTCTTGCCAGATCAAAGAAAATCATGTTTTAAATATATCACATAAGAGGCGGCGGGAGGAGGCTCTCAAAGGAGCAAGCAGACTGCTCAAGGTAGGAATGGGAGACAACAGCTTGTTTAAGTTGTTGCCACTGGATGCACATCAACAATGCGTTTTCACAATTGAACAGTCTGGTTTATTTCTGGATATCGTGTCCTAGTTTCGGCTATTTGTGTCCATGAAAATAGAAATATTAGGAGGGATAAGCTGATTTAGTATCCTGCTTTATCACATTAATTTCCTGTGTAGATGTAGCACACAGGAATTAGCGTTTGCTTTTTCTGTTGCACCTCAGGGGAACATTAGACGACTCTCGGGCATAGCTTGATTTCTGATTGTGTGGTTTGTAACTAAAGCTCAGAGATTTATTCATCCAGCCAGCCTATCTCTACATGGCTTATCCTGTTCAGGGTTAAAGAGTACCGGAGACTATCCTAGCTGATTTAGGGCGAAAGGTGGACTACGCCCTAAACTGGTCGCCAGTCAGTTGCAGGGCACACAACAACTATTTGCACTCACATTAACACCCCAGTGAGTGGGGACTGTATTCACCCATGCTGCCTGCATCAAAGTCAGGTGAACGCACCACTGCAGCATCACTGACAGCTCAGAGATTTAGTCAGGTAATTTTCGGATAAGCACAGTGCTTTCTGGCTAGCTAAATGTTTCGTTTTATTCTTACGCCAATTTGAATCTGCATTGTGCCTTTTTAACTCATTCACTGCCATAAATTCATTGAAAAATATATATATTATAAAAATTAGGGGCAAGAAGCGATTAAAATTTGTAATTGTAATTAATCGCATGACTTCACTAGTTAACTCACGATTAATCACAAATTTTACATCTGTTCTAAATGTACAATGAAAAAATTCTAGGTTTTCATACTCGTGTTAACAAAAGTGAGAAAAAATGTTAAACTAATAAGAATAGTTAAAATAATTTGTTGACGTTTATAGCCGTCAATGGCAGTGAATGAATTTAAGAACAAAGAGAGAACAAAAATTATAAAAAATTCGGGGCGTCAGGTGATTAAAGTTTTTAATCGTAATTAATCACATGACTTCACTAATTAACTTGCAACTAATCACAAATTTCATATCTGTTCTAAATGTACAATAAAAAAATTATAGGTTTTCATACTCTTGTTAACAAAAGTGGAAAAAATGGTTAAACTAATAAAAATAGTTAAAATAAAATGTTGACGTTTATAGCCGTCAATGGCAGTGAATGAGTTAAAAAGGCAAACTTTTGTATGTGGTTGCCTTTAAACATAAAATGATAAGTTGCATGGTTTACTTGACAACACTTACTGTATGATGTGTGTGATATGCAAGTCCATAAGCTAGAAATCTGCGGTTTTAGTGGAAAAAAGAGGACTATGATAGAGCGAAGCTGCAGCGGCTCAAACGTCATATTGGGAAATATCTGCCGTTGTTAATTGCAGGTCCCAACCTGGTGATGAGGCTGGTGTGCATCCAAAACTCACAAAAGCCAAAGCATTCCAGAGCGTGTGCCTTTCGCCGTGTCCACTAAACCAGAATGTCAGAAATACTTCTTTGCTCTCTTAGCACATGATCATTACAGTTGGTGGAGATGTCTGCCTAAGCGTTTTCGAGTCATGCCCTGACACCGTCTTATCATCTTGTCTGCCAACTGCCTCTGCTCGCCCTTTGCAATTCTGTAAAACCATAGCACTGAACTTTCAGGTCTGGGATTGGGGGCAGCGGAATCAAGGCCCGCTCGACCCACAGCTGTCTGTCTGAAAAAACAGCTACGACATTCGACCAAATATTGTCAGCAGATTACAAAAGGATTAACTCTCTAAAGTGCCTTAAACTGCTAAAAATCTTAACTCAAAGCAGCCAAGGAAAGAAAATGCAATATCACACAGTATCGTTTCTCTTGATGTTATCTTTACAAAGATTTAGTTATTGAGTAACCCCGAGCAACCTACATTTTCGTAACTTTATGATGGAGTGTTTATTTTATGCATCATGTACCTGATATATTGCCGTGTCATGTACAGCCTTCAGCAACAACATGCACTGTTTTGATCTGTTGTCTATGAGACCACTATTAAACATAAAATGCCATCACGCCAAGCACCTGTTTTGCTTGGATGCATTGCTTCTGCCGTGCAACTGAGCTTTTTTTTTTCTTTTTTCTTTTTGTGCTCAGGAAAGTTTTGTAGTGGCTGCAAGGTGACAGTGAGGTTTTTTTGTGTTTGCTTTTTTTGTGAAGTGAAGAATATTAACTATTGCTCCAGTACTGATGCAGCTTGGTTCCCACTTAAAGGGGAAGTCAACCCCAACATTTTCTTTACATAATATATTGTATGCGCCACTCGTCTAAACATGACATTTTAACTCATTCACTGCCATTGACGGCTATAGACGTCAAAATGTATTTTTAACTATTTCTATTAGTTTAAAAAAAATTCTACTTTTGTTAATAAGAGTATGAAAACCTATATTTTTTTATTGTACATTCAGAACAGAAATAAAATGTGTGAATAATTGTGAGTTAACTAGTGAAGTCATGCGAATTTAATTACGATTAAAAAAAATGTCATCGCTTGACGCCCCAAATTTTTCATAATCTTTAAATCGCGTCAGGCGATTAAATGTTTTTAATTAATCACACATTTTATATCTGTATTTCTATAATAAAAAAACAACAACTAGGTTTTCATACTCTTGTTAACAAAAGTGAAAAAAAATTAAACTAATAGAAATAGTTCAAATTAATTTTTGACGTCTATAGCCGTCAATGGCAGTGAATGAGTTAATATAGTGTTTGTGGAAATTGAGCTAAGCAGCAAATCCACCCATTTTTATTCATCATGGGGTGGCCATTTTGACACAAATAAGTTCACAGTTGCTCTGGGCTCAGGGAACGACCAATCATGGCTCACCTGTTTTCTGAAGCTGGGCCGTGATTGGCAGAGGCCAGAAAGAGGCTTGTGACCCCAGTGAACTTTTTTTTTTTTTTTTGCCATGATAAAGTGCAAGTGCACATCCACTACAGTAGGTGGCAGTGGCGCTGTCATTGTCAGAGAATGTCATGTGTATTAGCTCGCTTGGGGAACGTAAAATATTTTCTTCCTCCAGGGGGGACAAAAATTAATTTGAGAAGCATTGGTTTAGAATCACTGGCGATGGCCTACAGTAAAGAACTGATTGAATGACGAGTTACATCAAATTAAAGTGATTGTCATGAATTCCGTTTTTCTTGACCTTGGAAGGCTTTCTAAAAAGCAGCAAAAATCTTTTTTTCCCCACACACTCAGGCCTCTTTGAGGGCATAATCCTTCTCCTCTGCTTAAAATTACCGTGAAATTTGTCTCCGTCCGTCCCTGTCACATGAAACCCTGCCATCCCATCTTGACCGAGTACCTCCATTTTTTTTCTAATCAGCCTAGCCATGCAGCGGCCAGGTAGCTGAAATTGCTATTTTGTCCCCCAAGCGCCTGGAAGGTTTTGTTGCAATCACAGAAAATGTAATCAGAGACCAAACAGTAGCCAACTCTAGAAAGCATGTGAAACCCAATTGGGCTGTGTTTGCAACTAATTGTAACAGCAGATCTCGGAGCATGACTTTATTGGTAACCATTATTATTGTTACTATTAACAAATATCGCTTTACTGTCATACTGTTCTGTCCTCTTGTTTCTTTTATGTTTCTGTATACAACTAAAACCTCTCTAGTGCTTCTCTTTTTCTTCTCTTTTTTTTCCTGACACAAAAGCTATTTGAATCTAATAGTGGGCCAGGAGACATAAGTAGGTCAGAGCAGCATCCTTGATTTTGATAGCCCCTGTCTGTTTTCCCGCAGAGACCTGTGCCGTTAACAACGGTGGCTGTGATAGCACATGTCACGATTCAGTGACCGGAGTTCGCTGCAGCTGTCCTGTCGGCTTCACCCTGCAGCCGGACCGCAAGACCTGCAAAGGTGACCTGTCGCACATTTTCAATCTGCAAGCCACACGCTACGTTTTACATTGGGATTCATTCAGTGGCATGAACATGTATTTCACCAAAATCACTTCATACTGAATTTGAATCCATCACAGTAATGAAGCAAGGACACACCGATCATTACATTGGTAGTAAGAAAGCCACCCTCCAATCCCCAGGTCAAATTATTCCAAGCGCAGCTACTGTTTATGGTTTCATTAAGAAACATGTGTCAATGTATCACTATGGAATGAATGTGTCCATCTTAATGCTTCAAGCATACATTTCAAGACGTTGTTGTTGCTTAGGGAGACCACTTTTGTGCTCCAGCATGACTGTGCTGCTGTGCACAGAACACGGCCCCTAATTACACGGTTCGAAGAACTTTGCCATTGATGGCCGGGTGTCTGTGTTACCACCTCATCTGACGCTCAAGGCATTGAATCGATCGCAACTGGACTGCTCTGGTTGTCTTGGAAGATATTTCGGCTCTCATCCGGAAGGCTTCATCAGTTCTTCAGAGTTTGTGGGGAAAGGCCAGCTATTTAATATGCGACTGTCATTCCGATCAGAGATGTTGGTAAAATGTTACAAAGTAGTAGTGATGGGAAAACGAAGCTTCATGAAGCACTTGTGATATTTTTTGACTCCCCTAGATGGTGCTCTTGGTTTAAATATAAAGGCTAGTGCAAAGGAAATTGATTACATTTCCACTGCATCTTTCAACCAAGTGTGCCATCTAGAGGAGTCAAAAAATATCACAAGTGCTTCATGAAGCTTCATTTTCCCATCACTAAAAAGTAGCACATTGCTCCAAAATGTACACAATTAACCAGTTACAACTTATTTAATGCATTACTTTTTCCAGTCAAGTAATCAGACTATAGCTGCTCTTCAAATATCACAAAACATTGATGGTCACACTAGCATTTCATAGAGCAGCACCTTTCCCCAATAAATCGCAATAAATAAATAATAAATAAATTGCAATAAATCGCCTTCAGGTTGCAGCAGTGAGAAAGAATGGACAATACCTAAATAAACACCCGGAGTGATCTCTCGTGCAACAAAAACGAATAATTAATGAATCTTAAAATACAGGAGGACACTTCATTCCTACCACCACAGGTCTCCATAAAGGCGCTCAACAAACAACTGTACATAATGAAACACGTAAGAATGGGAAGAAACTGGCATTGACAGCTTGAACAGTGAGGCATTGTGGCCGCCTTCAACTTCCCATTCCCGTTTGAGGGAAAATCAGGGAATGACATCACAAATGCATAAATTAAGTTTTTCAGTGTGTTGACTCACATGTCCACACTCCACATAAAGAGCAATGGATCAATGAGCCAGGTTTGTGTTTTGAAGCAAGAAATACAGTCACTATTTTCTGTCAACTATATACAAAATGATTGACGTTTGTTGCACACACTGCTGTCAACAGAGTGTTATCTAGCGTTCAATAACTACGTTTAAAAAAAGAAAGAAAGAAAGAAAACATGGATTGCAGCATGGTATGCCTTCGAGTTTAAAGAAAAAAATCCCACCAGATTGTGTGATTGCAGGAGGTCCACAAGTTTAATCATTATATTTATAAACAATGTACACAGTGAATGTTGAGTTTTTCCATTACAAAATTAATAGTTAAATATGTATAGTAAAACAAATATTATAATAATAATTAAAGACTGCCTCTATTTTACATTTTATTTAAAAATATGTTTATGTTAATTGGTCTAGACTCCTTTTTTTATTATAATAATAATAAGAATTATTATTATTATTATTATTATTATTTTAACAATTATTATTGTTATTATTATTTTTATTAACAAGTAGACCATTTATGTTAAGTGAAATCCAGAAATGACAATTTTTTTAGTAAAAGTAAATATGTTAATACAAAAAGGTTATCTTTATTTTTTTTGTAATAAAAATTAACTTTATTCGTAAATGTCACTGTTGAAAATGCACTTCCAATCAACCCGGTGTCATTTTAATGTTTAGCGGGGTTGCCGATTTCTGCTCAATGTAACTTGTAATCTGAAAATAAAACTCAATTACTTTTAAAACCAGGTAATCAATCAACTAAGTTACTTTTTGAAGGTATGTATGGCAACACTTTGAATGCCCTGAGAATGAGATGACCTGGATGAATGCGAACATTCACAAGTACAGCTCATCTAACAAACCAACGTGCTTGTCAATTTAAAGACTTAACTATGGCTGTTTGAACATTCTCATGATGCACTTTGCTTTTCGGTTTCAGCAGTTTTTGTCCTGCTAACAGCTTTCCAAGTCAGAAACCCCCTCAACTCAAGCAACCTGACTGCCTTATTTATATTCGCTGTAATATAATAAAATAAGCATTATATCAGGATACTGAGGAAACAAAGACTGAAAGACAGTGAGAAGGCACGGTGTCCAAAAACATAATTTTGCTTCCTACAGCTTGCAATAGCACACTAACATCTCTAATAAAAGTTCATCTTCTGGTGTTAGTTTGGTTTGAGAGGAAAGAGCAGGAAAATAAACGCAGGCTGCACTGGCGCTCGTTGCGGGTCGGCCACTTCTGAAGGGCGGAAAAGAGAATGGGACAAGGACGGAATTATTTTGTTCATTTTGGATACATTTATTTTACCAGATGATGAAAAGGCGTTTGTAACGATTATTCAAGATGGACCCGAATCAGTGCCAAGGCAGAACACCATCCAGGCGGCAATGGGCGCATGATATATTGATTGGGTATTGGCTGAAGAAATAAAGTGCTCACTAATCAGAAGAAGATGGCTAATGAGGATTTAGAGGCCTGTCTAAATCATTAAAGACTGATGCATACTGGTTGCAGCATTTTCTGCTTAAAAAGATCAGATGAAGTATTGAAAGTATGTTATCAATACATTAATTGTACTTTCAATTTGGGCTGTGTGATATAGTCTTAAAATAAAAGACTCTTTTCACACACAAAATCCCAATTCCACTTTCAATTGTTTTTTGCCCTTCACTTATAGCAAATGAAAATGACATTGACTTTTCTTTTTTTGTTTTTTTTCCATTTTGGGATTTGCTTTGTTTCTCCTCATAACAAACACTCTTTAAAACTGCCCCCCCCCCCCCCCCAGCGTTAATTTAGATGTATTACGAGTAATTGAAAAACATAATCATTAATGAATTAATATTTTCAGCTGCTACATATGTTACACACTCTCATGGTCTTTTCTTTGTTGACTTGTGTAGGTGAGGCAAGGCAACCCTGGCAAAATATTTGGGGTTTGGAAGCATATTATTCCGGTTGAAAAGTTTCCAATAAGCCTCTGCTCTTGTAAAGTGTAAACAGGCACAATGTCTTTAACTCTTTGACCGCCAAAAACGTTTAATGACGTATGCTAAAATCCTAATGAATGCCACCAATAACGTCAATTGACGTCAACTACGGGGGGGGGGGGGGGGGGGGGGTTCTCAATGAGCATTGTATCTCTTTTCAATGGGCTCCCGGTGTATGGAATTATAATGAAACAAGACAAATCTGATGAAATAGAACGTTTTCAAGGATTAAATGATCAAAGCCTTTGTCACATTAAATCTAATTCACAGAGCATCACTAAACTAAAAATATTAGTGTCAAAGTCACTGTTATGCAGAAAGTGTATCTTCACAAAAAGCTTGTTTTCTCCTTTTAAATTTTTGCTCAAGGTCATTCAAATTATCTACCGGTATTTTCAAATGATGATTACTAAAGAACAGAATAAGGTAGAAACATACCTTTTTTTCTAATGAAAGAAAGGAACGCGATTTTCCATTTGGTACCCACCAATATTCTGTTTGACTGAAGATGAGTTAAAATACTCGAAATCAGCTGGCATTGTTGGGGTTGTTTTTTGGATAATGTTTGGCAGTCAAAGAGTTAAAATAATTGAATATGTTTGCCTTCTTTTTTGTCAAATGGAAATCAATGTGAAAGTGAATGAAAAAGTCGCTTGCCAATTAAAGAAAAAATAAGATACTTGAGAGGTCAAAGAGTATACAGTAACTACACAATCCAGTTGACATCACTGACTTGTGCTTCTGTCAACTACCATGATGCTCTGTTTGCAGCCGTGTCAGCATTGATAGTTATTAAATCAAATTGATGAATCGCCACGCCCTAATTTCAATGTAACTTTTTTTTTAATCTAACAAAAGAATAAATATTTTTTATAGTGCATGCGCTTCCTGATTTTAAGTATTTGTTGTCAGCATTTGCAATTGCAAAATTGCAGATACTTATTCCAAAAAGTGTGTTGTTGTTTTTTTGCCACATCATCATTTATTCATAGGTAATTGTTGCTTCGTAAGAAGATAATGTAGCATTATTTAATGTATCACACACACTACAAAAATTTCAAATTGAAGGTTAGGCTTTTTGTCATATCTGTCGCTGATTTCCCTCTCGCAGACATTGACGAGTGCCGTCTTAACAACGGGGGTTGTGACCATGTGTGTCGGAACACAGTGGGCAGCTTTGAGTGCAGCTGCAAAAAAGGCTACAAGCTGCTGACCAATGAGAGAACATGTCAAGGTAGGTATACACTACAACAAACATGTGAAGCGTACGTTCAAATACCTTTGTAAGAGCTGAATACTGATACACATTGTGTCATATCATGATTTATTGTCCATGGCAAGGGCATTTGTATGCAGTGCTTGTCGGAATTTTCACGCATGCTATGATAATGGGACATACAGTACGGTAAAATGAATCCCTCCTATTTGCAAGGGATTTGGAGTTCAGCAAAGATTTGCAAATAATTGACAACCCTCCAAAAGAGGTTTGTAATTGTGTATAGAAGCCAAAAGATGGTAGCAAATTACTTAGAACAGAGAGGACCATAAGGCCTCCATGCATCTAGAATGTACACTTTCACAAACCCATGTTACAAACACAACTGTATTGAGTAATTAAATTAAAGTGGAAGTCAACCTTAAACATTTCTTGACAATAATATGTTATATGTGACCCCACTAGTCTAAAAACATGACATTGTGGTTAATATTACATTTGTGGAATTATGAAGCTAAATTTGGCAGTTTTTATCCATCTCGGGGCGGCCATTTTGTCACTTGCTGTCGACTGAAGATGACATCACAGTTGCTCAGGGCTCAGTCAACGACCAATCACAGCTCGCCTGTTTTCTGAAGCTGCGCTGTGATTGGTCATCAAAATGGCCGCCCTTGAGATAGATAAAAACGGCTGGATTTTGCTGCTTAACTCATATTCCACTGGCGTAATATTAAACAGAATAACCTATTTAGACTAGTGGGGCTGCATAGAACATATTATTGTCAAAAAAATGGGGGGTTGACTTCCCTTTTAATCAAACAAACCTTCACATGTGGCTTATTTTTTTTTATTTTTTATTTTTTTTATTTTAAAGAGCTCAGTATTGTTCATTCGGAAATGTCATCATCATTGCTCTTTTTTTTTTAAAATATATATATATATATATATACACATATATACATACATATATACATATATACATACACACATACATACATTTTTTTGTATTTTTTGTTTGTGCGTGCGTGCGTGCGTGTGTTTGTTAGCTCACCAGAAAACCTATTAGAAAAAAAAAAAATCTCATACCGTTCACCTAAATCGAACACCAGGAGACCCGAGGGGACCGAGGAAAACCAAGGAAGGTGAAATCCAGCACCGACCAGACACCCCCCACCAGAACTCCTCCCCAGCCCAAGAAACATCCAGACCCCAACAAATCCAAAAAACATAAAATCAGGGAGGCCTCAAGAGACCAACGGAGAGACCGAGAAAAGGAAGGAAGGACAGACGAAGCCGCGTGAGATCCGAGACACCAGCCTCCACCGATTCAATAACCTGAGGAGGAAACAGATTGTGTCTGAGTTTCGGTAGATGCTGGTGTGGTGGATCTGGCATGCATGAAAATCTCCACCAAAGAGGGGAGCCGTCGACCCCCGCCGGAACAGAGCAAGCGCAACACCTCAGGGCCCCCCAGGCCGCGGCAGCGCCAAAGGACGACCCCCGGGCCCCACCAGGGCCACCGGCCGGAGAGCAAACCCAGGAGCAGGAGCGCCCCCCGCCCCAACACGGCCCGCGCCCCCGGCCCAACGCAGCAGGACGGGGCACTGCAGGCCCACCAGGCACCCCACCGGCCCCCAACCCCCCCCCCCCCCCCCCACAACCCCCCGCCCCCCATCCACCCCCGCCACCCACCCCAACCCAGCCCCAGCCGCCCCCATGCCCCCAATCCCCCAGACACCCCCCACCCCGCAACCCCCACCACCGCCCCCCCCCAACAAAGCCCCCCCCCCCCCCCGACCCCACCCCGACCAACCGGCAGCCCCCCAACCCCCGACCCACAGCCCCCGGGGACCACCCGCACCCAGGCACCGGCGCCGAAGAGGGGCCGGACAGCGGAGCGGAGAGGGCAGCCGCGCCCACCCCACCCCCCGCCGTGTGGAAGGACGGAACACCGGGGGCAGAAGGGGGAGATGGGGGCACCGGAGGGCGGCCGACACCCCCGAACCCCAGGCCCAGCGGGGGAAGGCCCCGGTCGTCACCCCAGCGTTCTTTGTGAAAATTAACCCCTGTTACTGAGTCCGCCAGCTCGCGGACTGGCGAACTCTATCCCTAAACCGTGAATGTGACCCCACCCAGTGTATATACAAGTGTGTGTGTGTGGTGCATTAAAATTAGGAGCAGGTGAACCGGAGCCGATGGAAATGATATTCCCACGCTCCGATCCACCCGCCACCCAAGCATGTTGCTGAGTGTATGTGGTGCATTAAAAAAAAAAATAGATAGGGCGGGGGGGGGGGGGGCGGGTGGCGACACGGACAGGGGACCTGTGGCTTATTAACAGTATTAGCTAGCATGCTAGCCTAATTAACATGCTAGCACATACTGACGTGACATCACACATGGGTAAACAAGTAGGCGCACTAGCACTTGTACACAAACGTTTTAAGTCATTCAACTCACCGTTTGGTGCCCTGACTTCTACACAACAAATAATAAAATAAACCCTAATGTCAATATAATATATATGCTTTTCCCTGTAGCACTGAGATTTCTTCTGAAATGTAAAGTACATTAGAAATTAAATGTATTATTATTATTATTATTAAATATTGGGTAATACAGTTAAATATTAATGGGAATGCCGACTATACCTGCTATTGGCAGTTACATTTGGAGAGAAATAGAAATGTGATGGTGCAAAAGGTGTATTAAAAGACTGCCAATAAACGGACAAAAAGCACAATCAATTAAACAAGGTTTTTAGGGGACAAACAAAAAAAACATTTGAATGTGAGCGCATTGAATGCAAAACAAATGATTTTCATCATGGCCATTTTTGAAGCATAGTTTACACTTCACAAATGAAGCAACCAAACAACACAAAAACAAAACAACTTAAATTCCTTATTTATATTTTAAAGCAAACAATATACTTGCGCATTTATGGAGCTCAGACCACAAACAAAACAACGTCTGCTGTGGTGTGGCGGCACACCGGTGTTGGAAATTACGGTTGCGACCCTAAAACCTCTCATTGTTGGATAAATCAAGCCACCTCAAGAACATCTGGTAGAAGACAGCAAGCAGGCTGGAACTACTGAGATGAGTTCTGCCTCATGCCGAGTCGAAAAACACAAGACATGCCATTCTTTAATCTTGTGTCTTTTCCTCATGTGGTCAATCACTCTGCCGCCTGGTTCACATCAGTGTCTTCTTGCGTTTGCTTTCCAGCACAAACAGATAAACATCATGTGTGCGAAAAGAAAACAGTGCGTCTCTCCGTGTGCTTCAGATACTTTCTTGTCACTTCATATTTTTGGAACAAGGCTTTTCTCTTGTTATTTGAAAGCCTCACATAGAAAAGTGAGAACAC
This sequence comes from Leptonotus elevatus, assembly GCF_054856555.1. Taxonomy (NCBI): domain Eukaryota; kingdom Metazoa; phylum Chordata; class Actinopteri; order Syngnathiformes; family Syngnathidae; genus Leptonotus; species Leptonotus elevatus. Next base: position 10,256,338 of record NC_141240.1, read on the forward strand.
GTGCAGAGCGTATGCACAAATAAAGCAAAGTTTCGTTTTTATGAAATGAGTCTTTGGGTGCGCTTGGGAACAACGTTGCCCTTGTTTCGTCCTTGTAACGTCTCACCGTTTTTTTTTTTCTTCACACATTCAATTAGCTCCAGGTGAAAACAAAAGCTATCAACAACTCTCAAATGGATTCTCTTATTCATATTAATCTTTGGGATTTATCATAAATGTTGCCTTTTTCATATTGTTCAATATTTATGACAAAAATAGCTTTTCCAAACGTGTTCTATGAAAGTTGGGATGAGCAGATAAAGGGTGTGGAGCTGACTAACCCGATTCTGCAGCAGCCAAGTGTGCAAAAGCTGAGTGATATTGCTTCTTCAGTCCACCTTTACACCCCGAGTTTGACCTGCCCTGCAGTAAGTCGATGCTGAGGCCTCCGTGGCATCAAATACACTTAAATAGCAGTTTAGTGTCTCTGTGGGGTGTTGAGATGTGTAAGCTGAATTGTAAAGTTATCTCGGTTTAAACAGTCACGGTGCTTCCTAGCTGTCAGTGGACCGTGGCCTATATATCAGGATGGGGCATGTCTGTTGAACCGCTGCCAGCATTCCTCCAAACTCAACGCCCTGCTGTGTGTGTTTCGTCTGCTTCTCCCTTCTAATCCATGTGAGGGCAGTCCGGGACACGTTCTTCACACGGGACGTCTTTTACCTAAACTGGCATTACCTCACACTTCTTTTCTTTTTCTTTTTTAGCTTGTGGCTGAAATTATGGGTTACAGTTTGATTTATTGATTTGATCCCAAATTGTGATTTTGGCCACACCAAAGGAATCATAGTGCTCGCGTAATGTTTTCGCCTTGGTGACGTCCTGCATACTTCACCTGAGCTGACTGGTAAATAAGGGTTGTGGGAGTCCCAGATGTCTTGGAAAGTATACTCGGCAGCATAAATTACATAATGATAAGTTGTGCATCGACATCCCCTATTGCAACACCTGACCTAGTCAGCACTCTTTAAATCCCATCATGGCTCAGACAAATAAAGTGCAAATAAAGCTTCAAGAAATCCACACAAGATTTGACCTTGGTTCACTACAGGTCACAGTCCTTTACCAGTCTTCTTACTGTGATTATTGTGCAACACTTTACAGACAGTTGTACCAAGGTATACCTCTACAGCAAGGGTGTCCATATGTTACACTTATTTGAAAAACTTCCACCTGAACAGCTTTCTATCAAATGTGTGAAGGCAAATGGTTGAATGTTTTTCACGATTTTGGGGTGGCCATGGCCCGACATCGCACTACAATATATTCAAACCAAATCACCATCCCTGCTTTGATAACCAAATAGAAGAGTGACCTGAAGTAAGCTGACCATTTCTGAAGCAGTTACCAAGGAGTCATCATTCACTGCCAATGACGGCTATAGACGTCAAAAATAAATTTGAACTATTTCTATTAGTTTAACATTTTTCTCCCCACTTTTGTTAACTAGTGTATGAAAACTTAGAATGTTTTATTGTACATTTAGAACAGATATAACATTTGTGATTAATCGTGAGTTAACTACTGAATTCATGCGATTAATTACGATTACAAATTTTAATCGCCTGATGCCCCTAATTTGTTATCATTTTTTCTTGTTTTTTTTATCGCGTCAGGTGATTAACAAAATTTAATATTAATTAAACGCTTGACTTCAATAGCTAACTCACAATTAATCACAAATGTTATATCTGTTCTAAATGTACAATAAAAAAAATCTAAGTTTTCATAAAAAAAATGTTAAACTAATAGAAAGAGTTCAAATGAATTTTTGACGTTCATAGCCGTCAATGGCAGTGAATGAGTTAATGTGATATGTTAACAATGTGGAGAGCAGAAAGTGGAGGCAACCATTTTTGCTCTAAAAGTTAATTAAATGTATTCACTGCACTCTCAAAAGAGAATTGTTGAACCAATTTAAGATTACAAAGAAATTTAATTAATTATGAATTCATTAAACTTAATAATATAAATAATTAAATAAACTGAATTAACTTTATTCAATCATGTGTTACCAATTGAAGCAAAAAAAGATTTAAAGTTGGTCAACAATTCAATTTGTGATCTTAAATTGGTTCAACAATTGTCTTTTTAGAGTGCACAGTGTTATGAAAAACGTTATTATAGTTGTAAATAGTTCATTTGAAGATTTGCGCATCTCTGGTGTTGGGCCAAAACCTTGTACTTCAAAACTGTCACTTTTTAGGAGACAACGAAAACAACAGGTTTGTTCAATCATGAACATTGCATCATCAAAGAGAGCAAGCCATTTGCAACATTTGTCAATAATTAATAAAAAAATAAATATGGCACATGTGTGGAATGACCATAAGTATATAGATATTGATATGAAATTTGTCAAATTGTGATTTATGAGATTTTGGCTTGACCCCAGCGAAATATAAAAAGGTTCTGCAGTATCTAAAACATATTTTTTAGTAGTAGTGGTAATCCCTATGTACCCCACACCACTCTTGTTTTAATTTTTTTTATAAAATGTCATTTTTTTGCATATGCCATGGGCCGCTGAAAAATGGATGGCGGGCTTTAAATGGCCCTCATGCTATAGTTTGGACACGCTTTCTTTAAGCAAATATCCTATGCTTTGGTTAAACCAACTGGGTTCTCCCCTGAAACCATCTGTTCAGGATACCTAGGCAAATAATTATTTTCTTCAAACCTATTGGGAACCGTTGGGGAAGCAAGGTCCATAGCGGCATGCTCGGATGAGTTTGCAGTCCAGAGCCCAGAATTGGAAGAACTTGTGAGCTAGGCCCGTTTAGCGTCAGTCCCATCTGACCTCACGCCACTCAAACCTCTCTCCCTGATAGCCTTATGATCGCTTGGGTTCAAGCCTCAGGCCGGAATGGCCAGATGACCTCTGTCCCCATATTAATTCTTTGGCAGGACACCTAGAGGAGAGTAAAATTAAGATGAATGAGGCTATGTCAAATTGGTAAAATTACCCGAATGAACTGAGCTCTCCAGAAAAAGAAAAAAAAATAGATGAATGAGGCTACGGAAAATTTCATGAATGTTGCTTGACGCCGCCATGGTCCATATTTAACCCTTTTCATTGATTTCCTTGTACAAGACAATGATCCTTGAGCCCAAAGTGACCGTCTTATAAAAATTGCACACATTTTACAGGAGCACATCATTCAGAAAGTGACACATTTGATTATTTATTTATTTATTTTTTTGAGCAACTGTCACTCTGACATGACACATTGGCATATGAGCGTGCAAAGCAATCTTTAGGCCTTTATTGTATATTTCGATGGGGGGGGGGGGGGTGGGGGGGATTGACAGGCTCTCAGAGGGAAGAAAAAAAATGCACTTGGGCACCTATTATCAGCTGACTCCTGCTGCTCCCACTCGCCATTTCCAAAAGTGTACTTTGAAGATTCCATTTCGCCGCATCGAAATGGAAAACGCAGTAACTGCAGGAGGGCAATCACAGCAACCGACATGGGACCAAAGGTTGTTGTTGTTATTTTGATGTGCTCCATTGAAATGCATGACAAACAATACAAAAGAGAGGAAAGTGGACCGGGTCCTGCTCTTTGTGGTGTATGAGTGATGGCAACATTTCTAACTGTCTCTCTCTTTGTCCTGTGCAGACATTGACGAGTGCTCCTTTGACCGCGCCTGCGACCATTTTTGTGTCAACTCTGCAGGAAGCTTCCAGTGCCTTTGTCACAAGGGCTACGTCCTCTATGGCCTGGCGCACTGCGGAGGTAAGCCAGCTACGCTTTGTTTGTTTTTTATTAGTCCTTGTGTAAATCTTCTGTCCATCACACTTTCTTTTAACCTGATGCCTCTTCACACCCTCAATGAGTCTCTCTCGTATTGAACGGGGAGAACCTACCACAATCTCACTCATTTATTCCAGTTCATAAAAAGGTGTGGAAGCTTTCTGCTTAAAGCTGCATGCCTTGGAAGCTTCCACGTGTATGAGGGTGAAGATTTGCCAGATGCCCTGGTTGCCCTTGAAGAGGCTCTTGAAGCGTTCTTTTGAAATAAATAAATAAATGTTGAGTAATTAGATTAATCTGAGAAGCTCTTGAGTCCTAAGAGTTCTAAACCAACAATTGGACATGATGTGTTTATTTCCATGGTTTCAGGGTGTAAAGTCTTTACGCCGTCCAACTCATTAATCTGAATGTCACCACATCGAGAATATCAACTCGAAAAAAGTCCCTGCGTGCAACCGCATCTAAAGACAAAATGTAACTAAATGCTGGCCGTGATGGATTACCCAGCTCAAGATGGTTTACGTCTTTGCAAGTTGATTTCCAAATCGACTCAAATGAGCAGAAACAGGTGGCTGCCCGCAAGGCAGGAAATCAATCTAAGATGACGCTACACTTGGCAGCAATGTAGAGCATAGGTGATTTGTGCTGTCGTTAATGGACTAAAACGTGATTTCAAAAAAGTGTTAGGCTACTTTACTTCAAGGTGGAGCGTGACCTGCGACAACCGGTACCGTGGGCCAGATAGACGAGAGAGTCAGTAGGGAGGTGTGAATGTTCTGAGGGGTGAACGTGTCACAGCTTCCTGACATGCAGCAAGAGGCCTGCTTCAGCACATCAGGCGTCCCTTTCAGTTTGCGCGTATCACTGCTTAGGATCGTCTGCTGTCTCCATAGCGCTTTTTCAAAATTGCTCTTAGTTTGACACACCTGGCCGGCCACCGAGCAGAGATGCACAACCCAAATGTACTTGATTTTCAATTTGTCCTCTTTTTATTAGAGCGCGTATCTTTCGGCACGCTTAGTAAATTCTTGTGATGACATAACAACATTGTGGGCCTTTGTTGACAAATGTGCATCATAGGAAATCAAATGCAACGTTTAGTTTATTAAATATCACACAGTACATTTTGAAGAGGGCATTTTATTCTAAACAGAGTCTATTTGGTCCCACTCTAAACAGAGTACAATTTACAATTGGAAGAAAAGAAAATATGAAAAGTAAATGTTACTCAAAGTATTTTTAGGGTGTGTGAGAGTCGAGAGAATTGGCCTATCCCATAACAATAACCTAGTAAAGTTTTTTTGCACTCAGAAATTCTAAATACATTTTTGAAGAACATGTTTGGAGTACATTTTGCTAGTTTATTTATTTTTTTAAAGTTACACAAGGGTTGAGGAACGAACTCACGACCTTCAGCTTGGGCGAATGCCACTCTACCACCTGAGCTAAAAACGACTCCTAACTCATTCACTCCCAGCCATTTTCATTGAAGCAACCCCCTTCGGCCCCGGCTGTTTTATTGGATTTTGACTGATTTGGCAGGGCCCACAGAATATTCTGTTCTATTACTATAAAAACATGGAGCCTACCAAAAGAAAGATTAGAGTCTCTTCTTTCATCAGGAAAAACGTGTATTTGTATCTGTTTCTGTTTTGCAGCAATTAGCATTAGAATATAGCTAAGTTTCATCATTATTCACAAACCTGTTGAAAACACTGGCAAAAAGAGCTTGTTGCAACATGGCCCTGGTTGATATCTTATACTCTGCTGCCACCTGCTGGCCGTTTTTTGTAATAACTATAATTCCTTTAAGCCAGGGGTGCTATAATAATTAAAAAAATATTTTGAGTAACATTTACTCTGAATATTTTACTCTCTTGCAAGTGTAAATTTTACTCCGTTTAGTGGGACCAAATCGACTCAGTTTAGAGTAAAATTTACTGTCAAGCATGTTTGCGAATAAATCAATGTCACAATAAGTGTGAGTCTGGGAGGGGCATGTGACACATGGGAAGGTTCCAAAATGCTCAAGTGTTGGCTCATGCTGCAAAATGTCTGTCTGTCTGTTGATGGAATAAAAGCACCAGCATTGGATTTGTAGTGCTTTTCCTCTCATGATGGAGCGCACCGACATAAACGACGTGCTACCATTGTTTAGAGGAGCGGTGATGAATGGCTTTGCCGGGCTTTTCATCGCCACTGTCGGAACTATTAGATAACCCGGGAGATTTATTGATGTATGTCCTCACTTGCCGCTCATAACTGAGCTTAGGTTGCCCCCACTGTGCTTCATCAAGCCCAAAATATAGCCGAGGGCCCGGCTCAGTGTTTAACAACCGGCTCGCACTCAACAAACCCAGTCAGGTCGCTGACCTGCTGTCGAGGATTGTGCCGCGACCCGTCGGCATTCTTCCCAAGTGAGAGTTCAGCAAGCCTCTTCGCCTAGCAAAACAATCCGCTTGCTTTTTGCTTATCTGCTAAGAAAATATTGTTGACTTCAGACCTGTGTGTTTCAAAATGTCCCTGGTTTCGGCACAAATAGATTCCTGGGGTGCAAACGAACGTGTGTGTGCATTCATTAATATTTATTTGAGGGCAATATCAGAATGTCTTTGGCAAGAATTCTCCTTCTGTGATCACTTCAGCAGATTGTAATATTCCCTCAATTTGACCAAACATCCCAATTCCATGAAGTCAGTCACTCTCTATGGTGTCGGCATCAATTCAAAATTTCAATTTGTCTTCACTCGTCTGTGTGCATGAAAGGGGAAAAGGCCTCAAGGGATTTGCAGAAAGGTCAGCGGAGATTTATTTGATTGTATTTCAAGTATGGAAAAAAACAAAAGAAGTCAAAAAAAGAGTTTTTGGCAGATGAGCGCCGCTTCCATCAGATATTCATTAGAGTTGTTCGTCCTTTAAATCGAGTGCTTTGATGCGGAGGGTAAGCAGCGCATCTCTCGCCATGTTTCCAAGCCGCTCTGGGCGACACATTGGCAGACTGCACTTGATGAAGTCATCATCCTCTTCGCGGAATGGAGAGGCATGCAGACAATTTTTTTTCTTTTTTTTTTTTTACTTGGGGTGAATGATTGAATGAGACAAGGTGGAGCGTTTCATATCAACAGTCAGCTTCATCAATCCCTGCCATGATCTCTATCAGTTTCTTCTACTCTTTATGGGGTAGATGCCACGGACTTCCGGGTTTTACACATCAGCGCCGTTTCCGGCACCCCCACCCCTAAGCCCCCCAACCGCTTCTCGGCTATCTGAAATGCTTCGGACACTGAGACAGACACTACACACTCGCAGCCTCGCACCCGTCGACGGGAACGCGCAACCGAGGGGCACAAAGGCGGAAGGAAGCGCAAGTACTGCGACGCAGCCCACACGTCGCAAACCCGGAAATCGGAAATTCCGCCTCCTCTGTGGCATCTAGTCCATTTTCTTGTGTCTCTCAATGTCGCAGGAGGTCCTGAAAAGCATCAAATAGGTGCCATTCATCATGATTATTTTTGTATCGCTCCCCTAATGTTACCAACACTTATATTTGCTCTTCCCCTTAAGTCATTCCCTGCTTACCATTAACGGTGATTTCAGTCTTCCTCTTTGCGATGTTTTGACCAATAAATTGAAAGTGGACTCTGTGGACTGCAACTGCGCAAGCACATTCCATCCATCTATCCATTTTATATAACACGCTCATCACGTTCAGGGTCACAGAAGGGCCTGGAACCCATCCTAGTGACTCCACCCTGGACTGACAGTTATAAAGAATACACTAAGGCTGCATTGACACTGCAGGTCCACCAAGTGCCCAACTCCAATTTTTTTGTAAACGGACCCTGTACCAGCTACAAAACGATTTAAGCAACGAGAAGCACTCTATCTACATATTGATCTTCAAATGTCAGATGGACACGTGAGATGGACAGTATATTAACAATCTGCTTTAATGAGAGCTGGATGATATGGCCTTAAAATAAAATCCCCCAGCACACACACACACACACACACACACACAAATCTACTCACTGATTATAATTGATTTTTCCCCACTAGGCATACTGAAAAAACAAACGACAGTGACGTAATTGAAAACAAAATTTGCTTATCTTTTTCCCACCGCCCAGCCCATATTCTAGGATTTGCTTTATGGCTCCAAAGCCAAACAAGCTTTGAAAAAAAAAAAATTTGCAAGTTTTTTCCCCCCAGCATTAAATTGCCTCAACCTCCACAGAATAATTGAAATAAAAGTGTTTTGTTTTTGTTCTTTACAAATAAAAAATGAAAAAAATGGGGGGAAATAGGCCTATCATTTTTGTCAAAACATGTTCATAACACTCCTTAAGAAATTTATAAATTCTTATTTAGTATGTTTAACAATTTAACATAAAGTTGCACGGACCGGCTGGTTCATATGTAAGAGTTAGAGTTACACTGCACCCCATCCAGCTTTCAATTATTTTTTTCTTGTTTAGTGTTGTAGCAGGTGAGGCAATGAGACCTTGGCAAAATATTTGTGGTTTGGAAGCCTGTACCTCGGGTCAAAAGTTTCCAACATGTCAATAAATCACTCCTTTTGCAATGTATAAATGATGTGTTTAAAAATGTTCAGCATGTGATTTCCTTTCACCAGGAATCATACGGAAAAGAATGTGACAATGATTCCGCTCATGTTGGCTGTTTCTAAAGTTAGGCACTTTTTCAAAAACACAGTCGCTGGGCTGAGAGGTAGGAAAAGTCCCCAATTTAGCAATATTGACTGTGTATGTTTTTTTTTAAACTACCTCCTCGCTGTCAGCAGCTATGTCGTTAGAGCAACGTCAGCAAGAACTCGTTTGAACTACAGAAGCCACTAAAAAGAATCCATTCAAAAATAAAATGTTCCTGAGCAATAAACTCAAATTAATCAATAAAAAATGTTTGTCTATTTTTTGCAAAGCACATCCAATCAACGTATCCTCCATTTTCAGATATTGATGAATGCAGTATAAACCGAGGAGGATGTAAATATGGATGCATTAACGCTCTGGGGAGTTACGAGTGTACCTGCCCACCTGGATACAAGTTGCACTGGAACAGAAAAGACTGTATTGGTATGTAGCAGCACTGCCCTCTAGTGGTAAAGGGAAATCCACTCTTGGCAGCATTGTTTAATTTCTACAGCACTGTCTTCTATCTCTCCTCAGAGCTAGTGAAATGTCCTCCGGGCCTTGTCGCCCCCAAGGCTACTCTCACCTGCAGCAAAACGGGCAAGAAAGAGAGCTGCTCACTCACCTGTGCCTCCAAGGCACACTATCTGGCAGGTATGTTTGCTGCCTATTGGAGAGCCGGGACAAAACGCTACAGCAGTGGTTCTCGGAAATACTTAGCTATCCCAAATACCACCACCATGACCAATGGTCAAATGCAGTAACGTAGTAGCTCTTACTAAAACAATGCCGTGGTTTTATTCCTAAAAAATAATAATAGTAATGATAATTATATTGTAAACCGCTGCACTTAAATTTAGGGGGAGAAAAAAAAACCAAAAAAAACGAATGATTCAATCAGAATGTATTGTATTGTATTTCAATTTTGCTTGTGTGTCTTCTTGAAGAGTCTGACAACAGCTACTCTGTGAGCTGCGGCATCCCCATCGTCAGAGGGAAGTCCCCCGTCCGGCTCAACTCCAGCAGCAGTCAGAGCTGCATAGGTGCCGCACGCCAAATCATTTACTCCGCAGCCGCTTGTGTTGACTGTGAAAGCTGCATGCGTCCTACCTACATTGGCTGTCTTTATCTGTAGAGACTTTGGCGCCTCCAGTGAAGCAGACAGCGTCTTTCAAGATTAAAAATGCCAAATGCCACCTGCACCCGAAACTGACTGGCAGGACAGAGGACAGGGGCCGGACTTTCGGACCAGGTCTGCCCTTATATGGGTTTGGTGTTATATTAAAATGGATTGTTTCAAGTCATTTATCATATACTGGGGTAGAACATTTCTGAGAAATTTTGCAAAAATGCAATGTCTCTAAACCCTTAGATATTTGGTCTGAATTGCTCCTAAATCAGTTCCAATACAGTATGTTGAGAAGCAGATTGTAGCCTTTTTTGGCACCAAATTAGTGTGAGTACTTACTGTACCTTTTTAGCAATACACAATTAGCTTTCAGCCAATATGCTGAATGTAAATACAGTGGAACCTCGGAGTTTGAACGCCTTGGAACTCGTACAAATCGGACTTCAACCAAAAAATCGTAAAAAAGTAAAAAATGCCTCGGAGTTTGAACTCATTTTCGGAGTTCGAACACCCAAGCAAAGCAAGCTAAGCTGAACGTACCTTGAAAACGGGTAGCGAAGGCGAGCAATGCCGAATGCTCACATTGCGGTAGTTGAGACGATGCACTGCTCATTTCCAGTCAGATTGTGAATACTCCCGGAGGTGCTCCATACTGTGGTGCATTTTGATTTTTCCACGACAAATTTCTTCGCCATGGGCCCAAAGGAAGACAACAGTGCCATTGGCAGCAAAGAATTAGGAAGGAAATTATCGCGCAGTTGTAACTACCGCGACTACTTCTGTAAATACTGGCATGAGGACCCCGCTTAGCTGTTCAACAACGTGCCTGACGTTGAACAACACACGCAAGGACCGCTTAGTAGTCTAACAATATGCCCAATGCAAAATACACAAACTCAGCACTGAACTAAAGCTAGCATTACTAATATAGCATTTATCATCCCCTGATGCCATCACACCACAACAGGTAAGTTAATGTATTTTTATTGTTTAAATACTGTACTGTACTGTAAATGTAAAAAACATCAATAGAAATTAAAATTGGAATTTTCTGGTTTTGGAGCTTGGGAACGGATTAATTGCATTTACATTATTTCCTATGGGGAAAAAAATTCGGAGGTTGAACAATTTGGACTTGGTTGAGTGACTGTGATGCTATTTTTCCACAGGAGGTGCTCAGCCCTGCAGTAACTGCCTGGTGACATTTGTCAATCTCAAATGTGACTCGTCAAAGAAAGCAAAAGGGCGTCGCGCTCGCAACCCGGCGAACAAAGAGGTAACGCGCATCACTTTGGAGCTGGAAGCAGAGGTCAAAGCTGGAGACACAACAGGTCAGTCTTATGATGTTATATTTTAATTTCAATATCCTTTTATCTTCATAGATGTAAATATCAGAATTTATTTTCTTAACCCTTACCAGGAAGTTGTAACCTCAGCTGCCTCAGACAACGTATGGAGAAGCAAGTAAAGACGTACATCAAGGCTCTGAAAAAGTCCATCAACCAAGAACGCTTCCTGATCCGAGTTGCTGGTTTGGAATACGAGGTGGCCCAGAAACTTCCGCAGGCTGCTCCCAATCATGAGAACTGTGGCCCAGGCTCTGAAAAGGACAGTGGCCGATGCGGTAAATAAGACTTCATCATATTTTACACGCCTAAAAAAAAATAATCCTCTCTACACCCATGGATTTACCTATTCTCTAATTATTTTGGCAACATTTAAAAGAAAAGGTGGCAATCCCCAATTTTTAATGGAAAGGTATATTTTGGGGGAGTTAAAAAAAATCCCCCCTCAATACATTTCAATGGGCGTCAATTATGGCATATGCATGTTTTCGCTACTCACTGCCTGGTTTGGTCCCTTATCCCTCACGAATTCTGGGTTTCCTTGTATGGTCTAAAGTTGAAATATCATCATTCACCACTAGATGGCAGATACCATTTAATTGCGCTTGCACCGTGAGTAGGCCTAATAATTTGTGGATTTGGATTGACGTGCAGGACAATCATAGTACTTCAATAATATTCTACTGTTGTCAATTTCGTGGAATAATGGAAAAAATTAGTTCTTAAACTTAATGTTGTTTTGTTGTTCAGCAGTTTTTCGCCATCATTGAATGGTTACGAGAGCCCTTTGCATTGGGGGAAAAACTTGTGGTTTTTTTGTTTTTGTTTTTTGGGGGGGTAGATTGTCCAAACCCCTGTTGTTGAAGGCTGGATCTTTCGTACATGCATTGAGCATGAAATATATTCAAATATGATGTACATTAGTGACATATGCATGTATTTTGTCCGTATTAAAAATGCTATTTTTCACATACATTACATACACATACATACATACACATCTGTTTAAGCGGTCGCCTCAAAGCCCAGAGGTTGTGGGTTTGATCCCACACCATAGTGACCACGTTGAATTATCTTTGAGCAAAATACTGAACCCCCCAGTTGGTCCTGATGCTGCGTCATCAGTAGGTGAATGAGTACCGGTAGTCGAATGTAAACGCTTTGAGGGCCTTGTAATGTGGGAAAGTGCTATAGAAATCAAGTACTATACGCTATTTAAGTACTGTGTAAGGCACAACAGTAGCGCAGAAGAAAAATTATGACTACTTTCATCCTTTAAGTTGCCCATCCCTGCTGTAGCAGATCAAGTTGATCAAGTCAAGTGAATGATATTGTGGTGGTAAATAAAAATAAAAAATACTTGTGATGAAATGTGTTCTGGCTTCTTATTGGAGCTTTTGTCAATTTTGTTTTTCAGTCAGGTGCTTGCCAGGCTCGTACTACCACGGTGAGCAGGAACGTTGCGTCCAGTGTCCACCTGGCACTTTCCAGGAGAGGGAGGGGCAGCTGGCATGTGACCTGTGCCCGGGCAGTGACGGCCACGGTCCTGTCGGAGCTCGAAACATTTCGTCGTGTGCAGGTAGTGTAAAGTTCAGATGGGAACTTTCACTGGTTCTTTTATCTTGAATGCTCACTACACTAATAATAACAACCCGGAAACTTGCATATTCTCAGTTAAACTATTTACTGGATGCCAGAAAGATCAAGCACACAGCTGTGGAGCCTTATTTACTGAATGCGGAAGAAGGCCTGATCTATTCAAAATGGTCTCTGCTCTTATACTGTCTTCGTTGCCCACCCACAGGGGGGATGACTCAGCCTAGTCCATGTGAAAATGTGTGACCTCTGTTGGTCTTAACTGGTTTCAACTGGATTAGTGTGCCAGAGTACAGATAGATAGAAAGGTGCCAAGCCAGGACAGGTCACAGTGACATAGCGGTCTAGCCCAAGTCACCTATCTAGTCATTAACTCATTCACTGCCATAAATTCATTTAAAAAACTAAAAGAATATTAAAAATTAGGAGCAACAGGCGATTTTTTTTGTGTTTAGAACAGATATATAATTTGTGATTAATCGTGAGTTAACTAGTGAAATCATGCGATTAATTACGATAAAAAAATGTAATCACCTGATGCCCCTAATTTTTAATTAAAAAAAATTATTCTTTTTTTTTAAATAAAATAATTGTAATTATTTTTTAATCTTTTTTTTTTAAGAAAAGATTATTAAAAACTAGGAGTGTCAGGCGATTACAATTTTTAATCGTAATTAATCGCATAACTTCACTCACGATTAATCACAAATTTTATATCTGTTCTAAATGTACAATAAAAAAAATCTAGGTTTTCATACTCTTGTTAACAAAAGTGGGAAAAAATGTTAAACTAATAGAAATAGTTCAAATTAATTTTTGACGTTCATAGCCGTCAATGGCAGTGAATGAGTTAAGAGGCCTAATCTATTGCTAAAGTCCAACTCCCAGATATTGTGCCAGTCCACCATTCCCGCCAAACGTAATGTGGCTGTCTGCGCTCCACAGGCCAATGTCACACCGGGTTCTTCTCAGGCGACGGCTTCAAGCCTTGCCAGGCGTGTCCCCACGGCACATACCAGCCAGATTTGGGTCGGACCTTGTGCTTTCCTTGCGGGGGAGGACTGGGCACCAAGCGTGAGGGTGCGAGCTCCTTCCACGATTGTGAGGTCAAAGGTGAGAAGAGCATGCACAGAATCCATCCAAAAAAAACAACATCGCTGATTTCATGTGTGTCTTCATGGGTGCTGCAGTGCAGTGTTCTCCGGGTCATTACTACAACACCACAGTGCACAGGTGCATCCGCTGCCCAGTCGGAACCTATCAGACTGAGTTCCGGCAGAACTACTGCATTTCCTGCCCTGGGAACACCACCACCGATTTCGATGGTGCCACTAGCGTCTCGCAGTGCAAGAGTGAGTTTACGCATGACAGTTTGAGGCTTTCAACTTTGGAGTCAGACTGTAATGTGTTGAGTTTGTGCATGTCTAGACAGGCAGTGTGGCGGCGAGATGGGCGAGTTCATGGGCTACATCGAGTCGCCCAACTACCCCGGTAATTACCCGGCAAACGTGGAGTGCATTTGGAACATCAACCCGCCCAGCAAGCGCAAGATCCTTATCGTGGTGCCGGAGATCTTCCTGCCCTCGGAGGACGAGTGCGGAGATGTGCTAGTGATGAGGAAGAACTGTGAGTACTTCCACGTCCGTGACGGCGCCACGTCCGCTAACTCGATTCATCATTGCCCTTTCTGTGCTCGTGCAAGGGTCAGCTACATCCATCACCACTTATGAGACATGTCAGACGTATGAGCGGCCCATCGCCTTCACGGCGCGCTCCAGGCGCCTCTGGATTAACTTCAAGTCCAACGAGGCCAACAGTGCCAGGGGCTTTCAGATCCCCTACGTGACTTATGACGGTATGCTATTCAAATGGCTCACGGCTCTTCTCAGAATCTCGTCACGTGACCGAGAGTAATCGTGTTGTCTGTGTGACTTCAGAGGACTACGAACAGCTGGTTGAGGACATCGTACGGGATGGGAGACTGTACGCTTCAGAAAACCATCAAGAAATCCTCAAGGTTAGCCCTGCTAGCTATTATTACTTTACGCTAGTGAATTATAGTCAATAACTGCAATCCCTGCAATCATCATCAATGGTTCTTAACCTTGTTGGAGGTACTGAACCCCACCAGTTTACTATGCACATTCACCAAACCTTTCTTTATTTAAAAAAAATTAAAATACAATGGGTTCCCCCCCCCCAACCAAAAAAATAATAATAATTCAGCAAGTATTGTGTTCTTGTATTCTCCATCTCCATGCAGTTTAAGGAAGTGTTCTTTTAGTTTTGCTAGACAGCTAACTTGGCATTACAAATCAATCATGCAGTTAGGGCGCTGACTCCCATCACTCAACTCAATTCTACTGTATATTTATAAAGCACTTTAAAACAACCACTGCTGTTTTCTTAAGATATAACTTAGGGACAGCAGATATGAATGAAAACAGCAAAGGCCGCGGAATTGAACCCTGTTGAACGCCATACGTTATTCATGTGAATACATATTGCACTGGAGTCGTAGTGTAAAATCTAGTGCTTGGAAAATGAAGCTTCATGACCAACTTGTGATATTTTTTTTACTCCTCTAGTTGGTGTTCTTTGGTTAAAATTTCCACTGCATCTTTAAAGCAAGAGCACCATCTAGAGGAGTAGAAGAATATCACAAGTGGTTCATGAAGCTTCATTTTTCCATCGCTATCGGACGGGTTGAAACTGTATGTAAATGAATTTCATTGCTCTGTACTTGCGACGTGTGCAATGACACTAAAACTAGATTGCCATTTCCATTAAAGCGGAAGTCAACTTTAAACATTTCTTGACAATAATATGTTGTGTGACCTCACTAGTCTAAACATGACATTCTGATTAATATTACATTTGTGTAATATGAGTTATGCAGCAAAATCCAGCCGTTTTTATCCATCTCAGGGGGCGGCCATTTTGCCACTTTCTGTCGACTGAAGATGACATGGCAGTTGCTCAGGCAACGACCAATCACAGCGCACCTGCTTTCTGAAGCTGAACTGTCATTGGTTGCTACCTGAGACCTGAGCAACTGTGAAGTCATTTTCACTCGACAGCAAGTGGCAAAATGGTCGCCTACTCATTTATTTCGGCAATGTCAACAAGTGAGATTTTTCTGGTCTAGACTGGGTTCATGTATAAGAACTTATATTGACAGAGATTTTGTTTTATTTTAGAAGAATGTTATTTTTGTTTGTTTTTAAGAAATGTATTATTTAATTTAATTTATTTATTATTTTGGCAAAATTTCACATATAAAAGTGTTAATTTATGGGAAATCTGTTTTGGCTTTTATTAACAAAAGGCTTTATGTTTTGTGAACTAGAGAAAAAAAAGCAATGATGATTATTTCTGCTTGAGTTAAGTGTAACATATTTGTATAATTTTATTTGACATGTATTTTTAGATACCTCCTAGCGTTTTTGTTTGTTTGTTTGATGTTCAAGTTTGAAAGGTACCTGATTTTTTTATTGTAAATTGAAATTATTGAATAAAGTTTTTTTTTGTTTTTTTTTATGGTCGCCTTCTGATATTGATAAAAACTGCTGGATTTTGATGCTTAACTCATATTCAACTAACGCAATGTTAACCAAAATAGCGTATTGAGACTAGTGGGGCTTCATAGAACATATTATTGTGTTGACTTTCCCTTTAAAGACCAATCTATGATTATTCATTTTTTACATCTGTTCTTCTGTTTGCAGGATAAAAAACTGATAAAGACTCTTTTTGACGTGCTGGCTCACCCAAACAACTACTTCAAGTACACCACTCGGGAGTCCAATGAGATGCTTCCCCGATCCTTCATCCGTCTCATAAGCAGCAAAGTATCTGCTTTCCTGCGACCATACAAGTAAAAAGGCATCTGCAATTCAGTAAACACCCCCCGCCCCCCTTACAGGCTTACATCCCGCAACTCATAAAGGACTTCGACACTCAAAATACCACACTTGTTATTTTCAAACCCTTTTGATTTCCATTGACAAACCTGCAAAATGCTGAATATTTGTGTAGTTGTTTTGTCAGTTTTTCATCACAGGTCCACAGTCCGGAGCGTAAGCGTTTTAGTGGGGGATGTAGAATATGTGAGTGGGTTTGGTTTTTCGTTTGTGTCAATAGTGCAACGAGACCATTCAAAGGGATATAAACGGCTATTTGAGACAGTAGGAGTGATGTTGTGTTAGAGCTTGTTGTTGTATTTGCTTAAATGACTGGTCTGTATTCCGGCTCCGACTGCGACCGTTAAGTATGACTGTAAATGTTGTGCAAGTGTTGCGTAACCCTGGTTCCATCGCGCGTGTGTGTCAGTGTGTGGGTGTGTGCGTGAGTGTGTGTGTCCTCAAGGAGGAGCAGTTGCTAACTAATTCATGTCGCAGCTGTGTTCCAGCTCATTTAAAGCCTTACTATGTTTGAGCTCTTAGAGCAGTTTTACTGTTAAAACAGTTCATCTGTGCTGTCTAGACTGCACCAGCCTTTTCCAACCCGCCCTGCATTTCTGTTGCTCTTTTTCTCCACCCCCCCCCCCCTCTCCGAGGCAACTTTAAAGCAAATACACACACACAAAAAGGTGGTTAATCATTCCAGGAACACAGAGGACATTTTTGGAAGATGAATAAGAAACTAATAAGTGGGAGAGCCACAGGAATGAGATGATGTGGAATGTGTCTGGGAGAGGGATTGAGAGTTGAATGTCTTTGAGGGACATGATGTTTGCTGCTTCTTGTAAAAGGTCACTTTAATTCTTCAATCTCATCTTGTCTTTCTCGTGTACTCGACTCGTGAAGCGTGTAAAGGTTTGAAGTGAAAAGGAAGCTAAGAATGTCAAGTACTTGACTTGTTTCATCACAGCAGGTTGATCATCTGCTCACCTGTCTGTGGAGCAGGCCGAATGGGGTCTTGACTTGTAAATACTGAACATAAGTAAGACAAGGGTTGGATTCCATGAGGCCGACCCCTAGAATCACGCCTGCGCCCCTCCCCCTTAGAATGTCGTGCCCATTTCAAATCCAAAGACACCCAACTCCCTAACTCATGTTTGCTCTGTCCCAGTGAAGACAGCTCTTCCAAAGACGGCGGGCGGGTCACGTCGTTTTGTGCACTAGATCGTCAGCCCATCCTTCTACCTTTATAGTACAAGTGCAATGAATGAAAAGAAATAACACACTTTCAATTTGGTTTTAGTCACCCAAAATGGAAAAATTGGAAAGCAGCACTGTTGATCCTTTGTATGACACGTTATGATCAGAACTTTCAAAGATGAACATATAGCCGTTTAGAAAAAAATAATTGTTGTGATCTCGGAACAATGACAGCAACAGGGTATAATAATTTAACTTTAAAATGAAAGAGCATTCCCATAATAGGAGCTGATTAGCAGTTTTGAGAGTTTGACAAAAAACCTCACCTGGCTATAAGCCAAGTGACGCCATGGCTTGCTTATCAGAAAGACTGGAAACGGGAAGCAGCTAGACTGGTTTAGAAACACAACATGGTTTTGCAGGGGATCCATTTGGCTGGGAGGCCCTATAGAAATGGAAAAAATAAAATCTAATTTCAAGTCATTGATTGCGCTTTTGTGGCCCACCATACCATTGGAAATCCCCCAACATATACTCAGCAAAAATAGGAACGCAACACTTTTTTTTTTAACTCAAAAAGATCAAAAACTTTTATCACATACACAATATCACCATTTCTCTCAAATATTGTTCACAAACCAGTCGAAATCTGTGATTGTGAGCAAGTTAACCCATCCCACCTCACAGGTGTGCCATATCAAGATGTTGATTAGACACTATGATTAGTGCACAGGTGTGCCTTAGACTGCCCACAATAAAAGGCCACTGTGAAAGGTGCAGTTTTGTTTTATTGGGCGTGTCCGAGGATTCCCCAGAGAAGTGCTCACAGATTTAGACTGGTTTGTCAACAATATTTTAATAGAAATGGCGATATTGTGTATGTGGTAAAAGTTTTTGATCTTTTTAAGTTTTTCTCAAGAAATGAGGGCAAAAACAAAAAGTGTTGCATTTATATTTTGGTTGAGTATACATATTCCAGCCATACAAGGAAATAAATGTCTCGCTCTCTGGTATGATTGATTTGTAATTTAGAACCATGTCACACAAAATGTTTGCCATTCTTACTGAATTTCCAACTCTATTATCAAGACCTGGCTCGTATTCCCCCCATGGGCAAAAATAAATAAAATAAATAATCCCCTTCCACCAGAATCAGCTTCTTCCCTGCAACCTGATTGATTTCTTTTTTTTCTTTTTGGTTGAGATTGTTGCCTTTTAAAAGAGAGTTTGCTATGATGTATCATAGAGTTGATATTTGCACTTGAATTGTAATTGCTCATGTAAATGTCTGGATTTTGTATTGTCTTTTTAAATGAATGGAATTGGTGTTCTTATTTTCTTGTAACTTGTTTGTTCCTGAACGCTCACTAGCAGTTTAGCCTATAGATGATGATGATGATGATGATACACATGACATTATGGACAGTAAAGAAAACACAATGTACAAGTATAGAGGTGAACGCAACAAGTTTGTACTCATTCTTGCCCAAAAAACACTTATTGAAATAAACACCCTGTATGTCAGCTTCATTTAAAAACATGTTTAATGTGTGTAAGGCAGAAAGGTTCAAAGGTCATTTTCCATCCTGCGTTTGCTCCTGTTACGCTGACTTAATGTAGCATCACATATCAGACAGCATATTGGCTCTGCTATTTAGTGCGCCGTGCTAAAAAAAAATAAAAAAATGAAAAAAATTAAATGTGCTCATAAAACTAATTACGATAATAATCCTGTGCTAGATTTCCACCCGAGTTGTTGACTTACATGCGCGTGTGCATTTGGGAAGGCTGGGAATCCATCGACCGTCGCCACCACAGGTGACCGTTCTGGCGCCGACCACTGTGTAACCATGGCGACAGCCCATGGTGATGGTGTCCCGGGGTTGATAACGTGTGATGTGAGCTCGCGTCCAGGAGGCGTTGGGCACTTTTGGAGATGGACATGTGATTTCTGTGGACAAACGGCAACTTTTATTCATGGCAAATTGTAAATAAATTTGTGTAAAGATGACTGTGTGACTATTTGTGTGACAGACCTCGGCACGAAGGAAGTGCGCTCCATGTGCCGTTCTCTGTGCACCGTATGACCTTGTTCCCCTGGAGGGTCCCCTTGCGACATTCATACATAACCACACTCCTGTACTTGTACGGTGCTTCGTCTTTGCGATCTCGCTCTGCATTGGCCATCTCTGGAGGCTCGTCACACATCACCACTGGAACAGAGAGAAAACAGAGCATGCGCCATGGAAAGGTACGAAGCGACACAAATTTCATGGCAGTCAGTTGGCCTCACCTTCACAATAGGGAGCGTGACCATCCCAACCAAAACTCATGCAATTCCTGGTTGGCCGTCCGACAAGCTGAAACCTGTTGACAGGGTGAACACTCACCTTTTCAGCAATCTTATAGAGAGATGCATGTGACGCACAAACAGGCTTGGGGAGTAACGGAATACATGTACCGCCGTTACGTAATCAGATTGCTATTTTTTTTTACCTGTATTCCATTACAGTTACAGGAAAAAACATGTAATCAGATTACAGATAAATTTATTAAAAATGGGGATTATAATTTCTACGTTGAAAGAGAGTGTGAGAGAGAGAGAGAGAGAGAGAGAGAGAAAGAGAGAGGAACTGTTGCTACATGTCGGGGAGGTGGGAACGAACGAACTGACTAGTCGTGTCCTCCACACGCAGGCAGTTTGAAAAAGCTTCACCGACGGGAGGAGGAAATGGCGACCGGTATTCACTGGAATTTACTCGGAGCGAAAGTTTGAGCTGAGAGTCCAGCGGCATGCTACGCGCTGTAGCTTCTTGCTAGCTATTCCGCTAGCCTACAACCATAATGTGAGTTAAACCTTCCAAACAAATCTTCCTCCCACCAATTCACTATTTAAGTTACACAACATATACACGGCTAAACTTGTGACTGGGATAAAAGTTCATTTTGCAGTTGATGTCACACATCTATCTATCTATCTATCTATTTATCTGTAAGGTGTGCTTTCAGTGACAGTTCGAAAACAACAAATGGCCTTCAATCAATCAATCAATCAATCAATCAATAGCCTACATGTTTTTTAATTACACTAGGATTTTTGCTATTTGTAGGCTGCCCGGGTCCCTATCACCTGCAAATAGCAGGGGCACATCGTATAGAATATATATTGTGGTGATATTTATTTTTATTTTGTCTTCATGGGCATACTCAATATTGGAGTAATCCAAAAGTAATCCAGTTACATTACTTTGATATTATGGTACTTGGATTACGTTACTAACTACATTTTTTTTTAGCAGTCAACTTGTAACTGTAATGGATTACATTTTAAAAGTAACCCTGCCAACCCTGCGCACAAGAATTATTTGAGTGTCTCACCCATCGTCACAGCGAGCTGTAGCAATATCTCCAAACTCTGCTCCAGTGTATATGAAGCGTCCATTTTTAATCTCCGCAGCAGAGCCACACAGCTTCCCTTTACGCAATGGGAACAAAAAAGTGTTATGGTGGCATTAAAAGGTTTCACTCGGTTCTCACTGTCAGCACCATGCACACATATATATTAAATTACAGTGACAATAGAAAGTGAATACAACCCTGTTCAAATTGGGTTTTACTGTTTGAGCCAAGACTTATTAGAGCAGTAAGCACTATCAAAAACACTGGCCTACAATAAAAACAAAAACAAAACTAATTCTAATGTTAGTACCATGAAATTGTAACTCATTCCCACGTTTCTCTTAATTGTGCCATTTCCAGTAGGTGTACATGTAGCGTTTTTGTTTTTTGTCCAATCACATTTTAACCTTGTCAATCTTATCTGTCCAAGGCCTTCAGAATCAGTAGTGCTGGTTGTTTAACTTAACTATAATTACATTAAATCATATTTCAAATGTATCCTCACAAGTGATCTTCACCTCGATGGCAACAGAATGTTCACGTCCTATGATTGGTTAATCATAGCAAAGCTTGTTACAGCCAACTTCGACATGCAATATATCTTATAGCAAGTACACTCATAAATACATTTAATTATCAACACTTCCGGTATTTGTTAAACCCCCCTGTCCAGTGACCTCTTAACCGTGGTACAGAGACTGAACAGGCATGTTCTCTTTTTGTTGCTTTTGCACAAACTTGATTTTCGCTTTTCCACCAACAGCTGAGCGCAAGCTCCACAGCTTCTATTCACTCCCTGGACTGACACCGCCCCCGTGTGCCACAGTACGGCACTGCAACACTCTATACTACTCTTAAAGGGCCAGGCTTGGCATGTAACAGGTATTATGTATTTTATTTTATTTTTAATAAGAGATAATTATTAATTTTGACTTTTCAGAGAATATGATAGGTGTTTATTTCTTTGTTTAGCACTCTTTACTTAAACTATTTATGTTTTCATAATTGTTCAAACAAACTGATTGTGATCTAGTAAGTTTTTTTATTTTTTTTATTATTATATACAACATCACTGTCGACGTTGTTTGGAATGTTAAGCTATTTTTTTATGTGTATTGACACATCAATATCACATAAAATGTAATTATACATCTTCATTAAAACATTGTAAACCTAAGTGGGCTGGTCTGAGCCATGAAACTTCAGGACTGAAAATATTAAATACATTAATATTAAATAAAAGTTGTCTGTTGTATCTCTGTCACTCTGCGGAAAGTAAATGAATCGAAAACTTAAGTGACCTCACGTTCACACTTCAGCAAAAGCGGTGTCCACTGTCCACTGTCACACGTCCGAGTTTTAGTGCCACCTACTGGATTGTAGCCGACATCACAAGTGTACCAGACTCGCTCACCAGAGGCAAAAGTCGTCCTAGTGATGAATTTGACGGCGAGGTTGGCGTGAGACTCATTGAAATTTGCTGGAGCACTACAGCCACCTGCAGAGTGTGAAAAAAAATACAAGGAAGAATTATTTGTGTATAAAGTATTTCATCATGACGTCACACGTCCCTACTTTCGGGAGACAAAAGCCTGCGCTTTAAATGTATGTATTTATTCATGTATTTATTTTTTGGGAAATCAATTTAAAAATGTCATATATAAATGACTTTTCTGCCACCCGCGAGTATATTGACGGCTGTTTACAAAGATTAAGAAATAAATGGAACATTCATTGTTTGTCACCTGGACGAGCAGGTGACAACAGACACGTTGGGAGTTTGGGCTCCCACTGTCCCGATGGGCTGCAAGTGACATGCAGAGGGCCATCTAACAGGAAACCTGGCCTGCAAGAAAAGGTAAGCTTCTTTCCCGGCCGATGTATGGCATCATCAGCCCCACTAAATCTCACGGAGTTGGCCACTTCCGGAGGGGAGCAGGTGGTGTCATCCTCTGCACAAAGGAAAATAATGTACTGTATTTTTTAAATTGTGACTATTTGCTCCAGCTGTGTTGATTGTCCATCCCCATTCTTGTCTTGCTCCACTGATATTTCACTTTTGTGTTCTTTTGGAATGTGCACCATAAACCTTGACAATTGTGTTCCAAATAACAGCCATTTGTGGCCTTCGTCCTTTATGAACTTTGTCATTGTGTTTCACATTCTTGTTTTCCCCCAATCACACACCACTAAAATAGCAACAAAATTGTAGATGTGCACTTGCGACACCGCAATGAACAGAGATAAGTCAGTTACAGTAGCAAATAGTGTGAACCAAGATCGTTTGCTCCACTTGCTGTGCCATGTCAAGGTCAGTTTAGTACAAATTGTTCTTGTTTTGGTTAGACTGTGAAGATATATTGTTCTGCTGCTGCTGTTCAGTACAGTGGCAGATGTATTCTAGTGAGATAGAGGATCGCTTTTCACCCGGTTTGTACATTCATTGGTTTGATTACTTTGTGAGTTGTGACTATGTATTTTGGCAAACACTATGAATTGATATGGCTCCCTGGTAGAGTGGTTGTATCCCAACAGGGAGGTTGTGGGTTTGATTGATAGGCACCCGCCCTTTGCGACAATGTTGGAACTGGCAGCGCTCTGCATGGCAGCAGCCGACCACTGGTGTGTGAATGTGAGGCTTTGTAAAGTGCTTTGATGGAGTAAATAAAGCAATCCATTTACCATTTTACCCACAGTAAAATTAAGTTAAAGCCAACCAACCTTCACATTTGGGAAATTCACCAGTCCATCCAGTCCTCCTACATATCATGTGCTTTGGCCCTTTTAGTGTATATCTGACAGCAAGGAGAAACACAAAGCATATTTTCCCCCCTTTGTCTTACGTTCATTGTCTTTAAACATGTTTTCCTGTGATCAGGCTTTACCCGTTATTACACAATGCGTAGACCTTCTCCCCAATGACTGGAAGTCCTTCATAGTGGAACCTTCCATTAGGTAGATCACCAACATTGCCACATGACATCTCTATAATGCAAACGGGCGGAGTAGATTAGTAGTTAGGGTGTAGGGCGCCCTCACGTGGCCATAGGAAAAACTACAACTGTGCTGAACGTCGCCATAGGAAAAACTACAACTGTGCTGAATTTATCAGTACTGTACATATTCATAAGAGTTAGAAATACTCGAAAATAATCCACTTCTGGCAGTTTTGCCACATTCTTACTGTCGCATTTGAGTGTCAACGTGGTCCAAGCTCCGTTGACGCACTTCACAAATAAGTTGCCCGTGTATGGGACGAAGTCCTGGGCACACTTGTAGTAAACGCTCTCCCCACTTTCGAATTTGCGTCTGCCGGTCCATTTGTTGCCGAGTCTGGTGGACGGATAATGGGGCGGCGCTGAGCATCGTTTTGGAACCTCAGCTAGAGTTAAAATACAAGGCCATCGACACGTTTAAAACAAATATAAAAACTAAACAAAATGTGTCGTATAAAGACGCTACTTACCCGAGTCGAGTAATGCAATGGATAAACAGAGAATATTCCACACGATGGTTTTCATTTTGTTGAATGCGTTCAGGTAAAACGAGGATAACGAGTGAAAATGGAAGGATAGCGGTATTTTTTTTTATAGAGGGACGAACGCTACCTCCCACCCACGCACGCGCGCACACAGCCCCCCCCCCCACACACACACAGTCACACACACAATAATACACCCCCCCCCCCACACACACACACACACACTAATAAAGGCAATGGTACTAAAAGCGTCAGCAAGCATATTGATTTTTTTTTTTTACAATTGTATTTATATTCCATCCAGTCCTCCTACATATCATGTGCTTTGGCCCTTTTAGTGTATATCTGACAGCAAGGAGAAACACAAAGCATATTTTCCCCCCTTTGTCTTACGTTCATTGTCTTTAAACATGTTTTCCTGTGATCAGGCTTTACCCGTTATTACACAATGCGTAGACCTTCTCCCCAATGACTGGAAGTCCTTCATAGTGGAACCTTCCATTAGGTAGATCACCAACATTGCCACATGACATCTCTATAATGCAAACGGGCGGAGTAGATTAGTAGTTAGGGTGTAGGGCGCCCTCACGTGGCCATAGGAAAAACTACAACTGTGCTGAACGTCGCCATAGGAAAAACTACAACTGTGCTGAATTTATCAGTACTGTACATATTCATAAGAGTTAGAAATACTCGAAAATAATCCACTTCTGGCAGTTTTGCCACATTCTTACTGTCGCATTTGAGTGTCAACGTGGTCCAAGCTCCGTTGACGCACTTCACAAATAAGTTGCCCGTGTATGGGACGAAGTCCTGGGCACACTTGTAGTAAACGCTCTCCCCACTTTCGAATTTGCGTCTGCCGGTCCATTTGTTGCCGAGTCTGGTGGACGGATAATGGGGCGGCGCTGAGCATCGTTTTGGAACCTCAGCTAGAGTTAAAATACAAGGCCATCGACACGTTTAAAACAAATATAAAAACTAAACAAAATGTGTCGTATAAAGACGCTACTTACCCGAGTCGAGTAATGCAATGGATAAACAGAGAATATTCCACACGATGGTTTTCATTTTGTTGAATGCGTTCAGGTAAAACGAGGATAACGAGTGAAAATGGAAGGATAGCGGTATTTTTTTTTATAGAGGGACGAACGCTACCTCCCACCCACGCACGCGCGCACACAGCCCCCCCCCCACACACACACAGTCACACACACAATAATACACCCCCCCCCCACACACACACACACACTAATAAAGGCAATGGTACTAAAAGCGTCAGCAAGCATATTGATTTTTTTTTTTACAATTGTATTTATATTCTGACGTGACATCTTTGAATAACTCTTGAATAGTGCAAAGATAAATTAGGAAAACAAAAAATTATGGATTGAAATGCTTGTAAATTTAAAAATAGAGTGTATCATCAAATACAGTAGATTAGAACTACTTTCCATTTGGTCCTAAAGCAGTATTCGATGTGCGCATAACTTTTGTGCACACATAATCTGTAAAGGCTTTTTCTGTAATTACATCAAAATGACACAACAGATTAAAGTTCCCAGACACACAAATTGAGTAACAATCAAGCAAGCAAATACGTAGCTATGGATATATGGTTGTAATTCATTCAAAATGACAAGGATTTTTAAATGTAATTTTGAAAACCATCAGAAACTGAAGACAACAAATCACACAAAGGGCATACATTTACAGTGTGACACAGCACAACTTTAAATCGCATAGATTTGTCATTGTTTACGTTTGTGATGCCAGCATGTATGACTCTTTAGAAATGATGTGAAACCAAGTGCAGTTTAAATATATAAGAACCTATAAAAACAAAACCGCAAAGTCTACAATACTGACTTGTCATTTTTTTCATCACAATCATTCAAAGCACGTCAAAATGTACCTCATAGCTTGTTATACAAAGGCACTGTAGTATGATTTATTCCTGACAATACGTTGCATGAATCTGTTGATACTGTTGAAGTTACATTGTACACGACTACACACTTTCTATTTCACTAAACAACTGTCTTATCATAAAGAGACATGGCCTTGATTGCTAGAGCCCTTCGCAACACTGCATTGAATTTCAGATGGTTCAAACGTAATTTACACATGCTCAGATTTGAATGAGTTATGACAAACAGCTCAAATCATCTTGAAGGCCAGTCGGTGTGACAAAAGTTTTAACGTTCAAGGCAAAGTTACTCTCTCCTATGAAGAACATTGCATTACTTAGTAATACACGCTAATTTAGTGTCCACAATCTAAACATTTCAGACGGTGCATTGTAAAAAGTTAACTGTTCCTCTCAACCTCTCGTGACATTCTAGAGGCCACCACCATAAAACCATAATACATGCGAAATGATACTAACACATTTCGAGAGCACTCTTAATCTGTCTTTAATCAGCATATCTACATTCATTGACAACGTTACAGACCAGCATGGGACAAAAACAACTCTTTGCTGACTGCAATAACTGTCAACGTGTAGGAATGAATATCATTGAACTGTAGTCACCTACAAAAATAGTATGTCAAATGCAAATGGCATCTGGGGTGAAATTCAGTGAGGACTGTTCGGAACAGGCCATAAAAGGAAGAGCCAAAGTAACGTGACGTTATTTTACCCTTCAAATCCGAAATTGTCAGCGGCGACAGGACAACACACTTGTTTTTCCAAATTACCGTAATTCTTGACCCGCTAGCGCTAGCAACGTAATTCCAACGGCTTCTGAAAGCAGAGAAGCGGAGCTTTACGTGGGTACCACATACATTACGGTAGCTAGCAAGATAGCCAGATTGTCACGTGTGGAGGAGGGGCAAATCCCGCGTCATAGTACCGTAACTCCGAAAAACAAGTTCATCCCCTCTCTCTTTGTCTGGCCATCAAATGATGTTATAGTTATTTGGTCTAAGGTTGTCAAGGAATGACAATGGCTCTCAAACCTGACAATCTTTTTTGTTTTTACATCAAACAAAGTGGCAGCCAGCTACCAGCTCAGGGGTAGAGATGGTTGTTCAGTAACCAGAAGGTCGGCTGTTTGATTATCACTCTCCAAGTCAAGTGTCGTTGTGTCCTTGGGCGAGACACTTCACACACATTGCCTCCAGTGCTAGATACACTGGTGTATGAATGGTGCGAATGTTTGGTGGTGGTTGGAGGAGTCGTAGGCACACACTGGCAGCCACGCTTCCGTTTGCCACCACCAGTCTGACTGTCTGAGTGCATGAATAATGTTTAAAAAAAAAAGTTTCTGTGTCTAGAAAAGCGCTATATAAATCTGGTGCATTATCATTATTAAAGCCAAGTTGCTTTTATTTTTGTTCCAGGAGTATCAAAAAGTCTAATCAAGGCCATTCCTTTAAACATTGATTTCTGAACCCTCCCCGAGTTAAAACAAAAAAACTATTTTTCAAAGGAGCCCTGGCCAAGAGCCCGCTAAAAAGGTTAGTTTCAACACAACTTGAAATGATATAAAAATGATATAAAACAGTTACATACTAAGGAGATGATCTCAAGTGTTTCAGTCTGGATTGAAAGTCAGTCAACGAGAGAAGTTTGCAGACATTTTGTTACAAGTTCCATGAAGAAGGGGCAGAGAGTTTGAAGATGAGGAGGAACTGATTTCTTCTAAAACTGCAGTGCATCTTCTTACATTAAGCTTTTGCACTTTTCTTAAAAATAAATGTTTGACAACATTTTCATTTGCAATTTAGGAGTAATGTTTTCAGTAGTTTCTAGAATAAATACGTTCATTTCATTTATAGTCGAGCCAGTGTAAAATATCATTTTGCAGTGATCTCTTCCTTTTGGAACATCACAGAGGTGTTGACAAGACTGTGGCGTACAATGAGAATTGGCTTCCTCTCGAGTGTTTTACACATTTGACACCCTATAGGTAGCGACTTATTAGCAAATAAGCTCATGACTGGATGGAGTATTTGTTTGTATGACAGAACTATACAGCGATTTTTGTTGAGGTTGCATGTGGCGAACAAACAACTAATTGTGGTGGTACAAGCGGAAGGTGCACGTGGAGCAAAGCCAGGCCAAACATTGGGTCAGCGGTGCGAGACTAAGAAACTTTTCTTTAACTGCCAGCACAGTCATCTGTGTCTGCTGCACTGAAGCCGTTCAGGGAGTCCTGCAAAAATGCAAAAAGAGAGAGCTGGAGATTTCATGAAAACACCACACCAAAAGTCACATAACTTAGCAACATGTTCTAATTTTGACGCGTGAGCTCATCCGTCAGGGTGAAACACTCCCTGTCTGGATGGCAAGTGACAAACAAACCCTCATTTTCTTTCACCTTCTTCACAAAGTCAACACCGACCTCTCTTTCTCGCAGCTCCACGCCCTCTGATGACTCAGAGAACGGCATGCTGGGTAAAACGGGGTTCTGGGACAAGCGAGGCTGCGGAGGGTTGCCGACGCTGTAGAGGCGAGGCCGTTTGATCTGGTCGTGGCTGGACAGTGGCGTGAAGCTACTCCTCCGGTAGAACGCTGGTGGAACGTCTCCCCTGCTTTGGTTCTAATCGGCGATGGCAGACAAAAATCACAACAACTGAGCCAAAGTGATGGAAAATGAAGCTTCATGAACCACTTGCGATCTATATTTTTTTTACTCCTCTGGATGCTGCTCTTGGTTCAAAGATGCAGTGGAGATTTAATCAATTTCCATTGCACGAGCCTTTATCTATAAACCAAGAGCACCATCTAGAGGAGTAAAAAATATTGCAAGTGGTTCATGAAGCTTCTTTTAGCAATGACTAGTTTTTACACTACGTCAAATGTTGAAGTTGAGAAATAATCTGTAGCCCTGCGCTGAAAAGTCAGTTGCTAAACAACCTCCCAGAATGACCACAAAAAAAGAAAGAAAAAAAAAGAAAAGCACAGTGAGAATGTTTTCTCTACAGCTAAGGCACAAAAAAAGAGAAAATGCCAGCAAGCTTTGAAAAGTGAAAACTGCAGTGAAAATATCAAGCTGCAGTTTTGGCGGGTTATGTCGCTACAAATTGCCCAAATCCAAAAGACATTGAAAGAAGAACCAGACAAGTTCCGACACCTCCCCCAAGGTGTGCTTGGGAAGCGATAAACCTATTGTTAACTCTTTGACTGCCAGACGTTTTCAGAAAAGGGATGCTGTGAGTGCCAGCCGATTTAAGCATTTTGACTATAAACGTTTGGACTATGGAAACACACATACTACCAAATGAAAGATTGAACTCTCATCTTTCATCAGAAAAAAAAAGTTTGTTTCTACCTTATTTCGTTTTTCAGTAATCAACAATAGAAAATGGTTAGTTTCACCTAAATGCGCTTGTTTTGGACCAAAATACGGAGAAATCAAGCATTTAGTGAAACGATATTATTTCATGCACTCTAGTGAATTTTACACTTCTTTTTGTCCATGAATGATGCCACAAACACCTAAATAGTGCTTTACTTCTATAAAACACTACCACCAAGAATGAAAAAGTGTTTTTTGATAGCAAAATACGTTTATTTACATTCAACAGTTTAACAATTTGACAACAATTTGGCAAACTATTTACAAATGTGTGCAACTGTGGTACTATTTACAATTATGTGGATGTTTCAACGACAGTTTTTCTTTTTGTGTAACACTCCCCTGCGTGCAAGGAGACGCAACAGGATTTGCACAACAGATTAGTTTCACTGCGATTGCCCCTTCGCGTGCACTTTCTTGCCGGCCGTTTTTTCCGGGGAATAGCAAGTATATACTGCAGTGTGTGTTGCCATCAAGTCTACTATCAGGATCATGCTACAGTTACGTTACGGTGGTGTTACGTCTGGCTTCCTCATGTCCTTCAGTTCCTATACCGGGTGGTAGATGTTCTGATCCATCTTATCCACTCCATTCATGGTGGCATCGTAGTCCAGAACCAGTGTCTTCTCCGTGATCAGACTGTACCTGCTCCTCCGATGAATATGCATTGGACTCGGGGTACTCTCCATCGTCCGATTGTGCAGAAGTGCTCGGTTGTGCTCCGCGTTTTCCGGCGTTAGCATCGCTAGCCGGTGAGGCTTTATGACGTGATCATCGTCGCGCGTCAACGCTTCCAACTTCGGCGTCAACCTCGGGAGTCACCATCATCATCATCAATGTGCATTGGTCGATGCTTTTCGACTACTCTTCATCGTCCGATTGAATGTCCGCTTGTGCAGAAGTGCTCGGTCGGTTGTGCTCCGCGTTTTCCGGCGTTAGCATCGCTAGCCGGTGAGGCTTTACTACGTGATCATAACGGCCGGTTCAACGCTTCCAACTTCGGCGTCAAGCTCGGAGTCACTATCATCATCATCGTCGACATCAATGCGCTTTTTAGTATTGATCGATGCTTTCCGTCTTTGAAAAAAATGCTCAAGCATGAGCTGCTTGCAACCGGTCTCCATTGTTGCTTCATCAGCCATTGTCCCCTCAACACTTTAGCTCCGCCTCACGTCTTCTACTGACGGCCACCCAATCTTGTCCAAAGAGAGTCATCGCTGCCATCTAGGGGCCAAAACGAGTCATTATACTAACTAGATCTGCTTGATACTTTCAGCACAGCTGCCCAAGGCTTTCCTCCACCCGTTTCCAAAAAAAAAAAAAAAAACATAGTGAACGTCTTTTAACGTCTTTGGCGCCCCTCCGTAGGTTTTTACTAAACGTTATTTAACGTTTTTGGCAGTAAAAGAGTTAAGCTTTCTCCCACCCTTTTCAACAAAGTGTTTCTCTGTAAATGTCGCTCAATAACTTCATGTAGGAGCACTCACTCTGTCTAGGACTCCAGGATGAACGTCTCACTGCAAATAACACACAATTATAACCAGGAAACAAAGATGGAGCTGTTCCTAAATGTAGCACCGCTGTGCCAAAAAGGTTGTTGTGAGCTGGTACAAAAACAAAAATACACTACAGCAAAAACAAAAGAAATACTCACAGTTCAACTCAACTTGAAACCTTTTGTGTTGTCACATTGCATTGCAAGTAAGTAAGGATGCATAATAGCTATCGGACCGATATTAGGGAAAAATAATGACGTCTACCGGGTACTGTATGAGGCGAAGGTAACATTACAAAAGTGGGGTATCCAAGCCCAACTATTGCTAAGCTAAATGGCTAACAATGGGAATAAGAAAATGGATGGATGGATACGACAACTATATAAAAACGGCCACGGCTCGTTGAAGTGCAGCTATGGTGGGTGACATTTTTAATCTTTTGCTTTTCTTTTGGTCCTTGAAAATGTCTTTATATGAAAATGGCCAACAGCACTCAAATGTTGTTTGGGATCCTGCATTTCATGAATGTTAAATATATAAAAAAAATAATAGTATATACAGAGCTTTTAAGATTGCCTCAGTGCCTGAGTTCAGAAAGTAGCAAAACATGCAACTGCATGTTGTCAATGACCACAGGATTGAAATTTGTAATTATTTTATGCTGCAACAACAGAAAAGTTTGCAGTTTATACAAAAAAAAGTGATTAGTTATCGATGTGGGGGAGCAAGAAGTAATTGGTTATCGGTGTCGGTGAAAAAAACCTGTTAATGTGCATCCCTATTTGCAAGCTTTGTATTTTGGCGCATGCCAAGTTTGAACAATACAGCCTAAAATGTTTAGCGCTACTTTTGAAAGCCTCTTCAATCATCATTCAAAAACGTATGTTATATTTTGGGTCGTTGGTTGTATCATGTCAGATCAGCATCACAGCAGTATCTACTTTTTTGTTTTTGTTTACCTTTACAACCAAATGTCCAATTATGATTAAGTGCAATTGTTGTTTTCAAGTGACGCGCGTGCACAGAGAAACCTGCCACTCAATTCCTATTAATGAAAAGCTTACTAATGGTCTGTCCCTGTGAGTGTTGACAGCCTCCACCTTCAGGTCAAACATATCCACTTTACAACCTAGAGGCGTAGGACAAGAAAGAAAAAAAAACCCTCAATACCACAAATGAATACTGGGAATGTCAGTTTTAGAGTCAAAAACAACGAGTGGACTTACCATAAGCCACAGGGGTGAGTTTGAGGACAGTGTGCAGGGGACACTTCAAGTATGGAAGATCATCTGTGGCAAAGAAGTACAAAACTTTCTTTATCGTGGTAAATGTTTTTCTGTGACGATGCAGGATGTTCTTTTCGAAGTACGCCGCTATTCCCATTGGGACATAAAGGCGGGTAAAAAGTAAGCCCACACGTCTTTTTGGGCTTTTGTCGTCAAAACGGGTCCGTCTGGCTGTCCACACCCAATTGTGGCTCAGACCTTGAGTCATAGTCTGCTAGCCGCTCTTTTTCTACTCTCCAATGACCTTATTGGGGACATTTGCACAATCTACACACAAACAGACACAACATATTTCACACAAATCCCTCTCCTCACTCAAGAACCTTGAGCTTAATGGCTTCACGGGAATTATTGCTGAATCAAGAGCGTTGTGAAGCGGAATGGTTCCAAATCTGCTCCTGACACTTGTTCACCTACTGCTACCCACCCTTACAAGTTGAGTTCAATAAATTCATGCAAAAACAATTATTTGTGTGGGATTAGGGAACCAAAATTGTGTTTGTTGTGATAGATTCGGATCAGGTCACATTTTATAACCAAAAATCTGAAATCCAAGTGCAAGTGAGAGACTGAGATGTTGCGTTAACAAGATTTTGTTTTACTACGGTGCAAATAATTAATGATCTACTTTGCAAAATTATTTCTGCTCTGAAGTGTACCACCTTTCATAGCATTATGTAGCCAGCCAGACTATACAGAGATTTAGGGAAAGATCATTATCGGCGCCGATATTCTGCATTTTGATGAATATCAGTATCTGCCTTCTTTTTTTTTAACGATGACTGATAATAGGGCCTCAGGGAACTATTTATTTCAATTTGCAGTTATCTTTATGAGATGCTACTGACCCAGGGAACACTCTGCACTTTTTGGTTTTGTCTGATATTGAATTTAAAAAATGTGTGAAAGTTTTTGGGAAGATTTATTTACTCTAGAAACTATAACGAACTATGGTATTGGTATCTTTGAACTTTTTAAGACATATTGATGACCCTGGCGCTCCCTGAACTTTTTGTCAGAATTGTAAAACGTCTATTCTCTAAAATAAAATAAAAATACAATTAAAAAAACATTTTGAAAATCTGAAACGTTCAATAAACTAAGACATTTTGTATTTTTGTTTAATTTTGATGCCATATTTTTTCCTATTTACTGAAAATGAATACCAGCTCCAAATATGGGCCTCTTAGACTACTATTAATTGTATCTGTGACATATATAAAAAACAAAAAACAAAAAAAACAATTGCCTCCACTTTTAAGTTCACCCTTCTATTTTGATTGCACATAATTTTCTTTAAATTTGTAATGGATTCAGATATTACCACTCCTGTGTGTACTCAGTGTCATCTAGCCCCCACCTTGAAGAATCATGTGAACTGGAATGGCTTCATTAAATTTTTAGCAGAGAAAAAAATATATATATATAAAAAAAAAAGAGATAAAATAACTCCGCCGATTAGTGTGTGATGCTTGTTAAAAGCCCTAAAAGGGCGTGTGGAATGTTAAGCCTATTACTGAAAGACGGGCTGAACTCAACATCATATCCTCATGTTATTCTACCTGCACTCTTGTCCAGGAAGTAGGCAAGCAGGCAGCGCATGACGGCCTGATGACAGATGACCAGCACGTTGCCCTGCCGCTCCAGTTCCATGATAACTGGCTCCAGTCGCTGCACCAGGTCCTGATAGGACTAAAGACAAAACAAAAGTACGTGTACGGTAGTTAAAAGCAAGAGACGAGTTTGACTCAAGCCATCATCAATTACACAGATGAAATGTGAAATTACTTCTCCTCCAGGATAGCGGTAGTGATACTTGTCCTGGTACCTCATGGCGTACTCATCAGGGTAGGTTTCCTCAATTGTTTTGTATGTCATCTCTTCACACACTCCCTGAATCGCAAAGCAATAAAACCATAAGTGCCGAAGACTGTCTGCCGGTATTGATGTCTCTTTGGAGGACATACAGCATCAATCTCGTTAAGGATTTTCCACTGCTCGTAGGGAACGCCAAGCTCCTCTGCGGTCTGAATGGTGCGCCGCAGCTGACTTGTCCAAACTTTCAGGTCTGACAGACGATGCTCTTCTACAAAACCCTTCAGTGCTCCAGCAAACTGAAAAACAAACGAGTTATTTAACTCATTCACTGCCATTGACGGCTATAAACGTCCCAAAATTAATTTTACCGTATTTTTCACGAAAAAACTCGCAAATTTGACATTTTATAAAGTGGCAAATTTGCGAGAAAAAAACAACATAAATTTGCCACTTGATAAAGTGGAAAATTTGCAAATTTAAAGTGAGCAAAAAACTCATAAATTTGCAAGTTTATAAAGTCGCAAGTTTTATATCTGTTCTAAAAGTACAATAGAAAAATTCTAGGTTTTCATACTGTTAAATAGAAATAGTTCAAATGAATTTTTGACGTCTATAGCCGTCAATGGCAGTGAATGAGTTAAAAAACAGACATATCAAAACAGTTTGTTTGTTTTTTAGATTTATTTAACAGTATTAAAAGGTGGGGTCTTAAGTTTTCACTCACAAATAAACATTTGATAAACACTGGATGTATACACATGAAATTCTCAATCAACACCTCTCGGCTTCAGTTAATGTGTGGTGGTGATTTTGTCAGCAAGCACCACCCCCTAGCCTGTTTTGCCATAAGAGGGACGTTTCTGGGCGGAAAGTCAATGTTTACCCCTCCAGCCAATCACTAGCAGCGGGCGAGTCGTTGAAGGCAGGCGCAATGTTGACGAAAAGAGTGGGGGTTGAGCCATGGGAGGAGTCTGTTTCGAATTGTTCGTTTACAAACTGAAACGGTCAAAACTTAAGACCCCACCAAAAGCTCAACTACACCTTAAACAAAACAACTGGAATACAGAATTTTACTTTTTATTTTAGTTTTTTCCTTTATTTTAAAAATACTTCATTTACAAAAATAAACAGATTTTACATGTCAAACGTAAAATATCATGAAATCACTTTAACTGTAAAAACACATATTTCTGTTATTTTACAAAAAAAAACATTAGAAATACAGTGGTACGTCGGAGTTTGAACACAATTTGTTCCTGTGAAGTGTTTAAAGTCTGTTTTTGTTCAACCTCCGAAACATAGCATATTTTTTCCTATAGGAAATAATGCAAATGTAATTCATCTGTTCCCAAGCTCCAAAAACGGAAAATTCCTATTTTAATTTTTATTTATGTAAAAAACATGTACAGTATTTAAACAATAAAACATACCCTACCTTTTTTGTTGTGGAGTGATCAGTGGATGATAAATGCTATGGTAATGCATGCTTTAGTTCAGTCCTGAGTTAGTGTATTTTACATTGGGCATATTGTTAGACTACTAAGGGGTCCTTGTGCGCTGTTAAGCGTCAGGCGCGTTTTTGAATAGCTAAGGGGGGCCCCTTGTGCCAGTATTTATGGAAGTAGTCACGGCAGTTACAATGGCGCGATCACCTCCTTCCTAAATCCACTGTTAGTAGCACTGTACGTTTTTCTTTGCTGCCGCTGGCACATTTGTCTTTCTTTGGGCCCATAGCGAAGAAAATTGTCGTGGAAAAATCAAAATGCACTCGTGAACGTACGGAGCACGTCCGGCAGTATTCACCCGCTCTGACTGGAAATGAGCAGCGCTTTGCTTTGTCTTCACTACCACAACGTGAGCATTCGGCATCGCTCGGCTTCACTCGGCTACCCGATCAAGGTACGTTCGGCTTGGCTTGATTTGCTTGAGTGTTAAAACTCCGAGAATGAGGTCAAACTCCGAGGCATTTTTTACTCCGATTTTTTGGTCAAAGTCCGATTTGTACGAGTTCCGAAGCGTTCAAACTCCGAGTTTCCTCTGTACATATATTGATGGTTAAAATAAGTTAGTAAGTTAATTTCACAAATATTGTAATATTTATATTAAAAGCTATATGCGTGAATTACCCTAACATTAAACTGTTGGAATTGTAAACCCAATATCTAGTTTTCCAACAGTTATTGGCCATGTTTTGAAAGATTAATCACATTATTTTTTTTGTCATATACTGTTATGTTACATCAAACACAAATTATTAAACATTTTTCCACAAAATAATGTCATTAAAACAACTAATAACATCCCTCTTCTGTAAATTTAAGCATTCGTATTTCTAGTTAATTTGTTTTAAAATGTGAAAATGCTTCTATCGTAATTAAAACATAAAAAATTTAACTATAAATTAAAATAGGCTAAATCTTTTTAAAACTAGACTAAGAGCAATTTCTGCAGAAATTGCGTGGGAATGCTGAAAGCTGAATGCTTATGAAGGAAATTGAAGGATAACTCATGTGAAAATTAAAGTAATTAACTAGTAGTTAACTAGTAATTACTACTACTATTACTAGTAGTAGTATTACTAGTAATAGTAGTAGTAGTATTACTAGTAACTAGTAATTACTAGTAATAGTAGTAGTATTACTAGTGACTAGTAATTACTAGTAATAGTAGTGAATGTGTCATTGAACATTAAATTGAATGCATAAAATATAAAGTGTGTTAAACGAATGATAATGAAAGATAAATTGGGTGAAAACTACAAATGATCAATTGTAGATTAATTATAAATGAAAAGAAAAAAGTTGATATGCAACCAGTCTAAGGTTGGATTCGAACCCTTGCCTCCTGTTTATTGGTCACAGGTCCACTTTAGTAGCCTACCCAATGAGCTACAGAGGACTTGCAGCCGTTATATAAGTCATCAAAAGTAATGGATGTGCAATAATTTGGCGAGTACTCAATATTGCATTTGTACTAAAGAGTTGTCCAAGTTGAGTTTGAACCTAGCATTCCCACAATTACAATTAAAAACTGTACTTATAATATGGGGCGGACATGTTTTTAGACAAAAGTAATTTTCTGTTATTTCAAAGTATTTTTCTGGCGCCTCAGCTGCCGGAAAATTACAGTTTCTTTTCTTTACGATTTTAATTTTTTTTTGCAGTTTATATGAAGCACACATGAATTAAAAGTAAAAAAATATATATTACTGAAACGCAAGCATGATGCCAGCACCTGTTTCCCTCGGTCTGACAGCTCAGAATCTCCGCCAATGCGTCCTTGCAGATTGTGATGACTTTCTCCATGTCGACAGATGTAGATGGAGTGCGAGTGCACGTGGATGTTCATGAGGTAGTAGACAATTTTACTCTGAATGTAATCCTGCACCCTGTTGACCAGGAAACGACGGCCAACATTGATGACCTGAATAAAGGACAGGCTCCTGCAAGCACAAAATGACAACG
The DNA here is from genome assembly GCF_054856555.1 of Leptonotus elevatus. Classification (NCBI taxonomy): domain Eukaryota; kingdom Metazoa; phylum Chordata; class Actinopteri; order Syngnathiformes; family Syngnathidae; genus Leptonotus; species Leptonotus elevatus. The sequence goes on from NC_141240.1 coordinate 10,294,213, forward strand.
ATGGACTCCGAGTCCCACCAAAACATATCGTGACTGAAACTGCTGAAACCTTGTGCTTTTTCTGCAGTCTCTCTAATTGGCAATTATTATCAGATATCTTGGGGCTTTTGGTATCAGAGGCTAAAAGTTCCTGGTAGCTTGAAAGTCTATAAATACAATTTCCCACAAGTATATAACTATAAAAGTGAACATAAATTACAACCTAATATTAAAAGCAAAAAATGTTTTTTATAGAACATCTGCCTTGTCATCTCCCTCTGCTGGCCAACTTGTGCAATATCAATATGCCCTCTTTTTTTTTTAATCCAAAATGTCAAAGGAATAGGCATATAACATCTTACTTGTCATGTTCATCTGGATCCAAAGGCTGGTAAGTTACTTTATAACATTCTATCCTCTTAAGAAAATCACCCATGACACTTTCTCTGTCCCTCTCTGGGTAGTCCGGACTGGACACCTTCACTTCCTGAAATAATAATAATTTAAATAAATAAATGGCAGAACATAAACAAATTATGATGTCGACATGTAAGTAAAAAGTTGCGTGACAGCATCAAAATGAATATTTGGTCTGTTTTTTCAATCAATTCAAAATATTATTGTTGCTTTAATTACCAGGATGTTTGCAGCAATGACATCTGGATCATCACATACAGATTCTACAAAAAATACCTGAGAAAGAAAAAATATAAATAATTCACTATAAAACTATCTGTATGCCATTACGATTAATCAATAGTGGGGTTGTGACCTTATATGAATGATCCTTTGCAAAACTGAGGATGAGCTCCCGCCTCTCCCTGGTGGTGTTGGTAGCATCAAAAACCTGTACAGCAAAATGAGGCGCTCAGACAAAAGTCGAGAGAAACCTGTGACATTTTTAGTTTGCTTACAGCGATCTGCCCTCCTTCCTCATTCAGGTAAGACTTGACATCTTGTAGCGCCACCAGAGCACACTGTCTGTTAAAACAAAGTTATATTAATGGCCTACTTGTTAAACATCTAGTTAGGTTACTAGCTTGCTGGGCTAGTAGTCCTACTCACTTTCTTATTTGCATGGCTTCTTCATTGTCATGTCTGAAAAAGTCATAGGACTTGTATGACTTCACGGCTTTTCTCCTATAAACTCCAAGGTTGAAGACTGTGGAGAAACCATGTGAGAGTGTGAAAGCACAAAACTCGTGGTAGGCGGTGACCTTCATATCAACTGCGCCCTCCAAACCGGTTCACCTGCATTCCAACAATTTACAACTACAAAGAGAGGCAGTGTTGATATGGACACAATCACATACAGTACAAGATGTGAGTGGAGGAAAATCTCTGAATATAGCAGTACAGTAGATTACAATTGAACTCATTCACTGCCATTGACGGCTATAGACGTCAAAAATTCATTTGAACTATTTCTATTAGTTTTTTTCACTTTTGTTAACAAGAGTATGAAAAAATTATTGTACATTTAGAACAGATATAAAATGTGTGATTAATCGTGAGTTAACTATTGAAGTCATGCAATTAATTACAGTTGAAAAAAATACCGCCTGACGCGATTAAAAAAAAGGAGAAAATATTATTAAAAATTAGGGGCGTCAGGCGATTAAAAATTGTAATCGTAAATAATCGCATGACTTCACTAGTTAACTTACAATTAATCACAAATTGTATATCTGTTCTAAATGTACAATAACAAATTCTAGGTTTTCATACTCTTGTTAACAAAAGTGGAAAAAAATATTAAACTAATGAATTTTTTACGTCGCTAGCCGTCGATGGCAGTGAATGAGTTAAACTGTCTGAGAATGCAGTCGGTGACTAAAAGGCCTTAGGTTGGATTTTCCAGCCAGACTTGGTGAGGGTGAAAGCAGTGCCCTCAAACCCCTTCCCCTACCCCTCTCATCTTTCTTCGAGCACCAGCTACTGTACAGAAGCTAACACCTGGCTGCGTCAATTTGTGGCATCAACGGAAGAAAGGCTTTAACCCCCTTTTAAAACGAACTATGCTCAGCGCCATTTGTTTTTCCACACTTTCTTCCCAGTAAAGATGTGTCCTCACTTATAGATAGTCAGTAGGGGTGGGAATCTTTGAATGTCTCACGATTCAATTTGTTTCCGATTTTTGGGTGTGTGATTCGATTCAGAATCGATTTTCGATTAAGAATGATTTTTGTTTCAAAATGATTTGATTGAAAATGATTTTTGCTTCAATTTATAGATGTTCAAGGAATCGTAATGATCTCCAGTCTGACTCGCTAATGCTAACTAGTGCGCTACTCGTGGCACTTTTATCACTCAAAAGAACGGCTCCACGCTGCAAAAAACAACAACTTTTATTGGAATAACTTGATCGTGACTTTTCCCATCTACTCTCTAATGTGGCTACAACTTAACAGTGTAACAGACCGCGTGGAACCACACTGCCCCTCAGTGGCCAACTCGGGTACAACATGAACAGCGCTCCCAATAAAGGCACACAAACAAAGGGAAGAATTTGAAATAAAAACGATTTGGGGACATTTAAAATCGATTCTGAATTGTACTAAATGAGAATCGCGATTCTTATGAGAATCACGATTCTTATGAGAATCGATTTTTGGGCACACCCTTAATAGTCAGTAAATTCAAGCACCAATTAGCTCATCCAAGAAAGTAACAAGTGAAAGGATAGTCAGACCCGGTCATAAGTAAACAGTTTTGCACCATAATTTCAAACACTTACTATTTCTGTTTAAATTTTTTAAATAATGGCTACTTCTGTATTTAACAAATACAATATATATTTAAGGGGGGTTTCAACAGACTATAAGACATGAAACAAGGAAGAGGAACAGGATGCATCTAAGACTAAGTTTTCGGTGGTATGAATTCAGCAGAAGGCAGCCCAAGGGAAAATGTGTGGCTACATATTTATTTATCATTTATTTTGAGTAATTACCCTCTATTCAAAGAATATTAGTTGCAAATGATCTGCTATCACTAGCATCATAGTCTTAGTCATTTGGTTTTTAGTACGTTTTGCATGTAAGACAATTCATTTTGGTTGTTTCCGTTGACAACTAACAACTGTTTTGGTCCACCGAAGTTTCAGAATCAACCATTCAAATGAGTGGTTCATGGCATGACAAGGCTCAAGCAGGATTTGTATTTACTAATAACGTGATACTAACCCTTAGTCGGCACTCCAATCCAGTTGAGGTAGCGCGTCAGCTTCTTGGACATATAGGTTTTCCCCCGAGCAGGTAGCCCAATCATCACAATCACAGTTGGAGAATTGGTCATGTAGGAGGCCCAGGCTGCAAAACAATAAACCAACCTTAATAGTTTGCACATTTTTTTTTTTTTACATTTCTGATCTACAAGTGTTTTTCATGAAATTATTTACATAGGTTAGGTTAGTGATAGCCTACGGTGCGTTCAAACTTACAAATTTGGGTGGCATCACCACTGAAGGAAAGGAACATAAACTGAGGACTTTGTTATGTGAGCAAACTTAGAGTCATGCTGAAGAATAACACAAGTCAGTGCTGCATCATTACGTTAAATTAATGTTTCACTGGCAACAGCATGTCCGTTGGTTGACTTTTTAGCAAACATGATTAGTAAGTACAAAATGTCAAATACTAAATCCACAAACACCGCTTTCCTGTTTCCATAAAAGCAAGAAAAATAAGAGCAAATACCTGACAAGACCAGACTTGATGAGATCATTCAGAAAAGTAATTCATGGAATAATTTCTGATCCATCTTGACAGTTGTATTTCTTCTGATTTTGAAAATGACTCACCAGTTGCACTTAACTCGGGTTATTGTACAACGTTGAATAGTTAATACATAAGCACCTCAATGGAGTCCACCTTTTAACCTTGAGGCACAGAAATACAACAATTCACTTACAGCACTTTTTCTCAGTCCTTTTGGACTCCATTGAGCCATCTGCCATGTCTGCTGGCCTCTGATGCCGGGCAGCCATGGCGAGTCAGCTTGCGGCGCTGGCCTGATGGTCCCTAGTCACTGTCACGATGAAGTCAGCATCTTTCTATCTATGGAGGACCGGATAAGAATGTCATCCAAGAATCAGTACAACCAGATGCAAAATAATTTAAGAAGCAGTGTGTGATTGTGGAAAATTGGTTGAAAATTACATTACAATAATGCACCAGTGCTTAACATGGGTCAATATGCCACGAGCCATTGAGCCAATATGATAAAAAAATAAAAATAAATTCATAAATAAAAAAAATTAAAAACAAAAAAATATATACACATGTGAATTTACATCATTTAATACAAATGGATTATCAAAGATTACCAAATGCTGGTTATGTACAATCAGCAACATAACGTTACAGGACATAATTGCGATTACATTAAAGCAAATAGCAATTCAAGGGAACATTTGTGAAAGTTACCACATAAAAAATATAACACGAAGACAAGTCAATGACAGAGAGGTGGAAATGCGCAAGTAATGAACCGATGGCACACCTCTGCTCAAGACTTTACGACATTACCGGCCGTATGAGTTAATCATTTCACTTTTATAGAACACCTTATAGTGTCAGAAATAAGCACCTGACAACGCGGAAAGAAAGAGTAAAGTTTGAAGACTCACCCACCAGGTCTATTCTATATTCGTTATTCCTTTGTTAAACAGTTCACATCAGTTGTTGACACCTTCCACTGCTCGGATGTTATCTGCTCCTCCTCCTGATTGTCTTAGCAGGAAGTGCAGCCGCTCAAGTTCACTATACAACATCTACAAGATCCGGCAAAAGCTTCAAATTAAAACGCATCAAACGCCAGCCATCATTTATCAACCCTGTCGTGTGTATCTTTATTCTCCGAATATAAAATCCAGTAATTTATTTTATTCTAATCCAGGTGCTCGAGGACCGCATTTAATTTTTAAAACATGCTTTTGTAATGTAAGAGAAAGTCAGAGTACATAAGGGGAAACACACACACAAACACAGGCAAAACATACAACCAGCCAAACCCTGAATCTCAGTACTGTCATACATTGCTGTTCTCAAAATAAATAAATAAATAAAAAGTCAAACTAGAAAAGGAATGCAACATTTTATATATGTTTTTAGAATTATAATTCATGTATGAAGGGGTTAAAATATTTGGTGTGTTTTTTTATGCATTGGTATGTTACTGTTGTGAACTTCAAGTGGCCGAAATGTATCTTCTAGAGAATAAGAAGTTCCGTATGTACATGAAGGTATTGTAAATAATGTTTTCCGTTATTATTTATTTATGATGTACTGTACTATATATTGTTTATTTATATATTGTAAAACGATGAAAGCAAATAAAAAAGAAGTTTACAGTAAATTTCACTTTTATAGTGAAGGCTATTCTGATTCTCTGCTAGTATAATAGATGCGACTGATGAAAGATTCACAGTGCAACCGGTTGGAGGCGCTTATGTCCGTTGTTTACAGAGCCGTAGATAGAGGTACACCTCTCTCTATATACGGCTCTGATTGTTTATGACGCAACGAGGCGCTTTTGAACTGACTCGTGTTGGCAACCCTAAAGTCAAATCCATCCTGTAATTTCGTTTTAGTAGACCTCGATTTCTTAGACAAAGGAGCATGTTTCCAACGTATCTAATATCCTCTTTCTCTGAAAACGCGATCCGAGTCTTGTCAGAACGTACAGCGTTTCAAGACCACAGGTTACCACCACGAATTTTCAACTCCATTCAGGTATGGGCTTTGATTGGGCCACTACAAAACTTCCATCTTCTACAGAGGCTATATGTTCTCTTAATTAAAGGCTGCTTTCACACTTAACTTTTTTTCCCCTTTTCACTCCTCACATGATAGGTAGCAGAAAATACACAGGATTTAATTTCTATTTCAGATCATATTAGGTAATTTCGTGTATACCAAAGGTAAAGGAAAACACACTTCAAACGTTTAGTGGCATTCCACTTTAATTCGACAAATCATTTCTATTCAGAAAATGTCAGGTTGCAATCAAAATGCTTTATGCTTTAAGAAAGAGATAATGTCAAACTAACACATCATAACGTCGTCTGTAATATATGTGCTTAGTTTGTATAAATATATTCTGGAAAGCGTTTTTGCTCTTGCGCTGCGCAACCACCGAGGCGACAGATGAATTTGCAGCTATATTGCCAGAATTGGCATGTCTTTGTCGATCAGAGCCCACATTGGATTTACCACTTGCATTTAAATATGCACTAGCGCGTTCGACAAGATGGCGAAACGCCGGCATCCAAAAATCTCTTCAGACTTGCCTTCTCAACACGTGCCCCATTTTGTAGCCCTTGGAAACTCAGGAAGTAGAGGTAAACAAATTGCTCACACGCTCATTATTATAATGAAAATGAATAAAGGTATCTGTCTCTTACGTATGCCTAAAACACTTCACAGACCACCCCACATTAAAGAAAAACATTAAAAGGATTTCTCTCTCTCTCTCTCTCTCTCTCTCTCTCTATATATATATATATATATATATACATACATACAGTATACACACACATATATACAGTATATACACACACACATATATACAGTATACACACACACACACACACACACACACACACAGTGCTGCTCAAAAGTTTGTGAATCTCTTAAGCAATTTGGACTTTCCAATTGTTCAACCTGATTTTGTTGTTGAATCTGAACCATTACATTTTATATGAAATAACAGGTGCAGGTTTATCAATTGAATGGATTGTTCTTAAAAAAAAAAAATCAATTGTGTAATCAAAGCTTAATTAAAAATAGTTTTGGTCAATTCATGTAGGTGCAAAAGTAAGTGAACCCTGAGCTGCATTGCTTAAAACAAGCAGTCAAGTAGGATCAGGTAGGACAAATTGGTAGCTAAACTAACCACTGAAATGGGCAAATGAAATGAGAGGTTTAGCAAAGACATTGTGCATCACTGACTGAAACAGAGACAAAACCACATCACTTAAGTCTTACCCAGGTGAACCCATACAGGTCAGTCATGCTAGGAGGAAGAGAAATCTCAAGGGACCTCAGGAAGTGGGTAATGATAGCACATCTGTCTGGGGAAAGCTATAAAGTCATCTAAAAAAATTGAGCATCATTCCACTGTGAAGCAGATCATCTGCAACTAGAGCACACTGAAAATGACTACAATCCAGCCTAGAAGTGGATGACCTTCTAAAATATCAGCAAGACCCACAAGACAAATGATAATTCAGGTGAAAGCCAACCTGTGCATCACATGGAGGGATTTGCAGACCTCTTTTGCTACATCTGGGACACATGTGCATGCTTTAACTATCAGAAAAGTAAACCGACAAGGCTTTCATGGAAGGCTTGCCATGTAGAAGCCTCTGCTCACAAAAAAAGATCAAAGCTGCCCATCTCAACTAGTACCTGGACAACACTGAAGCTTTTTGGAAGTCCCTTCTGTGGACAGATGAGTCCAAAATTTAACTGTTTGGTTAAAACTAAAACAGTCATCAACACTGCATACCAGCAAAAGAACCTTCTCCCTACAGTGAAGCATGGACTGGCTTTTCATCCTCAGGACCTGGACAACTCCACATAATCCAGGGAATCATGAATTCAGAGGAATATTGTGAAATCCTGGATGATAACTTCAAGCCGTCCTTTGTGAAGTTACAGTCTGGTAGAAGATGGATCATGCAACATGACAATATTCCAAAGCATTACAGCAATACAACCAAGGAATGTCTGTAGAACAACAAAATTCATGTTCTGGATTTGCCCAGTCAAAATCCTGACTTAAATTCTTTCAAAATACTGTGGCGGGACCTGAAGCGGGCAGTTTACGCTAGATGCCCATCCAACCTCTCTCAATTAGCTGCATTTTGCAAGGAAGAGTGGCAAAAATTCCCTAAAGTAGATGTAAAAGACTGATAAGTCACTAACGAAAGTGTTTGGATGAAGGTGCAATTTCCGATTAGTTTTTCTTAAATCAACAACTTTTGTTCAAGAGTGAATGACAATATTATCATTCTTTTTGTTCAAGTCCATTATTTTCAATGTCAGCATTGTAGATTTGGGTATGACTAAACATTTAATAAGGTTATTTTAATATTTTATACAAAAAGTCTGACCATGCCTGCAGGGTTCACCAACTTTTGAGCAGCACTGCATATATATATATATATATATATATATATATATATATACATACATACGCACACACACACATATGAAGGCAATGCTTAGAGATTACAGTGAGGATAGAGTCAAATATCCTAATGTGAGCAGCTATTGTGTTAAAATAATAATAATAAAAAGATCCAGAATGATGACCAGGACATGTAGCAAAGGGATGTTTAATGATTTCATTGGACAATGAAATGCACATGTCCACTAATGATGTAATACAAATAAAAGAAAATCAACAACAATGGGATGCATTGCCAACATTGACAGTTCAATGTTACTGTATTTTCGCTTTGATTTAAAAACGAGCGGGACATGATTGTTGGAGTGTAACGCGGGGACTGACGAGTAGAGAGCGAGTCAAGTTTGACTAGTGGGTCGACCCTTAAAGCAAATCGGGTTTCATACCAGGTTCCCTGTGTGTACCATTGGAAGTGCTGCAAACAACAGTTGCTAAGACTTTAAAGTACATTAAATACCAAGAATAATTTAAATACAAACGTTCTCAAATGACACAGATGTTGATTACCATTGCTCATTTGGCAGAAAAGGAAATCCTTGCAGGCTGCAGCACCATAACTGATTAGAATTACAGGCAGACCTCATTTTTGGTAGGTCAGAAAAAGTGTCAAATTGGGGGTGGGGGGAGGTGTACCACAGTTATTTATGTTTTACACAGGTGGGAGTAAAAAGTGTTAGTGGGGGGGGGGGACACCTGATGTTTGTGCTTTGCACCAAACTCTATGCATGAACCATCTTTACGGTTGTTAAAACAATTTCACAATTTATATGGTTCACATCTTTGACTGTTAAAAAAAAAAAAAGAAGTAAATTTAATTAATAGTGGTTCTTACTGCTGACTTTGAGCTTTCAACCTGAGATTCAAGTGAAGACAGTTCACAAGTGAAAGAAACATTCATCCTTCATACCAACAGCCTTACGAGGCAAATAGTTAAATCACTTAAAATTGGGCATGTCCTACACTGCATGCACTGATAAAACTCCTTTTCATTATTGCTTTTTATTTCCTTTCCAGTGGTTATGAGAACTCCCACACTCTTCACGACGTGTGGGGAAAATGGGAATGACATATCAAGTGGTGGGTGTCTTGGTCCCCTACGTCACGTTGCAGCTAAAAGTCATAATGATTCGGTGGACAAAAGAGGAAATAAAGGAAAGGAAAACTTGATCTGAGGTGAAAGTGCAGTGATCAAGTTGGAATGAGCTGCAAAATGCATACGTGCTATACATTCCTCCAATCGCTCATTAGCTGAGCAGTCCTTTCAAAAATACCACCTCTAAACAAACCCAACAAATGTAAGACTCATGATATTCACAGACACAGACTATGTAGTGTGCGTTTGTGAGAGAAGGTAAGGGGAGGTGACGTCAAAAATGATTGCATCGAGTGCTAATACATCCTGACAGTACATGTACTTGATCTATTGATTCTAACAAATATTCTGGTATACAACATTTACAAAATGAACATCATAATAGTGTATTATTTATAATATATATATATGCTACCGCCTTCCTCTGGTTCTCTGCGTTCCAAACCTCTTCCCATAACTTTTACACGGTAAAGAGTACAGATAAAGAGTGGCAGCCATTTACAAATAGAGAACAGGAAGACTCTGTGGTCAGTGAGTACACCTGCGCGTGTATCCTGAGTGTGTGTGTGTGTGGATGGTAGCTCACATCGTAAACCAGGCAGCCACAAATTGTCGGCCCACTCCAGAGAGTTGCGAGACGGTAAACTTCTGCAATGCCAAGATTCTTCGCGTTGTTCTTATCTAAAAAGGTACTTGCACATTTCAGACAGTCTCGATATACTTCGGCTGAATATAATTAATAACAATGGTATGAAACATCTTGCATGGTTGTTTTCTGTCCCCAATGACGCAATGTTTGGATCCCCCCCACCCCCGATGCATTCGTTGAACGTGTGAACGACTCAGTTGTGTCAGGGTTTGAGTCACTGAGTGAGTGGAGACGCAGATGATAGGCGGCGGCCTACTCAGAGGCGAGTTTGTGCCTCGGGGACGTAGATTTCGATGCTGTCGGCGCTCTCCGTAGCGGAGTTCTGTCGCACGGACGCAGCACGCTTTGCTGCCATCAAGCGTTTTCTGGCTTCTTGTCGCTGCTTGTCCACAGCGGAGTCCACGCTTCTGTCCTTCGCAGCTGACAGCTTGGGTTTAGATTGCTTCTTTGGCACGGAGGATGGAAGCTGCTTGTTTTCAACCTGAGGAGAGCCACGGATACGTTCAGCTTTTTGTTTGGGGAAAACACACTCATTTGCCAACCAAAATCACCTTCTCTGATTTCTCAGGAAGTTGCCAGTTGTTGGATTTCAATTGGTAGAGCTCATCAAACTTCATGCTGATGTCTTCTATTGAGAGCTGCAGTAGATCCCAGAACCCCGCAAGATCCTGTGCCGTTGGCCGTGGGTTGGCGTTCGCGATCTGATGGTTGATAGAAGAATAGAATCAATTAATAAGCGGCTATAAATAAAGGGAAGTTGAGTTGATCAGTGTCGGCATGTGTGCGGCCCATTTCAAGGCAATAGGAGAAAAACTACAATTGAATATGCAGCCATATAAGGGGACATGCCCACAGAATTTTTTCAGACTGTAAGTCACACTTTTTTTCCATTGTTGGGCTGCTGCTGCTACGACGCAGGTGTGACTTGTTTGAGAACTCTGATTCGCACCCAAAGTCCCTTCCCTAATGGCGATGGTGACAGTATGTAGGGGTGCTCGATTATGAAGAAAAAATTTATCACGATTGTTTTGGTAATAATTGAAAATCGCGATTCCTTTCCTCAGTCTTTCCTTTGGTCTCTTGAGGTCACCCTAATTTGTTGGAATTTAGATGTTTCTGGGGTTGGTGAAAGATTCTGGTTGGTAACCCAGTGGGTAGTAGGTGATGTCTGGTCAGTGCTGGATTTCACTTTTCTTTGATCCTTCCTCGGGTCTCCTGACAACCTCACGACTAGCTGGATTCTGAAGTATTCGGTTTAGGCGAACGGTATGGGATTTTGAATAGGTTTTAGGTGAATTAATGAGTACACACACACCCGCACATGCACATACAAAACAAAAAAAGAGCAATGTTGATGACATGTGGAATCGGTAAGATTACCGAATGAACAATACTGAGCTCTCTCTCTCAGGTTAAAAAAAATAAAAAATGAAAATCACGATTAGGATGAGGATTTATTTTTGGTACAAAACAAGAAAAATATTAAAAAATTCCTTTTGAATTAAAAAATTTATTTAAATGTTTGCAAATGTATACATTTTAACTACTAAAACACCTCCAAACTAGCATTAATAATATATATTTTTTACGATTATGCTGATTTTTTAATTATTGTAATTGTAATTGAATTTTGACTAGCCCTAGCCATACGTCACATTAGTTGACATATTTACTCCCTCATGCTTCCATTTCTTCTTCTTCATTCTTTGGGCTTTTGGTGAATAATTTTGGTGCACTACTGCCACCTTCATCCAACAGAACAAGTATTTCCATTTCCAAAGGCGCAATAACCGACCAGTGTTTAATCTTTGCCCACAATGCACCACGGGATTCTAATTAAGACAAGCCCTTTTAAAGTAAAAATAAAAATGTTCTATAGTTGGAAGCAGAAGTTTCACAACCAACCAGAACCAACATGAGTGGGGATTTTGGGTGTGATTAATAGTCTGAAAAATGCGATCAATCAATCATGAAGATTTTATGCTTCCGGCTGAGCCTCTCACCAGGTTTTCATTACAGAGCCCCCTGAACTGCTCAAACTTTTTTGATATGAGGAGCTGGGCACTGCCAACGGCGCTGCGGATTGTCCCCAATACTACAAATGAGACACAAAAAAATTAATTAGATGAAACAAGCATGTAAAAAGGCCTAAATATGGGGGTGAGTAGAGTTAGCAAGTTGCATCAAGACAAGGGAGGGAGTGACTGTACAGTACATCAGATATTGTTGTTGTATAGTAATGAAATATTTATATGAGCACTTAACATTCTGAGACGGAAAATGGATCATTCACAAAATGTTTATTAACTCCGTCTCAGGAAGGATGACAAATCTCTATTCCGCTGTTTTCCACCTAATATTAGCATGGAAATGGAAATTCGTCATTCAGGTCTGCGGCGCGCTAGGAAGCCTGATAATCTGATGGAGGCTCTCAAGTGAGTCGGCTCTCCACTCATTCATATTTCACAAACTGCAATCATAGATCTGCCTAATGGCCCCAGTGGTATTCTGGGAGTTGTACTCCCACCTTTTTGGGGGTGATGAAACTGAGTCGACAATTACTGAAATAGCGACCTCATCAAATCTCTAACCTTCTTCTGACAGCTTGTTGTCTTTGGTCTCCTGCTCCATCTGTTGACACCAGCCTTCCATGCGGCCCGTTTCCGCCTGCAGCAGCTTCAGGAACCAGTTCCCATCTCGGAGGCAAGCTGGTGTGCTGGCTTGTGCCGAGTCTCCTTGGGCGTTGCAGTTTCCGCTCCCCAGGCTGGGATCTGGTGGTGGCAGTGACGAAGGATCCAAAGCCGGGTCCAGCGTCTGCGGGGGCGAGGTGGATGTTCTGGATGGAGTTGAGGTTTGTTTAATAAGCAGCTGTTTCATGGCTTTGTCTTTAGCGTTGGAATTTGTGGTTTGGGGGCTGGTGCCGTTGGCTTTGCTGCTGTCAGAGGGCGCGGCTTCGTGGTGCTCCTGAGGCTCGCTCTCTGTGTTTTGTCTGGAGGCCATGCTGCTGTCCCGGCTAAGACTGCACAGACATGCACAAACATCAACCTGTGACTGACACTTGGGCGGGGAAAAAAACAAGACAATGACATCATGCTTCTAAAACAGATTCCTCACTACCATTTTGTGGCCACAGAGCTGATGTGCTGTATTCTCTACTACACCGGAACTTGACTAACATCAAGGAAATAAATGCTAGATGTGCCATCTTGGGTCAACTGGCACTAAAATCATATATCGAAAGAATCAGGCGGAAACCACCTATGTTTGAATTTGGCAAATTTAATTTCTTTTTTTTCAATAAAATCAATACTATTAGTCAGTAGGCCTGTCAGGATAACGCATTTATTAAGAAAAAAATATCACAATAAACAATGTTTTTTATGCCACTGATAAAACAATTTTAGATCATAATTAAAAAAGGCAACATACTTTTTAAGAGCAATCAACATATATAGCAAGAAATTTGAACAATAAATAGCGCCTATGACCTTCTTCCACATTTCAGGCCAACACCAAAGGGGCACAATTGTGAAGTGGAACGAAAGCTATCCGATATTTAAACATTTTATACAAATAAATGGAAAATAGGGCATTGCAAAATTATTCACCCCGGTTTCTCTCAATGCAGCCAACTAACTACAGAGGTTCCCTGATGATTTCTGAATGATACGATGTTGACCTAAATAATGATGATGGAGTCCATCATGTGTGTAATCTAGTCTTAGTGTAAATGCACTGCTCTGTTACAGACTCAGGTCTGTTAAAAGAATATTGGGAAGCAAACAACATCATGAAGACCAAAAAACAGGCAGGTCTGGAATAAAGTTGTGGAGAAGTTTAAGCCGGGATCACACTAAAAAAAGATTTCACTAGAGCACTGTGGAGCACTGTTCGATCAATCATACTGAAATGGAAACCACAAACCTACCAAGGCTGGGCCGGCCCTCTAAACTTTCAGCCCAAACAAGGAGAGCACTGATCAGAGATGCAGCCAAGAGGCCCATGATCACTGGATGAAATGCAGAGATCCACGGCTAAGGTGAGAAATCTGTCCATAGAACAACTATTCGCCGCACAAATCTGGCCTGTACGGAGCGGTGGCAAGAAGAAAACTATTTCTCAAAAGAAACCATAAAGAGTTGCATTTGAAGTTTGCCAAAAGCCATCTGGGAGACAACAACTGTGGAAGTGCTCTGGTCAGATGAGACCAAATTTGATTTTTGGGGGGCTTAATGCAAAATGTTATTTTTGGCTTAAAACTAACATTGGACAGCCACCTGAAAACACCATCACCACTGTCTTACATGGTAGGTGGCAGCATAGTCTGGGGCTGCTGTTCTTCCGCAGGGACAGGGAACATAGAGTTGATTGGAAGGTGGATGAAGCCAAATACAGGGCACTGTTGGAAGAACACCTGTTGAAGTCTGCAAAAGACCTCAGACTAGAACAAAGTCTTTCAAAAGTCAATGATTCTAAATACAGTATAAAGCTAAATCTTCAATGGAAAAACTAAACATATCCATGTGTTAGACTGGCCAAGTGAAAACCCCAAAAGACTTGCAGCTGTGATCACAGCAAAAGGTGGTTCTACAAGGTATTCACTCGGTAAATATTTTTGCACATCCTGGTTTTCAGTTTTTTGTTTAAAAGAAACAAACAAATCAAGATATTTCATTCCACTTCATGATTGTGTACCACTTTGTGTTAAAAAAAAAAAAGAAGCAATACTTTTGTGTTTTAAGCCTGAAATGTGACAAAAGCCAAAAGGTCAAAAAGTTCAGGAGGGGTTGGGGGTAATACTTCTGCAAGGCACGTTAGATTAAAATTATTATTATTTTTAAACCTTATACCTAATTGTACTTAACTCATTCACTGCCATTTACATCAAAAATTCAATTTTAAATACTATTTCTATTAGTTTCAAATTTTTTAGAGTATGAAAACCTAGATTTTTTTTACTGTACATTTAGAACAGATGTAAAATTTGTGATTAACACTTAATTTTTTAATAATCTTTTGTTTTTTACGGGCATCAGGCGAATTTTTTATTGTAATTACAATGACTTCACTAGTTAACTGACGATTAATCACAAATTTTATATCTGTTCTAAACATACAATAATTTTTTTTCATACTCTTGTTAACAAAAGTGGAAACAAATGTGAAACTCATAGAAATAGTTCAAATTCATTTTTGACGTCTATAGCCGTCAATGACAGTGAATGAGTTAATATAAACATATAACAAACTACTTTTTTTGTTATCCAATTATCCAACAATATGTCGATACAGTAATTGAGCTCTCGCAAGAGTGTGTTTTTACTTTCAAAAGTCAACCCTTCAGCAATATCCTTTCAAATAATGTCTTAGGACTCTCGTGATCCGGACTACTTTGGGTGTAAACTTACGGCCTGCCGTTCTCCACTTGAACTCCAATTGACTGGAATTTTAGGGGGGCAGTCAAGGGTAACACTTCCTCTCTTAGGACAGGCTGAAGACAATCCACCTAAAAAATGATATAGAACAACAAAATATTTAAAACCCCCAGTGCACAATCATTGCCTTTATTGTTTTTGTCTATATTCAAACTTACTGTACTATTTTTATTCACCTGTTTTACACGTTTTGTTACGCGCGTGTGTGTGCGCGTGCATATATAGCTAGATAGAATTAATACATTTTAAAATAGAATTTACAGTGCAATATCTATCTTTCTATGTAATTGATCAAGTTTGATATGATTTTCATCCACAACTGAAGAGTCAACAAATCTGACCTGAATTCCAATAGAGGATAGCTTTCGTATGGGTGCAGTGGGGGGCTGCTCCAAAGTGATGCCAGTGCTCAGGGTGTCATTTTGAGGCTGAGCAGATGCTGAAGTGGTGGAAGAGGTAGTGGGTGGAAGGTCACGAGGAGCTGGAACAGGGGGCACAGAGGATGCAGCAGGTGCAGGAGTAGTAGCTGGGTCAGCAGTGGGAGCCTGCTTCCTCTTAACCAGATCGCTAGTGCGGATGCTACAGAGACTCTCAGAGGAATTGCTGCGTCCTGATTGGCTGTTGGCTTCACTGCCGTGGTCTTGTTCAAGGTACGTGTCTTGGGCGGACTCTGTGCTGCTCTGAAGTGTCACTGAGATGAGAGGCTTGGAGGTGGTGCGGGGTGGGACCGGCGGTGGAGCCTTCCTACTGTTGACTGTAGACAGGAAGAGAAGAAGCAAAAAGTGTCAAGAATGACTTAGTCCTGCTTACCGAGTTTAACTGCTCGGCGCTAACAAAGATTTTAAATAATACGATGCATGCCATAAGGCATCTGGTGCAGGTAAAGTGTAAACAAAAAAGCAGAAATTGCTGAAACTGAGGGAAAACCTCCACTTTGTTCTTATTGCTGGCTGCCTCTCTCAAGTACAGAAAAAGCTGCTAAACTACCAGTATTTATCTTGTCAACCTGCTGTGGGTTATGCTCCACTGACGTCAGTCTGACTCCAGGGATTGTGCTCTGCATGCCACTCCTTCACAAGTCATTACCACCTCTGCTCAAAGACCTTCTCAAAAAAAATTGTTTTTGTACATTTAGAACAGATATAAAATGTGTGATTAATCATGAGTTAACTAGTGAAGTCATGCGATTAATTGCGATTACAAATTTGAATCGCCTGATGCCCCTAATTTTTAATAATATTTTCTTTAAAAAAATAAAATTAATAATAATAATAATAATAATCTTTATTTTGTCTTTTATTTTTTTAAAGAAAAGATTATTAAAAATTAGGGGCGTCGGCGATTAAAAATTTTAATCGTTCTTAATCGCATGACTGCACTAGTCACAAATTTTATATCTGTTCTGATACAATAAAACAAATTCTAGGTTTTCATACTCCTGTTAACAAAAGTGGGATTTTTTTTTTAAACTAATAGAAATAGTTCAAATGAATTTTTGACGTCTATAGTGAATGAGTTAAGCAGGTCAAAGAGGTTAAGAGGTTCCTTTAGTCAAAACAACAGTCAGTTATGTATTGGCCCGGGCGGCCCCCTGATTTTATTCCCAAGTAAAAAGGGCTAAACAAATAGCTAGCAACAGATTAAAATGTTCTTCAAGCGATATATAACCAAGAAATTTGTATCCATGTCATTTTAGGGGCTTCACTAGGTACACAGTGTTGAATGCGGGGGCTGCATGAGCCATTAGTTTGTGCCAGCGGGTTCAAGTTGGCCGGATGTTCGGTATTCGCTTAACATTCTGTTCTCACACGCTCATACTCTGCCTCATAGCTGGATTTGCCACTATATCACAGGTGTAGGACTTCTAAACTCCATATATCCATCCGGAGATGTTAGTTTGCACCATATAAACTTTGTTGGTTCAAGTGAGTGCTTTTTCGGCTGCGCTCAAAACACGCTTTTGAGCTCAAAATTTCAATTTGTAATTGTAGCACAAATCTAATGGCAAGCTGTAACTTCTGCCTCCAACACACAGAATAATGGAGTTTTCTTCCTGATTTTTCAAATTAACATTTCATCAAACGCATTTTATATTGATATTGATCATGTATCTATCATCAGTTGTCTATCGTGAATTTGTGATACATAGTCATATTGAATTATCGCCCGCCTAGGATTTTGCAATTTACCACTGTTATTTTTATTCATAGTTATGAGATTTTAATTAGGTTGTTAGATAAACTTTGCAAGTGCACAGTTTGTTAGACATTTACACATCACTCCTACCACTGTACACAAACAACCAGCTAACAATTCCACTTTGGCATCTTTGTTACTATGGATATGAGCCAAGCATTGTATTAAAAAGGGGATAAAAGATATAAGGTCAGCAGTCCTTTGGTAAAATAAGATGGCTGGCTTCCAACTGTGGATTGAAAGGCCGAAGCATTGCAGAGCATGGATTCTGACAAATAAGTAAAGAGAAAACAGATCATTCCCTCCACTGCAGCATAAATTGTGCACAGCGAGAACACTATATATATGAACAAGACAAAATGCAACTAAAATAGTACACTTGATAGCGCTTGCAAGTTTTCTTTTATCTCCAGCCAATTCTAATGTCAAGTAAATCAGCACTTACTGGTAAATCCTGTTGGACTGAAGGCAACAGAATAATCTGATCATGTAAATATATCAAGTTCAGGATGCGAAACTCGGATGAAGGAGTGCACCTGGCAGCGCTGGTGTTATTTACATACTGTTAAGAACAGGTGTATGGCCTTGTATTATTTCAAACTGAACTCATTCACTGCCATTGACGGCTATAGATGTCAAAAATTAATTTGAACTATTTCTATTAGTTTCACATTTTTTCCACTTTTGTTAACAAGAGTATGAAAACCTAGAAAAAAATATTGTACATTTAGAACAGATATAACATTTGTGATTAATCGTGAGTTAACTAGTGAAGTTATGTGATTAATTACAATTAAAAATTGTAATCGCCTGATGCCCCTAATTAAAAACAAAAAAAAGAAAAGATTATTAAAAATTAGGGGCGTCAGACGATTACAATTTTTAATTGTAATTAATCACATGACTTCAATAGTTAACTAATCACAAATTTTATATCTGTTCTAAATGTACAATAAAAAAATGATAAGTCTTCATACTCTTGTGAAAATGTGAAACTTAGAAATAGTAGTTCAAATGAATTTTTGACGTCTACAGCTGTCATTGGCAGTGAATGAGTTAATATGCTTCATGTATTTGAGCATTTGCGCAACAGCGAGCAGCAACTCAAAACTAACCTAAACAATACTTAAATCCTTAAAATTCTCCAAGTCATTGATGGAATAATCGGTAATTGATGGAATAACGGATAGAATAATCCATTCCAAAAAGATTACGTAGTTAGTGACAGCCCAACATTTATTTTGACATGAGCTACGTGAGGTTTTCGATTCAAGGAAACCTTATGTTTATTAATGTGCTCTTTTTCTTCTCCGTAATCTATATCAACTCTTGATCTATGTAGATTTTTTTTTTTACCATAGATTAAAGGTCACCTAAATGCAACGAATATGTATTATTCTGATGAATATTGTATTCGTGGAATAAAAATTTAAGGAGATTAATTCATCCATTTTCATCCATCTCGGGGCTACCATTTTAGTCAATACCTTCCCATTTTTGTTTTGACCTCTACCTATAACTGCTGCAAATCCTTGCCTTAGCATCGGATACTAGTATAATTTGTTAAACGAACTAATTACAGTTAAAAGATAGCATTACATAAGCCATTAATGTACAATAAAAACAACCAAGGCCCCAGGCCAGTACTGATCCCTAGGGTAAACCACAGGTAATGCACTTTAATATGCATCTTAATGCTCCCATTTGTACAACTACAAACTGCTGCCTAATTCATGAGATGACAATTAACTCATTCACTGCCATTGACGGCTATAAACGTAAAAAAATAATTTGAACTATTTCTATTAGTTTACCTTTTTTTCCACTTTTTTTAACAAGAGTATGAAAACCTAGACTTTTTTTTTAAATAATATATTTTTTTTTAAAGAAAATATTCTAAAAAATTAGGGGTGTCAGGCGATTAAAATTTGTAATTGTAATTAATCGCATGACTTCAATAGTTAACTAATCATAAATTTTATATATGTTCTAAATGTACAATAATTTTCTTCTAGGTTTTCATACTCTTGTTAACAAAAGTGAAAAAAAAAGTTAAACTAATAGAAATAGTTCAAATACATTTTTGACGTCTATAGTCGTCAATGGCAGTGAATGAGTTAACCATAATGGTTTTCCTCTGATGCAAAACTTTGTATCTATTCTGATGCAGAACTTTGTATCTGTTTAACTCAATTGCTTTGGTCAATCACATTGAAGGCTTGTTCACATCTTTAAATTATACTATGATTTTGTGGATTTTACTTTGACAATGATTTACAATAGTAATCTTTCTCATCAACAGGTTTAAGGAAGAAAGAATTTTAATTTATATTGGAATAAGTCAGCAGTTTGATGCTGACTTGAACCCATTGCCATAATTCTTTGTCAATTCAGGCCCAATGTTAACAAAATGTTGACATTACTGACCACCTCCTCTACGTTGGCTATTATATCCCCATTTTGATTACAATACTTTTTAAACTGTTTATTTAACGCACTCCTAATACTACCAATTAAAAATAAAATCCCCAGCAAAATTTGCTAATAATCTTCATCAAGGCAAAACTGTTGTCAAGTCCAAGACATTTACTAGTCACCCTATTTAAAGTGTGAAGATAAACTGTACTGGCAAGTTGTGTTAGCTCTAAACTTCACAACTTAGCATCCTTGCTTTGTGGCATACTGTGAAACTAGTGATGCGTCTCCCATTCAGTCGAAAGATGACCTCATCAATGAGTAAGAGGAAGCGTGTGCAATAGTTTAGGATGACTCATTGTCTCTCCATGGTGATACTCAGACACACCACACATTGGGATCAAGCCAGCCAATTCAATAAGCATACCTTGTTAGTATATGAAACATATAATATTAAAGTTCTGTAAAGTTAGCAAGAGATTGGCAGATTCGGTGTTGTCGATCTAATAACTCCAAAATGAAATGTTATTGCAAAAATGTTTTTGTTTTATTTCAATTAGCTTAGCAGGCTTGGTGGCCCACTGGTACGCACATCCACCTCACAATTCAGTAGTCCAGGGTTCAAATACAGCCTCCCTGTGTGGAGCTGTTATGTTCTCCCTGTGTCTACATACGTAAATTGAACACTAAATTGCCCCTTGATGTGGTTGTATATGTTTCTTCATCTATGTGTGCCCTACAATTGTCTGGCAACCATGCAGCTCCGGTTGTACCCTGCAAAATGTGTTCATATTGAATCGGAAATTTGATTTGGGGTAAAGTAATGAAATTGACTTTAATTAGTTTCTTCTTATTATTATTATTATGTTATTATTAAAGTTACTCGGGTGTAACTTTTTATTTGGTTTGGGAAAAATAAATGCATTTGATTTATATCAAATTGAAAATGATGCTTTCAACCAAATCATGAATATAACGAGTAAAGCTAAAAACAATTAGCTGTAACAAATAACAGCATTTTTTTAGTTTAGTCCAACGAAACATTTTTTTCAGTTATTACTGCTCAAAAACGTCATGATTGTACATCGTCATGTCTCCAAACTCACATCACACATGGATGGGGACTGCCTGCATATACTACAACTCTTATTTAATCAAAAATAACACTTGTTGGGTGTTTTTTTAAATAATTTTTGGGTTGTTATTACTGATCAATAACTTCATGATTGTACATGGTCATGTCTCAAAACTCACATTACACATGGGTGGGTATTGCTTGCATGTGCTACAACTCCTATTTCATCCAAATAACACTTTCTATATTTTTCAGAAATGTTGGGGTTGTTATTACTGATTAATAACTGCATGATTGTATATCGTCATGCCTCCAAACTCACACCATACATGGATAGGGACGTCCTGTATTTACTACAACTCTTATTTAATCAAAATAACACTTCCTGTATTTTTCAGATTTTTGTTTCGTTTTTATTGCTCAATAACTTCATGTTTGTACATCGTCATGTCTCCAAACTCCCACCGCACATGGGTAGGGACCTCCTGTGTATACTACAACTCTTATTTCATCAAAATAACACTTTCTGTATTTTTCTGAAATGTTTGGGTTGTTATTACTGATTAATAACTTCATGATTGTACATCGTCATGTCTCCTAACTCACATCATACACAGATGGGGACTGCCTGCATATACTGCAACTCTTATTTCGTCAAAAATAACACTTCCTGTATTTTTCAGAATTGCTTTGTTGTTATTACTGATCCATAGCTTCATGATTGTACATCTAACTCACATCACACATGCTAACTTTACCGGACTAAATATTAATGCCAAAGTGGAGAGTAACAAAAGTTGCATTTCCCAAAACAGGATAAACAATGTTTTCATCAAGCAAACAGCATGCTATTATGTTAGAATGCACATCCCTCTGTTTTTTTAAGAGCACTTAAATTGCTCAACTGCAAAGCACTAACTATCAATGCACACAAAGCAGGAAGCTTAACATGATTAATTCAGTATGTAACGTTACCAGCGCTATACCGTCTGTACTCCATTCAAAGCTATGAGTGAAACGTGACTTTTTCATCCTTTCCATCCAATTTAAAAATATATATATTTTCCTACAGCGAACGTACGCCAAATTTATGTTGAAAGCATTACTAACATCTGAACGTTCGGGTGGAATTATGCCATCGCATTTGACCACCGAGTACAAAGAGTCAATATACACAATCAACAATATAAGGCGCGATAAATGACGTGTATGGTAAATATTAGCAAATATATTGAGAGCGCGATTAGCCCCGCAGTGAGTCCTCCTTCCTTGTGTTGATGCCTGATGCCCCGTTAGCTTGTGCTGTGCTAGCTCGCCCGCTCCTGTCACGGGTGTGCCGTTACCAAGCAGCCGGGGTATTCAACGTTGAGCTACGGAGGTATCGTATATCGGTGTTAAACACACCCACGAAAGTGGCAGCGTTCGCCACGTTCACGCCACGCCGACAAGGGCGGCCACATTACTGCCACTGCCAGCATCTCCTTTCTTTCTTTCTTTACCCACGTTAGCTAGCTACGTGAAACCTACAATACAATTTAGGTTGACTCAGGTTGGCGTGCTTCTGCTAAGGCGTGGATTTTAATCAAATAGTCCGAATGCAAATCTCGAGTGAGGAGAATGCAATGAAATGACCTACTGTTTCATCGGCGGCTCGAGAAGCTTTATTTTATGTCCGTTCTTGAAACAGAGACGAGAAGAAGCAGGCAGGGGTTTGAACGAGCGCTGCCATTCGATACACAGCGACGCTGTGAAAGAGGATTTTATAGTTCACGCCCTGTGACGAGGATTGGCGTACACTTCTTGTCTGGCCAGTGTTAGTGAACTGCGATTGGACAATTTTGTCATCAATGTCACCGATGAACACAACCATTGGTTCAAATGTCATCGTGTGCCTTCTCAACGATAGGTGAGCTTTCATTTGTCTCAAACGTCGCGGGAACCGACTCCAGCCAAATATATTTTACACATGAAGCCATTGCAATGCCAATATCCATCCATCAGATCATCATTTCAGGATCTTCTTTTTTAAGCATTACACATCATTCTGCTTTGGCATTACACAAAATTCTGCTTTTAAAGACCATTGTCTAAATTATTAGGCGCAGTGGATTAGGTTCCGTAACCTCGCTCTCACCTCATCAAAACAAAAGTCTCCTAGTAACACATAACACAACACAGCAACATGCTGCAGGGTTGTGCAAACCGAAACTGAAGTAATCATCATTCCACGTGTACAGTCAGTCAGATATAGAATTAATTGGTACGGTTTGCCGATTATAAGCAAAACCTTTACCTTTTGATGAAGTAGATTTTTCTAAAGTGCATTTTTTTGCCATACAGAGTGAGATAATGCAAACAATTGTAAATTGATCTCATTGTAAGTATTATCTACTGTATATAAGTACATTAAAAAAATATTTGTAAAAGTTACAATAACACTGGTCTACGGCAAATTTTAATCAGAGATGGCTTTATGTGTACCTAAACCTATTTTACACCTATTTAAAAAAATAAAATAAAAAAGTCTTTACTTTTTTTTCTAGGACATCAGGTTCTTGAGATATTTTCATTTTTTGTTTTGGAATTTGACTTATAAGATTTTACCAAAATTGTCATTTATAGCTGGGCCTAACCCTTAATTCATTCAAATACTACTATATTATATTGTTTTATCATCATCGTCATTATTATAATAATAATAATAATTATTATTATTATTATTAATATTATTATGAAAACCTGAAAAAAGGGCAGATTCGGCCTAAAAAATTTAAAAAGTTTATTTGCATCTTTGATTAAAAAAAAAAGTTGATCATTCACTGACAGAAAACAGGCAGGTAGTCACACAAACATGGACAACAAATATAGTGTGTCAGGTCAACAGGTAATTTCATATTGCCACAAAAGCTCCAGGCAAATGAAATGTCATAGGATCATTTATATCCCATTCCTTGTTGGCTTTTCAACCACTAGAAAACAGCATTATGTAATCATAAAAAGTTATGAAGACACAGTAGTTGAAGGCTGCTTTCAGTCAGTCACTGTTTGAAAAGGGCCAACCCAAAAATTTATCATAGACATTATAGCCTGATAAGATAAACTCATTCAAAAGAAAAGTGTACACATTTTTTTGTGACCAATATAAATATTTTTAAATTTTTATAAAACTCATTCTAATCAATTAAACTCACACTCTGCTGTAACACACATGTAGGAAATTAGGAATGCAAGGAGAGATGAAAGCGGAATGCCAATGAGCTGCATCTCTTAAAGGGACAGTGTGTATTATTTAATGCCATCTAGTGGTGAAGTAATTCATTCATTTTGAAATCCGACTACAGCAATTCAATAATGTGCAATATAGCCTATGTTATATCATATCAACGTACATTTATCAAAAATATAATCATAGGTCGAGTGTTAGTTTTTTATATTATGTAGCCGTGCCTTTCAGAAGGCCGACATGTTTCACCATCATCTCTCTACTACAGTTATTAAAGCAAAATCTGTTCCTAAGACAAGGGAAAAAAGCACAGTCTGAATCAAAAACATTTTATTACAGAAAGAGAAAAGGTTTTTGATATCAGCCACAAACGCTCTTTTTAACTGAAAGGGCCCCTCTCCTCTCATTCTATTCTCTCTCAAACAGAATTTGTTTTACAAGCTTTACAAGTATGACATGCTTTTGCAAAAGAATTACACACAGAGACAAATGATCCACTCATCCCTCCTGGGGAAATTCCAGAACATGTTACCTTACCTTACCTTATAAAGCAAACGTTCTAGTACCTTCTTACTTCACTATGTTAAATAAATAACACTAAGTATTAATTACGCAGGTTATATATTTTTTAATGAGATAACATATACACATTTTCCATCAGAAGGAGAAGAACTTTGCAAAATGGGTCAAACACTGCTTACGGGTACCTTCCACAGCTAGAGCCTGCAGGTGGGTGGTCGTCGTCGAGTCTCGTGATTCTTTACTCTCACTAGCTTTTGCTAACTTCTTCCGCTAGCTGTTCTTGTTAGCGGTTCCAGCTAGTTCTTGCTAGCT
This sequence comes from Leptonotus elevatus, assembly GCF_054856555.1. NCBI lineage: Eukaryota > Metazoa > Chordata > Actinopteri > Syngnathiformes > Syngnathidae > Leptonotus > Leptonotus elevatus. The sequence continues at coordinate 10,319,308 of NC_141240.1, forward strand.
GCACTTGTAGCCGCTCCAGCGAGTTGTCGCTAGTCACTCTTGCTCGCCGCTCACGCTAGCTCCTGCTCGGCGGGTTCGCTCGCCACTCCAAATAATAATTGGTCGTAGCCTAATTTGTAGTAGGCTTGCCAAGTGTGGTCTTTCTGAGGCACCATAGTGTGCGTGCTTAAAAATTGTCGCGTTCTATTAACTCATCGCGGTGTTAGACCGAATCACGGGACTCAGCGATGACCTCCTGCAGGCCCCATGCGTGGAAGGTAAAATTTCCCTTTGGGTATCCGTAGCAGGAACATAGTGACGAAACATGTCGGCCTCCTGTATTGACCTTCGCTACCTATGTAATATAATAGTGATTATTAGACCTACTATTATATAAAAAAATGTACAGTGATGTGATAGAACAGATTTTTTTGCAAATTATTAAAATCAATAGTGGGTTTTAAAATTAATTATTAGTTCAGCACTAGATGGCGCTAGAGATTACACACTGTCGCTTTAAAATCATCTCAAACAAAGTTCCCAAGTACCTGCAAAATTATTTCCCCCCCGTCTGCAAAAGTCATTAGTATCGTAGTTCAACTGATTTTGGCCTGATGGTTAAAAACAGTTTTTTGTATAGTGCAGCTTCACAATTGAACAAGTTGCCAAAGGTATAAAAACAAGCGTTTCCTTACCAATTTTTAAAATAGCCCTTAAACTGTGGCTACAAAACCACACTTACATATTAAAATGTAATTATCTCTCGGTATTGTAATGAACACATTTGTATGCTTCAACTTTTGAAGTAGTTCCATTGTGTTGCTGTTGTCATTGCCCTGTTTTTGTACTTGAAAAACAAATATTTTTTAAAATGTTTTTATTTATTGCTTTAATACTTGTGCAAATAGCTTTTACTTGAAATGATTGAATGCTTGTATTCAACCCCATTTTATTTACTTTGTTGATGAAAAGATGTTGCCCTTTTATGATTTTGTTTTAGTCCTGCTGTGGGTTGAATGGAAATATGTCAGTCAGTCAGTAGATCAACATCTTTCTAACAAGTATTTGTCCACAATGGGACTTGAAACCGGACCTGCCAGAGCCAAAGTCTAAGTCCTTCCAGATAAGCTAATGATGGTCTGATATTGTGGTTCCCATAACGACTTATAAAAAAAAAGTATATTATTCTAATCCATTGTGACATTGTGCACACTTTGTATATGAACTTAAATACAGTAAATAAAAACTGCTTCAATGATTAGATAAACAATTGATGGCACATCAAAGTTAAATAAAAATGGTACTTCTAACAATTTTGAAACGTAAAGGTTAAATGCAAATGGTTGCAGTTGTCTTGAAGGTTAAATACAACTTAACAAGAGTATGAAAACCTAGAAAAAATATTGTACAATTAGAACAGATATAAAATTTGTGATTAATCGTGAGTTAACTATTGAAGTCATGCCATTAATTACAATTAAAAAATGTAATCGCCTGATGCAATTTAAAAAAAAGAAAAGATTATTAAAAATTAGGGGTGTCAGGCGATTAATTTTTTTTAATCGTAATTGAATCGCATGACTTCACTAGTTAACTACCGATTAATTACAAATTTTATATCTGTTCTAAATGTACAATAAAAAAAATCTAGGTTTTCATACTCTTGTTAACAAAAGTGGGGGAAAAAAATGTAACTAATAGAAATATTTCAAATAATTTTTTTGACGTCTATAGCCGTCAATGGCAGTAAATGAGTTAAAGATGTATTGTAAATGAAAAGTAATAAATGTAGTGATTTAAAAACACATTGCATAGCTATATACTTCATTCTAATATGTCTTATTGTATTACATATTATAAATATGGTCAATTTTATTGCATTTAATTCAGTGATTCATTCAATGATGTACCACTACTCTAATCACTCGTCACGTGGTTATTGATATAAATGATAGCCTCTCTTTCTCTGCTGAATGAAAAGTTTGAGTTGAAGAATACTCACTGGTGTTTGAGTTGTAGCATTTGGCGGTGGGCGGTGGTGAGTCGGAGTCCACGGAGGTATCCTCATCTTGCGAGCAACCAGCCTGGATGGCCCTCAGGTAGCTGTGACTACGGGACCTAAAGCAGGTAGGCGCAGGAAGGTCCAAGGCCTCCACTGCCTGCGATTCCCCCTCACCATGCGGAAGAGAGTGCCCAAAGCCACGTTCGAATACCTGAAAGATCGTGTGCAGACTCACACGCTAAGGGCAGAAGGTAGACTAAGAAACACGCATGAACTAGCTACACCTTCAGGTGTATTCTATGCTTGGGTTTCAGGTATGCATTGATGAAAATGACCATTGCTTATTATTGTCATTCAGCATCAATACTGATTGTACACCGTCCCTGGTGTTGCTAGGAGGGTAGACAATATTCTTGTTACTAAAAATAAAGTGTGATGGATGAAACTGGAGCAACAATGCATTCTATTTTTTTGTACACTATTCAGACATGATGGACATACTGTGCATATGCTATATTTTGACATGAAAATATTGCATTTTGACGAGAAAGCTAACAAAGGCCCACTTAAATTCAATCACCAGAAAATTATAAATTTCTACTGTAGTCTGAAAGGTGTAAATGCTCTAAATTTCCGACTTATCGAAGGAGTCAATTATTGGGTATGTCCTGCTGCCTTGCTCAGAGCTTCTGGCAACTAAGGGGATTCAGAAGCAATGCATAGTTAGCAACATTTTAGCTCGTCAGGTACTTTTATGAACTCTTTTTGATTTAAAAAAATTGTGTTTTAACACTATATGAATAAGTCATTTAACTGTGGCTGGCTAACAGTGGCTCATTTACAGTGTTAATGTTTGCTTAACATTGCTACCAGCTACCCACTTTCACAATTGCATGCCATTATAAATGGCTATGTTTGAGCATCGTGCTTGTGCATGTTAGTGAGGGTGCGGCTTTGGTCAATCTTTGGGTGTGAATAGGGATAGTGAGAGGAGGCTAATAATGGCAAACTACCCTTTAATATAATTTCATATTTTATATAATAGATGTAATAACTATTTCTTGTAAAAAAACAAAAAAAAATGTTTCACTACACTAAAGCTAAATATGATCAGTTTCAGTATACAGTGCAATGTACTGCATCCGTTTTCTATAGCATTTGTCCTCAATAGGGTTGTGCTGAAACCTATTTCAGTTCACTTTGAGTACACCCTGGTACGGTCACCAGTCATTTGCAGTTCTTCTATAGATGAAAAACCTTTGACACTCATATTCGCACCTATGGACAGTTTAGAGTCTTCAATTAACCTAACATCCATGTTTTTTGGAATGTGCAAATCAGCGGTATAGAGAATGGCTGGATGGACGGAAGTAAGAGGGCCTAAACTAAGATTCTTATATCAATAAGAGCAGACGTATCCACTACTACAATATGCTGTCCAGAATAAATATTAGAATACTGCGAGTATAATGTTATTCAAGCAGCTTATTGTAGGGCCGGGCGACATAAATGGTATATTTAATATAAGGTATACATTTTGCCAAATGTAGAGAGTTTGACTCGCATGTTGATGATGTCATCGCATATCAGCAATATTTTTTGATTTGATATTTGCACAATAAATGTTGTTATCCAAAGTAAATTTATTCTTTCATTGTTTTATTTAATCCATTTAGCTTCTATAAAGGACTATGCAAACCAGTAAGCAAATTATTTATAAAAAACAAAGACTTAATTCTATACCGTGATATATACCATTACTGTGAAGTGATGCAGTTCATACCGTGATATGAATTTTAGGCCATATCGCCCAGCCCGAGCTTATTGTATATGAAGGTTGTGAAACACTGGTTAAAATTCAGTCAGAAACACATACCTGAGCGGTACCGGGGAAATGGCTGAAATCATTATGTCCGTGGCTCAGTGGCGTCTCGAGTGGGCCCACCAGGCAGTCTAAGTTGTCGAGGCTCCGATTTGTGGACAGCTCTTTGAGGGAGGGCAGGGAGCTGTGGAACAGATGATAAGCTAAAGAGGACATCCAGAGTGCAGTTCTGACAAGAGTCTTTTATATCCAGGAGAAACTTGAAATCCTACTCCAAAGTTCTCCTGGGTATTTTTAGATTAAAAACGGAGATATGTGAAGAGTGACTCTGGGGTTTTAAATAGCAGCACAGAGGAAACATTCATTTATGAGTAAATAGGTTTCGTATTGTGTTATTATTTCACAACGATTTCTGGCATGTTTCCTCTGTTCTGGAATGCGAAATTGTCACCTTGTGTTTGTGAAAATGTGTGTGCTCCTAGCAGTAAAGGGCTTGAGGGGACACCAGGGTCACTTTGCATGTTATGCAAATACTGTAGGGCTTCAAAACAAGGGAGGTCTTGTTGGAAAAAAAAACATTGCAGAGTGTAAGTTAAAAGGTAGAGGCAAAAAGACTGGTGGGAATATTTGGCCAAAAACAATGCTGGGTAGTGGGGTTAGGGCAAGTGAAGTGGGCTCGGTTTTGTTGGCCATACAACCTGCCCATGAATGGCACTGACCTCAGATGCTGCATAGAGCATGCACTCTGTAGTGGAGACCAAAGAAAATCCTCCCGCATGAGAGCGTAGCAACGTGGCCTGTCGGTGTGGATGAAGGGGTAAAACACATGGCAAATATTCACCTATCCTTATTCCAATAATGCAAATGTGTTTCGACTAAATGGGCTCTTTGCATAAATCCACTACTTCATTTCCTGTCTTTCATGATTGGACAAATTGATTAATCCAGGTGTGCCTGACGACAATGGCCAGACACACCTGGATTAATCAGTTTGTCTAATCATGAAAGACTGGAAATAAAGGAGTGGTATTGAGTTCAGGAAGTAGTGGATTTATGCAAAGAGCCCATTCTCCTTTCGCTTCAAAACAATATAGATTAACCAGCATGCTGCGGCAGCAACATTTTTTCATTTTTGACTAGATGTTGCCCCCTGCTGTCTAGCTTTGGAAACGTGAGGAAGACCTAAGGCCGTCCATCTTGAGGAATGTACACTTCTGAATATGACCCCTTGTACTGTGAGACTCACTTGCGCGCCGGTGGAGGAGGCTGCTGTTCACTGAATGACTGCTGAGTGGCCTTCAGATAGCTCTGGCGACGGGCTGCAGATTTGGGTGAAGGTTTGGGGCTACCCTCTGAATCATCGCTATCCTCCATGTCTGCCATTGCTTTCACATAGCTGCCACTGCGCATCCTTCGACATGGAATTTCTGTTCCTTTGGCTCGGCCGGGCCCTAAAGTGCCAGCCCAGTCCCCCAGTGGAACCTGAATTGTAGAAACACATTTTCAGTGCAGACTTATCAGTAATTCAAATAGCTGCATCTAAGAGGCTGCATCGTGATAAATATTTTTTGACTTATGAAAATAGGATTATGGGTTTAAAATATAATAATGGAAATTATTGTGGTCTTAAAATAGATTATGGATGCTATTAGCTTTAAAGGGATACTAGAAACATTGAGACATTTTCAGCACGTTGATATTTTGTCCAGAATTAACTTGATAACTTCATTTTTCATGTACAATTAATACCTTTATAAACACATTTTCCACTTGCTGTCGACTGAAGATGACATCACCTGTGCTGAGGAAATAGGAAACGACCAATCACGGCTCACCTGTTTTCTGGGTTTGGTCAGCAAACGGAGCCATGATTGGTTGTTACCGGTTTCCTCAGCACAGGTGATCTTCATCATCTTCAGTCGACAGCAAGTGGCAAATTCGTTTTTAAAAGTATTATTTGTTCATGAAAAATAATGAAGTTATCACATTAATTATAGACAAAATATTATCTTCAAACTGTTGAAAATGGCTCAATGAGTCAATCCCTTTATGATAAATAAGTAAATAAATAATAATACATTTTATTTGTATAGCGCTTTTCAAAAGACTCAAGACACTTTACGAAAACAAAACTGATAAAAACTATCCGATAAAAAATACTATATGATAAAAATACGTAGCTTGCAACCAAAATTACAGTATGTACTAGGATGTAACAATAACGGCAATAGCGTGATATCGCGATATTAAAACTGCCACAATATATCGTCGTCGTCATGTCACGATATTAAAAGCAGCACAGCTGTTAAAGTCGGGTTGATTTCCATTTTTGCAGTTCTAGCAACCTCTGGTGACTATTTTTTTTTTTTTGGTGCAGTTTAATTTTCATAAGGCATGTTTTGGCCCTTCTATGGTTAAAATCCACGCTTAAGGGAACATTATATATATATATATATATATATATATATATATATAAAAATACATAATATTTTTCATTGCTGTAATGTACATTGTGTGTGTTTTTATATATATATATATATATATATAAAAATACATAATATTTTTCATTGCTGTAATGTACATTGTGTGTGTTTTTAAGTATGAGCTCACTTTTTTTTTGTATCGCCAACCTCCCCACAATATTGTGATAATATCGTATCATGATGCTTGTATATTGTAACATCCCTACTCCCTAGTATGTCCAAGCATATAAAAAAAAAAGAAGATAAAAGTAGGGAAGATGAGTATGGTAAACACAAATAATTTATGTGTGGAAATTTGCCAAGAATGATGATGAAGATGAATACTCACTGGTACTCCTACCTGAAGGAACTGGTTAGCCAGATCCTGGTGGCATGACTTTGTTTTTAAAAGTGTCCTGTTTACTGTAGCGGAACCTTTCTGTAACACTTGCCGGGCCTGACTGAGGGTGAGATTAGACCAGGATGCCCTCTTCAACAGTGTATCATCCTTGCTCCGAGCTCTTCCCTCGTCTTCCTTGTATCCAACTTGTGATACTGGACATCCCAGGAGCTTGAGGTCACTGCTGCTTTTCGAGGATTTGAGAGAATGTGCGGAAATGGTGTTGTAGCCCTGTGGAATATGTCTAGGGTGGGCCTGGCTGTCTGATATCGCTCTACCAAGTGTCATCATGCACAATGGGTTGCGGTAACCAACAGCAATGGTGCCGGCTTTGGTCGTATCGCTGTCAAGAGTGTTGTCTGAGCTCCACAGGCCTAATGCATTTGGCCTTGATTTCTGCTTTGGTACTTCAGTCTTTGCCCTATCTTTACTCTTGCTCCTGTGGGTTGGTCTGCCACCGTCTTCGCCGGCTTTGATGATTGCATTCCCTTTCACTGAAGAGTTTTCCAGGGATTGAGATTTGGCAAAGAGTTTTTGCACAGAGTGCATCAGGTGGCGTATCCGTCCTGGACTCTCACTGCGTTGTTTCGACATACGTCCTCTGTGAAACTGCAAAGTGCTGAAACCGTCTCGTTGTAAGGGCAGATGCCTTTCTAGTTGATCCAAGATGTTGGATGGTAACCGATTCATCTTGGCTGCCGCTGCGGACGAGATGGTGGCTGATCCACTTGTGATCATGGGTGCGCCAGTGAGACCCATGCCGAGACCCATACCCATCGACAAAGAGGTGGATAGAGTGCCTGCCCTGCTGCCCTGCCCGGCTCCGGCACTGCCTGCCATACAGCCCTGCAGACAGTCCGACTGCTCAGTCTGCGGGGTGAAGTGGAGACGAGGGAAGGTGCTGCTGTTGGACATCTGGTTGAAAGGCAGCAGGCAGTCTGGAGCCAAGGTGGTTGGGCTGGTGGGAGGATACTGATGGAGGTGAGAATCCAGGGTGCCATAGTGGTTTATGGTTGGGCTCAACATGAAGGAGCAGTGGGGGTCAGAGGTCAAAGGGCAGAGCGGTTTCTGCGGGCACCCTGCTGGTTCACACGAGTCAGAGAGATGTCGACTGCGGTTGGATCCTAACCCTTTCATGATGGCTGTTGGGTTGTCTTTAGACCATGTCGCCAGTCAGTGCAGGACTAGACACCTGAAGTGCTCATCCTGCAAATTAAGCAAGAAATTGAAAACATCTGTTATTGTGTTTATTTTTTTAATTAAATTTTTTATTTTTACCAAATACACATTCAAAAAGGTTGTTGCCACTTTCTCCAGTTTAGCTACAAGGAATTTGATAGTCTAAAAAGAAAAAATCGCTGTAACAAGATGTACAATGTTATACTGTAAAATACCACCAGAGGGCGCTCAGATGGCCAGGACAAGATTTGATGTGACAAGCAACAGATACATTAAAAATAAAATAATAAAATTACAGCTGTCAAACGATTATTGTTTTAAATCAGATTAATCACAACTCAGAATTTTGATTAATCATGATTAATCACTTAAAAAGTATTTTTGCCCGCCAATTTTGAAGAGCATCTGTTATGTGGTAATTCTACCTACATTTAATGTTATGAGGCTGCCTTCCACATTTTTTAATCCACTGCACACTCACATCCCCCTTGTTTTTTCTAATTAGTTAATTACTTGCATAATTTAAAATGTAAAAAAATGACCCCAATAATTTGACATGAACAAATATTCCGAATGTCATACACAAACATTTATTAAATACTTTAATGCATGTTATGTTTATTGCTCAAACACAACCTGCGCTGCCTTTAACGTAACCATCCAGGGCAAAAGATCATCTCGAGTCAAAAATAAAGTGATTAATCTGCGTTAGTAAATGATTAATGCAATAATTTTTTGTGATTAATCCATGAGTAAACACTTTAAAAATATTTTTTTGTGATTAATCCATGAGTAAACACTTTAACTTTGACAACACTAATTAAAATGCATAAATACATGAAAAATATAAATATAACATACATGTCAAAAACCTTCATAGTACATATATTTTAATTATGTAGGAACATTTACATACAGTCCTGATCCTGATCTAAAACTTGGTATTGACACGACAGGCAATTTGTAAACGTATATGTAAATAAGTTACTGCAAATATTCTAGAGGTACGCTCCTCTCTTCCACTAATAATTTTGTTACTTTCATGTTAGTGTGCGTGTGTGAACGGATGAAAGTGAGGTTTAAATTTTAAAGCGCTTTGGGCACCATATGGTGTTGATAAAGCGCTATATAAAGTCCATTTACCATTTAAATACAATTATGGGATAACATGTTTTATTTTGCGTTAACTCTCATCTCTATGTCTGAAGTGTTAACTAGCTGTTCATATGGACAACACGATGTCATTTAACATTTTTAATTGATGAATGTGAAGATGGTGACGAATTCTGAACGTGAACAGGTAGATTGGAGAGAGGTTTGGTATGCAGATTCTGTCTTGTGTGTGATGGAGAGGTGACCCAGGAAGGGATGGAGGATCTAAATTGGAGGGCAGATTAAATATTTTGATCATCCAAATAGTGAAAACAAATAGTTTGGGATACATTTCAGTATATATATTTTTTAGACGTCCTATTCTGACATATGAGCCTTTTTCCAGTACATAAATTATAATACTGTATCGTGATAAAATACATACCAAACCAGAAGGTTATAGGCCGCAGAGGGCAATAAAAACAAGTGGCCAACTGCAGTGTCATGTCCTATCAAAGTCCTTCCGATTTTTAAAGCCAAGGAAGAGCGACATTTCATCTGATAAGCCTCACAATTCACCCAGCAGATCCAGTCTGCATTTGATTCCATCTAACAGATGCTGTCTGTATCATAGTGGAGTGAGTCACTGATCAGTCAATGGTGAGAGCCCTGCTGCCACCGCAGACATGAAAATTGTGCCTATGAGCTGAATGTGAGGCGCGCACATTTTGCCCGACATTGTTGCTTTGCCACATCTCACGGATCTTTGACCTCCTATACAATCTCCCTTGCGCGGGAGCAGCCACTTATCCGAGTCAGTGTTCCTGGATGGGCACAGCAGTGCTGACAAATGCAGCACCGGCGTTTTACAACATCGCCACATGCTGTATCTCATCCACCCCAGCTGACTGCATCCCCTGCGTGCTCGCGTCCTGCCACTCCCACTGCTGACACACTGACACACACCTACCTACACAGTGAATTCGCGAACCTTACGCACACCCGCCTACTGCACTGATGAACCCTCGTCAAGTGTTCAACATCGCAGCGCCAACATGAGAAGGAATTTCAATGTTGGCGGCATTTTCTCACAGGTCCAAAGCATTTTTTTTGCATGATGGTGGGTAAATGCGGCTTGTTATGCACATGCGGGCGCACCAACACGCACGGTAATATTTGGCTGTTGACATTATCTCAGTGACTCTTCCACATTCCATTCACTGAATATTTGGAGCCACTTCTTGATACATCATCATACATCTATGCATGTATGGGATAGGATTCACCACACCCGCAAGTCTCCAGTGGAAAGGGTAAATAGGAAATGGATGGATGATCATATTATTTACGTTTTTGTCTTTGTTTTAAGTACAGCATTTTCTTACGCCTCTGGTTGTTATTAAATTGCAATATAAATGAAGTTGAGTTTTAATCTGAATTGTTACAGGACATTACAAACGGGTTTTCATTGGGAGGGAGGGTGTCGCCCTAGCGCCCTCTATTGGCAAGCAGCCACTACACACCAGACAACATTTGGACATCAACAGATCATTTTGGAATTGTTTTTCCCCCCCAGAAATAGTCCACTAATTTCACATAGCTATGGTATACTGTTTATATTTGATAATAATTTAGAAAAAGTACTGTTTTTATTGATCATTCTAATTTCTGGACCAATAGCCTACACTTAATTTTTCACTAGAAATTAAAATAAAGCAGTTTTATATAAGTTTTATATGTATATGTTAGCATGTTGGATTTCATAATGTTCAAAAGAGAACCAGATGGAAAGGTGTGGCAATTGGATTAACTTGAAAAAGGGTGAACAACAGGGTGGAGTATTTGCAATCTTCCTCATTGCTTGTGTAACGACCACTTCCTTCCTATCTGGTGAGTTAATTACTGAATCAGTTAGTCGTGTAGATGTAGCTTGAATGTTGGTTATTAAATGAAGGCGAAAGACGTGATCGGGCACTTTGTAGGCCTATATGGTAGCTGAATCAGCAGATGCTACATTTTGCGTGTGCTAACTTGCCTGAAGCTAGCCTGTAGGAGGCTAGCTTCAGGCAAGTTAGCACACGCAAAATGTAGGATAAATAATCCGTTTCGTTAGTTTGTGCTGCTACGGTTTAATCAATATTACACAGTTGAATTTATTAACTGACCAACACCATAACGAAGACTTTTACGGCATAAATGACGGCGGCGATGGTTGAATTAGCAGATGCTAACTTGCCTAAATAACACTGCCAAGACTTAAGTGAAACTGCTAAATTCGATGGTATTTTGACTATACATAAAGGGGAAATAAATCTAGATTGTACAAACTTGTAAAGCCTTTGTATAATCAGATTTGCAAACACCAGTAATTCCACATAGCAGCGTCGCCAAGTTGACCAAAAAAAAGCACTCCTTCATCGGCACCTGTCCACCTCGCGCATGTATATCATGTCCTTTTCATCAAAGTGACTGGCAATGCTCTTGGGCGGAAAGTTGACGGATAAACGCTGGCTTGATCCCTCCTCGCCATTGTAGTCCATTAACGCGGCGCCGCTACTTTCCTGCCACAGAATTCCGAGAAATAGTCACATGATGTCCGGATCTCTATTAAGGTGCCAAAGCAAGAAAAAGATGACAAACACACACACACACACACACACACACACACACACACACACACACACACACACACACACACACACACACACACACACACACACACACACACACACACACACAAAAATGAAATAATAAATCCCGGTGAGATTTTTCTACAGAGATTTGCCATGTAACAAATGCACTTTGACACAACAATGATCCTCACAGTCGCCATCATTGGCCCACTGGGAAGTACATAACGGCATGCAGCCCCACGGTGACATACAGCTCCCGTTAGATCCATGCAATGTGCGATAATGAGCAGAACAGAGGCTACTATACTGTGTGAGACGCCAAGCGGCACTGTAATATATGTCTGCTGTAGTCATGTGCCGCCCAACAACTACCCCACCTTTCACCTCTTGCAACGAGCAGAGGAGAAGAACGTAACGCATTGATTTGGTTCTTGCTCCTTGTTTAAAGGGTGAATACTGTATACAGCTGTTTTGTATTGAATTAGCTTCTGTCTGAGAAATTTCTAGTATTGACACTATACATAGCTGACCATTTCCTTCATGAGTATCCTACTGGTTTTTAAACATGTCTAATTATCTTAATTTTTTACATCACGGCATTTATGTCTTGTTTTTGCACCCAACTTGACAGCCTGGGAATAACATCTCTTTCAGTAGCCTACACTGTCCACATTTATGGTTAAGTGACACTTGAGATGAGCCATGCGTTATCCCCGCTGTGCTTTGAGAACCTTCAAATAGCTTGTTAGTGATGTCATCTGTGCTTCCTGCTTATCAAATCAAGTGTTGTTCTTTACAGCCTTTTCAAACCATAAACAATCTCTGCTAATGCACAATTTGCAACTTGTTCACTTGCATATATACAGTTTACAATTGACCACAATACTGTATCAAATAATCTGCCTTCACAAAATAATTATGTTCTGTTATGATCGATGCTGAGCCTGTCAGGGAGGCAAAAATTTTAAAATATCTTGATTATATTTGAGCGTTTCATTAGATTATGTGTAGGTATTCATAATATCGTGGCTGCCCCCTCAAGATGAGATTGTGTGACACAAGTTTTCCTCTCGCAACCCAAGTAAAAAATAAACTAAAACATTTTAAATGGTGATTTTATTAAGGAGGAAAAAACCTATTCAAAGCTACCTGACCCTGTGTGAAAAAAGTACTTGCTAAGCTATTAATTGTTTTGTGCCACCCTCAGCAGCTTTCAATTGGAATCCAGTCTTTTACATCTACGTGTAGATATTTTGACCGACGCCACGCTTCCTTGCAGAATTGTCTTTTTTATTCCAGCACTAGTGGAGGGTCTTCAAGCATGAACGGTCTTTTTTAAAGTGATGCCACATTTCAATCAGATACAAATTTGGATGTTGACGAGGCCACTCCAAAGCTGTCATTAGGTACCTATACAGATCGATAGAAATAAAGTATTTTACATTGTTGTTTGTTTTTGATTATTGTGGGAAATAATGAACATGATCAATGTTTTCACACGAATACATTAAAAAATATATATACATAACACAATTACATATAATTGTAACGTTGTTTAAGGTCATATGCACATATTTGTTAATTCAGAGGTGAATATTAAACTGGTAGTCCTTCACATTTATCTGATTACCCAATAAGGAGCTCTCAGTTTCAAAAAGGTTATTGTCCCCTGTTGAAATCAGTTCAATGCTTAAGAAGTGCAGTCCACGTTTACATATCGGTTTCATTAACATGAAAAGTTGAAGTGATAAAGCTACAGATTTGTTTGCATTATTGTTGTAATCGGTTTTATGGTAGGTTTAATTCTGCCACATTTCAGTTTTCTTTCTTTCGGTATTTTCGTGGACGGGCGCAGCTAGAAATTGGCGTTTGTGCCATTATGCACTGTTATGAGATGGAATGTAGCCAAATCCAATTGTAGAGGCTTCCCTTAATTACATTAAATTCAGGGTGGTCAAAGCGCATCGCAGAAGCAAATTGACTCTGAGAACACGGCACCAAAAACAGTACTGTAGACTTGCACCTACACCTAAATGAAATCATGCCGTTTTTTTTACGCCAAACACAGTCTATGAAAATAGGACCTTAGAGTCATATTGCACAATGACTGAATTCATGTTTTACTCAGTAGTTACTCAAAAGTTATTCAGTATGTAGTCTTTTCACAGAATACTTATTAACTGTTACTCACGTAATTATTTGTAGAACTACTTTTTACTTTTCCTTAAGTCCCATTATTCTAAAGTAACAGTACTTTTGAGTACACATTTGGGCTATTCTACCCACCTCTGGCTCTTAGTGAAGTCGTGCATAGGAAAGTAAAATGACAGCCACCAAATTAAAATTCAAGTTGTATTTAAAAAAAAAAATCCACAAAAGACTTAATTGTGGGAATGCTGACCTTTATTATTTCACTTCTAGCATTTTATTCTCCTCACTTTTTTGCCATGCAATAACTCCCACATAATGCTTCCGATTTTTCCAAATTTCGACTTGCTTCAAAAATTCCCGCCACGTCTGATTCCACATTACCTATTCGCACAATTTAATGATCATCTTTTCCCCATTCATTTCCAATGGGACTGATATTGAACTTTTTCAAAGTACCACTTTCCACGCCCACTTCTATACATACAACTTATCATCATTACCAGCTGTCTGATACAGCTCAGTGGCACAGTTGGTAAAGTGTATTGTCCATTATATGCATGGCCAGTATGCTAAGTGATATACATGTATACCAACTGACTATCATCTGGAGAAATACATTATAATTTCACAAAAATGATTACCTGCACAATATATACCCATTCAGCTGCAACACAAACTTTCAGCTTCAAACAACAATTTTAAATATAAATACGTCATGAGCCCTGAACCTGGGTTCAAATCCCGCTTGACCACATTTTAGTCCATTCGATGGTTCGAATCCCTTCTTAGACCGGCTGCAGTCTTCTTCTTTTTCCATTTATCATTCAACTACAATTAATAATGAGTAATTTTCACATAATGTATCTTTCAACTTACTTCATAAGCATTCCACATGCATTCAGATATCAGTATTCAGCTTTAACAGCAAGTCCACTGAGGCTCAGAGCGTAGTGCGGCGGAGCTTTGACCAAGAGTTTTTGACTAAGTAGCTGCAAAGTTCCAATATGATCTATTTTGCCAAGTGGCATTTAAGTAGCACTGGGATGCTTTTTACTGCAGTGGGGATGCGACTGCCCAATGTCGGCCAGTCACCTTCATAGAGGACATCAATGCTGTTAAAAGAGGTTAGAGGAAAAAGGTCTCAGAAGAAGCATGTACTGTACTGTACCTTACTTATTACTCCTGTCATTGATGAGATAATCAGACCAAAATAGGGAAAGGGCAGTGCGGACGTCATGATTTCATTTCACTTTATCAGGCATGATCAATGTTGAGTTCCTCAGAATGCAAAAAGCACTGAAATATTCAGAAGTAAGCACATTTGGCACTTATTGGATGCTCATCACTGCTTTGCCCATTTAAAGGGATCCCAGTGAAACACTTCTCCCTCGTTCACCTCTGCACGCACTGAAGTGTAATTAGAGGGAGGTTGTACTTTTCCCTCAGGCCATTTTCCAACCTGACTGCACTGTTTCTTCTTTCTTTCGACGTGCTTTTGCTTGGTTTTCGAGCCACGCAATTGTGTATGAAGCATCAACACTCGATTAAATAACACGATGGAGATGTACATCTCTATTTTTGTAGCCTCATAAAGCATCCAGCAGAAAATGCGGTGCGAGTGCTGTGATGTGTGATTAAATGACTCTTGACGCCGTGCTGGTCCCCGGCGAAACAAGACATAATGCAGCCAATAAGCTTCATGCATTTCCCTGTGCCGTCACGTGCGGTTGTGTCATGCATGCTAAACATGCAGCGCATGGTGCGAACACACTCGCCATACATTCAGCTCCACTCTCGGCCCCCAGGGAGTTACAGCATGCCATCGGTTATAGCTGGCAGGGTGAATCCGCCGCCGGTGCTCGTTTAAAATGCTGTCAAAGATTTAATGGTCTTGGGGGCTTGGTCTTAAACAGGAAATGCTTTGGTCTATTCTCGAGAGGCAGAGGAGACAATAGTGTTCCATAGTGAGCGGCACAATTTTCCTTTTTTTTGCTTCCAAAGTGTTGGGGCTAAAGCTTTGCAAGCTGGATTAAATTGGATCAGTTTTATGTTGAGCTGTTGGGGTTTATCCTTCCCTGCATGCTGTGTCCCCTATTTCAACTGGCCCTAAATTGTCTGGTGACATGCACGCTATATTAACACACAGTAACATACTGTATGTCATTGTTTGTACACTTTTCGGCTTGCATTTGACAGATTGGAAACATTTTCAACAACCTCAACTAATGATGTCACATTTAGAACAAAACGCTGTAATTTCATTGAGCAACATCAAAGTTATCCACTTCTATTAGCATAATCTCAAGAGCTTTGCCTCCATCATATTCCAATCTGGGGTATCATATTAAACGGATTTCTTGGAGATTGTCACACACAAATCCTATGGGAGAGATCGGGCGAGCTGTCTCCAGCTGCTTAAATTGGCCCCAGCACTCCAAATAAGAAGAATTTAATATTCAGATTTGCTCTCCCTATAGTATGAGGAGGATTAGAGCATAAACAGTAGGATACCAGGATTGTGGACTGGATGTGGATGCCAGATTGCCACCATGACTGCTTCCTCTGCAGGAGCAATAGGCCAGCCCGGCATTGAAATGCATTGGGGATAAATCTTTTATTAAAATAAAATAAAAAATTAAATATGGGGGGGCAAGAGTATGCGGAGATTCACTGCAATGAGTTTGCCATTTATGTTTTTTTCCGAGTTACCAATAAAATGCAACACTTTATTTCTATGAATGTCTATATTTTCAGATGATCTCTTATACACCATTCCTGGAGAATCACAATGGCCCATCACTGGTGAGTAACTTTTGGAACAGGCTCGCTGCCACCAGGTTACTCATGTGGTCCTTGGAGGCTTTCTGGTGCCCGTGGGCACTATGTTGGTGACTCCTGCCATATAGTGACTCGGGAGTAGGCATTAATTGAACGATTCCCAACACAGCCATGGTCTTGCAGGGCAGAGCGGGGGCTGGAGGAGCGACCACACGTACTGTAAACAAGAGCTGTGTGCAGATTACACCACAGTCAAATTGATTTATTTTCTAAAAAGTGCTGCAAAGTGGTCTAATTATAGAGAATCAAAGCTGGCATAGTGAGGGATTGACATAATGGGATCAGAGGGAGCTACGGGATCCCATTTATACAGTAGTATATATACTGTCAGGTATTGAAAGGGTAAAATGCGATATTCCCGGATGAGCCTGTACCCTATTTGGCGGGGAAAATTAGGCTAAAATCCTGTCTGGATTATTTCCATGTTTATAAAACATTTGCATCCATTAGTGGATTTACTGAATGTATTGCAAATTCTGAAATAAAGATGAAAGAAATGCTTAATGGGCACTAGTTGGGGCTTGTTCATCTAGCTCTATCATGAGAGATCATCAGACATACAGTATCATGGGAAATAAATAATTCCACTACCGGTAAATTCGTCCCAAATTATTATTATTTTTATTTACTACAAATAATGTATCTTTGTTTACCTATTATGCCAGCGATGTAACCTGTGTATTATTATTATTATTTATTTAGTTATTTTTACATATTTGTTTGGTAGTACGCTGTCAGAATTGGCAGTGTCAAATATGTACCAATAAAGGTTGAGAGGTTGTATTAATATATTGTTCATAACATGACATTGACATCTACCTGCCATTACATACTTGATGATTAGAATTAAGTTTTTCAGTGCACACTTGGCACATGGTTTAGCACATTAGCCTACTACATTACCCACAATTCCAAGTTGCATCTATGGCAAGTTGCACCTATGGCAACAAAATGTCGGCAGAGTAACAGTCGTCATTTCATTGAGTGTCACAGGGTCGATTAACAGACTGTCTGATTATGACAGTCATACGGGACAAGACCAAAGTTCATATCATTAAAATTGAAAGCAGTCATAAAATTAAGTCAAGGATATGCTTCTGCAGCCAGATAGCAGCTTTTCAGAAAAAGAAAAGAAGAGTTGTTAGTGTCCATCCCGATGGGATTGTAAAATGTTGTAGGACCTGGGTTTTCTTGGCACCCTGTTAGGCACAGATTCAGAATTTTTGTGAAAAAATGTGCACAAATGCTTATCCATGGAGTTCTAGCATTCAGTGCAGCCCTAGCACTAGCTTGGACTCATCTGCTCTTTTCTGAAATATAGTAAAATAAACAAAACTGGTAGGTCCTGGTTAAATACAGCGTTACTGTGATAGCGGTTTTGAACACAAATGTATTTTGTCACCTTCCTAAAAATGTTTTTGCAAAGTATCTTTTTTCCCTCCCAGGATTTACAAAAAACACAAAAAACTGAAACAAAGATTGTATTAAATCATAATTTCATATCAGGGGTGAATGATCTGTTTAATAAGGATGTAGGCAATTTCAGCAGAGATGTCATCATGAGGAGATCTTTAAGACAACAATTATTGTCAAAATGTGATTTAGGCCATTATTTTAACTCATTCACTGCCATAAATTCATTCAAAAAAAGATTATTAAAAATTAGGGGTGACAGGCATTTAAATGTTTTTAATTGTAATCAATCGTATGACTTCACTAGTTAACTCACGATTAATCGCAAACTTGATATCTGTTCTAAATGTACAATGAAAAAAATTTCTAGGTTTTCATACTCTTGTTAACAAAAGTGGAAAAAAATATTAATCTAATAGAAATAGTTCAAATGGATTTTCGACGTTTATAGCCGTCAATGGCAGTGAATGAATAAAAAGAAAAGAAAAGGATTATTAAAAATGTTGGGCGTCAGGTGATTACAATTTAAATCGTAATTAATCGCGTGACTTCACTAGTTAACTCTTGATTAATCACAAATTTCATATCTGTTCTAAATGTACAATAAAAAAAAAATCTAGCTTTTCATACTCTTGTTAACAAAAGAGAGGGAAAAAAATGTTAAACTAATAGAAATAGTTCAAATGAATTTGTGAAGTTTTTAGCCGTCAATGGCAGTGAATGAATTAAGAAGGGGATGATTTTGCAGGTAACTTATCTGGGGTAAAATAGCAAGAATGGAGGTGGCAGGATATGCAACCAATCAGCCGTTTACAAAATGTGTCTGAAACCTAATAAATATTTTCAAATAGGTACAGGTTTTTATTTTTTTATTATTATTTTTTTTACCAACACTGGTGTGTGTTAATATAGATATACAGTATATAAATCAATTTAACCCAAAGCTAAGAAAATCTACATTAAAAAAACATTAGTGTACACGGGCTTAAAAGCTTATATAGTTCACACATTCATTGGATTTTTTTTGTCTTTCATTATGAGAGACACTGACATTGAACAGTTGACATGATGGCGTGAGCACAGACATTCCTTCTCACGCTGTTGGCAGCTCAGATTGTGTGGCCGAGTCACAATGCTCGTGACAACAATGGTAATTACACACGCCAGGCATTGTGTCATCACAGAGCCACTCCACCAACTAAATGATGTCGTGCTCCTTTATCAACAAAAAATAAATAAAATATCCAAATGTCTGTAGTGTTATTTAGCAAGAATGAAAAAAAATAAATCTGAAAATGTGCATCCAAAGCCCCTCAGCGATTTTAGTTATTATGAAGGTTATCCATCTGTGGCCATATTTAGAAGCCTTCTGTTCTTTACATAGAAGCCTGCCTCCTGTTGGTAAAGGGCTCTATTGTACCGTTGGCGCCTAAGTCCTTTTTAAGAGCCACTTTTTCATTAATGAGGATAAACAAAATGGGAAAGTGAGCTGTGGTCTGATGAGTCCACATTTCAAATTGTATCTATCTATCTATCTATCTATCTATCTATCTATCTATCTATCTATCTATCTATCTATCTATCTATCTATCTATCTATCTATCTATCTATCTATCTATCTATCTATCTATCTATCTATCTATCTATCTATCTATCTATCTATCTATCTATCAAACTGAGATGTGTGGTTGCTTTCAATCAATCAATCAATCAATAGCCTACATGCTTTTTAATTACACTAGGATTTTTGTTATTTGTAGGCTGCCCGGGTCCCTATCACCCGCAAATAGCAGGGGCACATTGTATAAAATATATATTGTGGTGATATTTATTTTTTTGTCTTCATGAGCATACTCAATATTGGAGTAATCCAAAAGTAATCCAGTTACATTACTTTAATATTATGGTACTTGGATTACGTTACTAACTACATTTTTTAGCAGGTAACTTGTAACTGTAATGGATTACATTTTAAAAGTAACCCTCCCAACCCTGTGTATTAGTACTAAAGCGGGCTGGCAAGTGCATTTTGTTGGGACTGAGTTCTGTTCTAGAAACAAAATGGAGTGCGTTTCCCCTAACAAATAGATATTCAACTTGTATCCTTTCAAGGACTTCAAACTTCAATTCCTAGCATCCTTACTTTACCATAGCCGATAGAAACCCCACAGCACACCTTGAAGGATGTCACATGGACAACTGGCAGAAGAAACTGTAGACCAAACATTTGTTTACTAGCTACCTTCCACGATATGGAAGTGTTGGAACGGAACACGAGATTAAACTCAGCTGCGTGCTAAACCTGTGACTGATGAACGCGGAGTAGGATACGTTTCCCAAAGTAGTGTCGGCGGGAAGGACACTCATTTGCCAGATTGATGGGCTACCTCATTGCCTGCCACCTCTCTTCCATCTCCCTCGCCATCTCATCCTTGCCACACTCATTCTCAGACCTATTTCCCTCCTAATCTGCCTCCTCCTTCTCCATGCTGGCTTCCAAGCACACACAAACAAGCACAATGTATATTCATGAAGTAGTCCTTGCTGTCTTCTCCAATGCGAACATGTGGACACACAAATGGTCACCTCTCTCGCCATTTAATTGCTTTTCCACCTTAAACATCTTCCCTAAATCTGCAGCCGCAGTTGCAATACACAACAACAACAAGGCTAAAGGCAACTAACGATGATGTTTATCCAAAATATGATCAATATCATTCAAACCCAAAAATGTGCTAACACGTTTTTAAACACTTTGTCCTTTACTCCCAAAAACGTATGTTTTTTAAATGTATTTTTATTTATTTAATTTAATGCAAGAGCATACAGAAGGCTTTGATGGCGTTTCTGACATGAAGTGGTGCTTAAGGCTATGGTAGTTATAACAAAAACGGCCTCCAGGTGGCAGCACAGTATAAGAGATCAGCCAGGGCCATGTTGCAACAAGCTATTTTTGCCAGTGTTTTCACCAGGAATGTGAATACTGATGAAATTTAGCTGTAGTCTAATGTTAATTGCTGCAAATCGGAAACAGATACAAATATACTTTTTTTTTCCTAATGAAAGAAGAGACTCTAATTTTTCTTTTGGGAGGTTCCATGTTTTTATAACAATAGAACACAATATTGTGGGCCTTGCAAAATCTGTCAAAATCCAGTAAAACAGCCGGGAGCGAAGGGGGTTGCTACAGTGAAAATGTGAATGAGCTAAAGTGACCAAAAATAAGGATTTATTTTTTATCATTACATCACAACTGGCTGAGGAATATAAATCTGCGTATGTGATGCTGAACGGATCAAGTTTCTGTTTTGGTTTAAATTGTCACAGAGAAAGGAACAATTTCATTAGTGATTATAGACATTTCTATTAAAGTAAAGTAAAATAGGGGAAATCAAAACAGCACTCTAAAAATAAATATCACAGAATAAACTACAAGCTTACTGAAATGTAAAAGGACAGTTTGACTGACATAAGCAGTCTGGCAGATCCCGGCAGTGATATCACTCGGCAAATCAGATGAGTGATCAGCTGGAAAAGTGCTGCCTCATGCATAAGTAAACGTTAACCTCTTGTCTTTGCCTGCGCTATACACCTGATCTCACGTCAACACGCAAAGAAATGACACGCGACTACTCAGGCTCTTATCTGAAGAACACATATGATAACTTATTCATAAGAGTGAAGCAGACCATATATTGCAGGTGACATATGGATTTGGATCCCCCTAAGCCTAGGAACAGGAGGCGCAACACATGGCGGCACAGATGTGGCAGCCAATGCCACTGAGCTCGCTGCACCTCGATGACCTGAGAGAGGTCGAGGGCGCTAAATAAATCAAAACAACATACATGGAAAAATACGCTACTTTGGAACCGTTCCATTTCGACTCCCGAGAAGCACTCACTACAATATGACGGCCTGGATATGACAATTTAAGTCTTGTTTTCTTTTTTGTAGACTCTCAGGGCCCTCAGCAATGATCTTACTCTCTGATGATGAATCTTTCCAGTACTGTTCTGTTTGGACGGATGCTGTTTTTTTTCAAGAGTAGCATTAATAATGTGGTGATCATTATCGATTTCCCGCAGGTAATCATCAATTGTCACATTGCAGACATCAGCAGGCTTAATGCAGCATAGCAAATGACCCTCTGATGAACGGAGACAATTGTGCGGTCTGTGCTTGTCAGCGTGTTAAAATACTGATGCAACACAGCAAAATGTTTTTGTTTACAGAACAGGCAACAGGTAAATGTTTAAAGCAACAATATATATTTGGACAAAACATGCCAAGTGCAAGTTAAGCCACCTTTTAAAGGGCCAAGAGTCAACCTGGGGCTTATAGAGAATTTTTTTTGTTGTTGTCCCAGTCCAGCCTTGCATGTCTGTGACATGGCTGTGTCAAAATTCCCCAAGGATCAAGAATGATAGCGCAATTAGCACATTATGCTACACTCTACCTATTTCTTGTCTTACTGTAATCAACTGCCTCATGCAGGTTAGCTATCCACATAATGCTGGGCCAATGGAAAGGATGGATTCCATTACCATGACAACTAGGGGCGGAGCTAGGGCTGGCCAAAATGTGGTGCATCAAACAAGTGACTGCGAACAGTGAATGACACGCTAGCTACTACAAAGACATAAAGGATTCTATTTCCCCTGTGGAGTTAATACCGTCACTGAATTACACTTGTCAGTTACTATGTGAACCTGTGCTAGTGCCAGCAGACACATCACCAAACACATATTTGTACACACACCTACCCCCCGTCACCCCATCGCTTTGATGAGTTTGTCAAGCAATGGAGGAAGTGTCACTTATCAGAAAGTAACACTGTTATCTTATTCTAATCCAGCAAAACTAAATGCAGCTCTGCTGACCGGTACGTTGCTCTTAATCTTCGGCCAGAAACATGATCTGTAGGCAGTTATTATGTAAATTGGTACCATTATCTGTAACAATGGGGCAGGGTGTTCACAGACACTTTTTTTTTCTTCAGAAATGGGATGTTTAAAAATAAATAAATAATTGGTTGATTGGTTGACTATTTGTATGCAAACAATAACAAGCTCATTTTCCATAATATGCTCCACTTGCACCTTAAAGGTATACTTACTCAACAGTAAGCCCGATAATATTTTGCCCATGATTATGTGATAACTTCATTATTTTTCCTGAACAACTAATCTTTTAAAAATATATTTTGCCACTTACTGTCGACTGAAGATGGCATCACCTGTGCTGAGGAAACGGTTAGTGGCCAATCATGGCACAATTTGCTAATCAAACCCAGAAAACAGGTGAGCCGTGATTGGTCGTTACATCTTCAGTCGACAGCAAGTGGGAAATTTTGTTTTTAAAGATATTAATTGTACATGAAAAATAATAAAAAGTTATCAAATGTTTACTTTTTACTGCTGAAAATGACTCAATGAGTCAAGTATCCCTTTAAGAGAGCGTTCTCAAAGAGCAATTTTGTTATTTCAGCTTTCAGTGGCAATTCTTCATTACGGGTAAAGCTGCGGAACCAGATGGCACCCTTTCACTTTTTTCGCTTTTATATTTTAAAATGAATATGCAGTCGTGCAAAATTGCTGTTTACACATAAAGAATTGTTTTGGAAGTTTCCTTAATATGTCTGTCTGACTTCCTGTTTCTGGCTTGTCTATGTTTCAGCTCTAGTCAGTCATCCAAACAATGTCAAGGATGTGGTGGGAATGTACCATTTTTATTTTTTACTCGCCAATGGGGCAATTACGATTGAGTCATCTGAATCCTGCCTGGCAACAACTAGAGTCTGAATACAGTGTTATAAATCATAGCATATGCTCTGGTAAAATCTGCTACCTATTCAACGGAGAGTGTCAATTTATTTTGTCATGCCAATTTAAGATAAGATCTCTAAAAAGTTTGAGGAATAACATGCGACATGGCACACAAGCAAGGACTTGCCGTGAAGATTTTATTCAAGCAATAAACATTTCGAATGATGGACATGACTGAAGCTAAACCGCGCTCACTTGAAATCAGTATTGTCTGCTTTGACCTGCTTAGAGAGTTCGGAGACGCTGACCAGAGCAGAGGTCAGCACCCTGGACAGCTCCACCAAGACAGTCCTCGCTGCCAATCAAGTCAAAGAAGGCCGGCTGTCATCTTTGCAGCATTAGCAGTCAGGATCTCTGACACTCGCTGGAGACTTAACCTCAGCTTATGTGCAACTTCATCATGTGTTATATCCTCTCCAGCTGTATCTCATTTGTGCCTTTAAACTCATGTGTCAAAGGTCAGATTGTTGTCACACTCCTAATCCAGACAACTGGCTCTCACTTTATTGTCGCTGGTATTTTGTAACAGCAAAATTCGGTTCTGTTCATGGTTCATTACATTTCATATGTATATATGCATTGAGCTACAGTTGACTTAGTGATTCTGTAAATGTGTAAACAAAACCGTTTTCAGTCCTGGAGCAGGGCTGTGGGTGAGATTAAAATCCATTACAGTTATTTGATTTTACCATTCTTTATTGCATACTTCAGGAGATGTTAGCATGTAGCAACCTTTACTGTTAACACATTTTTAGCATGTAAAATCTGAAGACCAAAACTTTAGAATCACTGAATTGATGTTTAATCAATTGAGTCTACTCAATATTAAAACAAGGGCCAAAATTCAATCTTGAACCAATACACCGTTTAACAATAATAATTCAATTTGAATTGGGAAATATGAATAATATATATATATATATATTTTTTTATAAAGGTGAGCTATTAAGAAACAATTTTCTCTCCAACCAGGACAACATTAAAACTACACGCATCATTCATAATAACGAGCTGTAATTTAAAAGCTCCATGAGGTCTGCTCAAATTGAGGAGATTATACGCACATGACCTAGAAAACCTTCGCTTATTCTTCCAACAGCCAGCTGAATTGACAACTTTCAAGGCAGTAGAGGAATGAAAATGAGAAAATAAAGAATGCAGGCATGAGAGAAGCAAATTGACAGCCGTAGAAGGTTTTTGTGTGAAAGATTTTGAGGTTGGGATTTTAAATGCATACAGGAAAAGAATAGTTATGTCCTTGACAGAAATCTTTTGGCTATTTCAGCCGAGTTTAAAACTGATTTGAAAGGGTCAAAAGCATTTGGCAAAGTCCAAGAAAACACAAGGTAAGGATAAGCCTAAGCATGCACATCATCAGGTTAAAAAAGACAATAACAATGTTTTCTCAATTGAGCAGCCACAGATTTATGTGAAATGCGCTCTTTATTTGAGAGTGCTATTCATTCTATAAATGCTTCATTCAACTTTACACTTGCTGTACAACTGTAAAGACTTGTAGAAGTGGATTTGGTTTGTCTTAGGTTAATTTGGTAATTAGTTGCTTTTTGTTTTTTCAACTCAAGTGGTTGCTTAGTCGGACCAAATCCCAGTTTTTCAGACCTACTACTGCTACTTGGAGAGGCTACAAAATAAAATGTCATGATGTGCCACTATTTAGCTAGGCTGCTCTGTTCCAGCTGAAATAACAGAGGTGGAATCGTTAACCAAATCAGGCTGTTGCCGCTACCTCACCGTGCCAAGTCGGACCAAACAAAAGTGTGGAAATCTGACTATGCTTGTTATCCCTACAAGTATCATTTGAATTTTTGTAGTTACAGATGAAAAAGGAGTCATCTATTTGCAGGGGGAAAATGTGTTGATATTCTTCACTGAAGCATTAAAAACCTGCACGTAAATATGATAAAATATCCAAATTGGGCAATACATTACACCCACTTTATATGTGAATTGCAGAAACACATAATACATTACAATCTGTCAAAGTACAAAGTATAGGACTTGCACGTTTGAAGACCATGCCGCCATATTGAAATGCACTCATAGTGCTTGTCCAGGTGACAAACGCCCAATAAAGACAAAGTTGTCAAAGCCCATCTACCGGCCCTCTTGGGCACACTGTCTTCTCTTTTCCCAACTTCTGCATGAATAATTTACCGCAGCATAGACAAGGAATTGTGTACAAGAAGCAGCACATGAATCTCTGTAGTTGGAAATTGTAATAAGAGCACCCCAAGGGAAGGAGATGAAGCCACAGATTTTGCACTTCAGGTGGTCTTTCTATGTTACTTTGGAGCTTTGTGGTTTCGGTGTGCGTGGGGGCAGGACAGACATGTGCGTGGAAAGAGTGGAAAGGTGTTTGAGAGATGAAATAATAGCTTCATACAGATGAC
Organism: Leptonotus elevatus; assembly: GCF_054856555.1. Taxonomy (NCBI): domain Eukaryota; kingdom Metazoa; phylum Chordata; class Actinopteri; order Syngnathiformes; family Syngnathidae; genus Leptonotus; species Leptonotus elevatus. The sequence goes on from NC_141240.1 coordinate 10,345,518, forward strand.
GTAGGTTAATCAGATCCAAAGCCAACTAAAGTGAATCATGCAACAAATATTCGCACGAGGTGACCTCTTTCTGCTCGATTGTGGCTCACGTTGACCTGCTTTGTCAAAACGTGTCAGAAGTAGCAAATCTTCTTTGAGCAGCTCAAGTCTCTATAGTTCTGACAGCTGTTGCTAACACATTTACAGAAATCAAACGTTACCCTAGAGCAGGGGTGGGCACACTCTGTCCTCGAGGGCCGGAGTCTGCATGTTTTGGATTTCCCCTCCACCAATACAGCTGATATATGATCAACTCATCATAAGCCTGACAGCCGTCCTGTTGATTGGAATTAGCTTGTGTTGGAAGAAGAAAGCCTCCAAAACCTGCAGGATTCCGGCCCTCGAAGACCGAGTTTGCCTATCTTTGCCCTAGAGTGACAAGAAAATGTCATGATGAACAACTAGGAATGAAATATAGTCTCCAATGACTCAAAACAGAAAATGACTCACCTGACTTTAGAAAAAGGGCAAGTGCCATTTTTAAGGCCTTAGTTTGACGATTGCTGAAGTTATTTAGCTCTGACCAGCCAGTGTGGACTCTTAGCTCACTAAAGTCTGAGTCACTCCCTGGAGATGCTTTGCCAGCCCTTCACTTCAGCCACCTTGACTTAACTTGACTGTAATCAGTAAGTGAAAAGCTTGCTTCATTGACTTGGAATGAAGCCAAAGACAAGGCCAATCTATTTCTCCAAATTTAGTGACGACAGTAAACGATTTTCATTTCAAGCCGGAGACGACCACGAGGAAAGCCCCGCACCCGATGCCTAGACATCATCGCGGACGACCTCCAACAACACGGAGTTACCATGAAGGATACAGATCTGCTGGCACAAGACCGCCAGCATTGGAGGGGCCTGGCTCACCTGCTTGGCTCTACGCAACGGGACGGGACGCAGGAGCAGTGATGATGATGATGATGATGATGGTGTAATGCTTCACTCGTCTGACTTCTGTGCTGACAGCGTGGGCTCAATTCCCACTAAGTGATGTTGTGGCTGTGTGTGAGAGAAGTTATCTGTCTCTATATATATGCAATGGGATGGACTGGCGACCAGTTCAGGGCGTGGTCTCCCTTGGCCCGAAGTCAGCTGGGATCAGCTCTAAGCGCTCCACAACCCTGAATAGGGTAAGCAATAAAGATAATTGGTGGACGGATGATGTCATTACCTCCACCAAGGAGAAGCTTGAAGTGAGAGATGCCATAGTGCATACAGGCACGATGATAGTAATATGTGCATCATTGACTTCTTGTTTCAATATTTTGTTAAGCAGAAAACTACCGACTTGAGTAGGGATGCAAGATAATGCTATTTTCAGCCGATACCAACAAACCAATAATTTAGAAAGTGCCGATGTCAATAACCGATACGTAAGCCCGTAATTGTTTGCAAAATTAACTTGAATACAAATATACTTTCGAATCCTGCTATAAGTCTAACATGTATACATGTAAACATTGATATCCCTTCTTCAAAAACAACCAGTAACTCATTTAGAGTTTGCCAAAACAAAACGTTTAAAAAATGCAACAAAAAACTGCGAGGGTAACATTTTGGGGAGCGTTGTGGAATTTTCAGTCTGGAAAACAATTTATCTTTTGGGTTTCTTTATATTTGAAGCGTCAAATATACACAAGTCTTACAGAGCAGTCGACAAGAAGTGATCTGTGAGAATTTGCGCAGTCAATTATCATGGGAAGATTTTTATGCAGCCTGGTCAGGTTTTGGGAGGAGAAGGGGAGGGTCAGCTAGACAGGAAAGCATGATATTGTTTCATGAAAAGCTCATTGTTAAAGAAAATACAGGTGTCCACAATACAGTATAAACTTGTTATGTTAATACGTGTTAAATCGTTTTTTTTTCCATAACAGGACAGTAAAGAAAGCCCACACGGTTGACTGCCATGTCGCCAGTATGCATCTTCTATGAACACGAGGTCGTGCGCATTATGATGTCACAAATATGCGACACTACCATAGGAGAGGGGAGGGGTTGAGGAGTTGTCCACAACTTGAGCCACAACCTCAACAAACGTGGCATGTCGATTATTATCCACTGATTTCTTTATCTGGTTTATCTGTTTGACGTCAAATAGGTCGATAATTGCCTATAATTATTGGCCACCGATATTATCGTGCATCCCTAGACTTGAGTTCACCCTTAGCTTGTTCTAAAATATTTACCAAATAGGCTTTTTTTTATGCTCTCCCAAATTACCCTATGATAAAAAGGTTGAATCAGAGTAGAAGTACACGAGGGTGCATGGCCCGGGACCATTATGGTTTTAATCTAAGTGCACACATGCGTCATCTCAGGTTTTTTATGATCTGCCTGGTCGCCAAGAGAGAAAGTAATAGAAACAGCTGCTATCTTCTCCTCTTTCATCATCCTCAATTGCACCATCACTTTTGACAAAAGACCAATGTTGTGAGGTCACTGGTGGGTTAGTGTCTCACCTGGAGTGTATGTCACTTGCATTTGGTTCTAGCCAGCAAAACAACTACAGCATGGCGCCAATTAAGGCAGCGAGCAGCATTTTGCTGAGACCGAATTACTGACAATGCAGTCATGTAATGTCACATCTTATTAAATAGTGGTGGTTGAAAAAGGAGCAGACCTATTAGCACTCATTCACAAGACAGCAGTGCCAGATATGAACGTTGTCATTGAACGTCTTCAAGAACGGCATTAAAAGCATTATTTTCTCCAAATGTTCTCGCTCTTTGAGCAAGAAACATTCAGCACATTTCCATTACAGAAAAAAAATTACAATGATTGCCTTTTTGGCCCGATAAGGAGACACATTCAAACTGCAGCAGCAGAAAAAAAGTCAAGCATGCAGACAGAAAAAGAGAGAGAGCACGCAATAATGTTATTAGCTAGCTTGGTAAAAGTAACAGTTACTTTGAAAGGGATAGGTGAACCATTGAGCCATTTTCAGTAGTAAAAAGTTGATATTTTGTCCAGAATTAATTTGATAACGTCATTATTTTTCATGTACAATTAATACCATACATTTAGCTACTTGCTGCCGACTGAAAATTACATCACGTGTGCTCAGGAAACAGGTAACGGCCGATCATGGCTCAGTTTGCGAATTCTACATGACCAAACCTGGAAAACGGGCGTGCCGTGATTGGTCGTTACCTGAGCAAAATATTAATTTTTTATTGATGAAAATGGCTAAATGAGTCAAGTATCCCTTTAAACAGTTCTTTGCAAAGATAAAGTAGGATTATTGAAACATAAACCTCACTGAGAAGTATACATACTGTAAAACATTTTCTTTTAGACTTGGTCAGAAAACATAAAAAAAAAAAAAAAAACTCTCCTGCGTCAACTTGCGTTGCTGTAGAATGATGAAAATAAAGTAAAAGGTAAGGAAACACTTACGACCTAAAGCATACCGCAGGGCTCTATTTTCATAAACAGTGCATCTGCTGCGGGGCGCAAATGCTGGTGTATCCTGATTTTTGTGTGTTTGCCAAGTTGGCACATCAGTTTGCGCCAAGCTGAACGTTCTGGCACTGTGATTGTGTGTCCTTGGAAATGCGCTGGTGGAGTGACGCCTGCTCAAACCACGTATAAATACTGACGCAGCTAGAGCGCTATTTGGACTCCAAAGCAGTAACAGAGTGTTAGATAATGTTATTTCTTAACTTAATTTTACTTTATATTTATAAAAAAAAAAAAGAAAGAAGCTAAAACAAGAAATAAAACTGTAGTAGTGGAAAAGAGCAAAAGTACTTAATAGAGTGAATTGAAGGATCAGCATGGTGGCGTCACATGTCATTGTGAAACAACTTTTCACAAAAAGACACAAATCGGCGACCAATCAACTTAAGAGTTGGGGCTAACAAAGTACACCCGACGAAACCCTGCGGTCGCCGCGTAAATGCTGAGTCATGTTTGTACAACCTCTCTTTCATGCAATTGTCTTTCTCACACCTTCCGTCATAAAGTGCACATAGGAACTGGGAGGAAAAGTGCTGACGGTGGAAGGGATAGTGCAGTAAACATAGCTGCTCGGAATATCTAAATCAAAAGTGGCCTTGTGAGTCATTTGAATTATTCATCATGGAAAACTGGATGCAGCTACTTCTACAAAATGGCAGACATTTTTTGGGGTTACGTCTGATAAATCTGTTCATTTTTCTGTAAAATTTATTGTCACCGTCTGATAACTGGCTGCTTTTTTTTTTAACCACCTTTTATTTTTGTTGTAGAATATTCCAGAATCTATTACTTGCACTGATATTTTTGGAATCAATAATAGCATTGGCACCAATTGTTCTAAAAGCACTGCTGGCAGTTGGAAAATGTGTTCAAATCACTTCATCAACCTGTCAAACTGCAAACAGAACGTGAATAAGTGTTTTCACAAATATTGTCTGTCTCCTAATGTTCCTATTTGCAAAATAAGATTCTGCAGCGGCTACATTTTTCTCTTCGTCATTTGTCTTCATTTATCAATGTTTTGTGTTGTGCACAAACAAATGTCATCAGTAAGCACAATTGCTGCATTTGCATAAACAGCAATAACTTGACAATTGTCCTGAATCCAAATAAGACCATATTTGGCTGATGGTGTTTGCATGACTTTTTGATAAAATACTCTATTAAAATCACGTTACAGAACATTACTTGCATTTACATTTCATGCCTTAATGACCAAATCGGATATTTTTTTTTTTTTTACTAAAATCATTTAAAGTGACACACATCTGATATCATTGTACTGTACACACATGACCAAGGCTGGACTGGCCATCTGGCATATAGGGCAGATACCTGGTGGGCCGGCCTCGTTTTGGGCCGATGCAGTGCTTTTTAATGATTATTTTCCTAATTGAATTCAAAATGTCAGGGCCAATTCTTTTTGAGCCAGTCCAGCCCTGCACATGACCAAAATGCAGGAAAACAAATGAATACAAAAACACAAGTGACAACATCGGCCATTAGAAATGAATAGAGGCCAGCCAGGGTCCATCCATCACATGCACCATAAGTCTCTGAAGCATACTGACACTGTATAGTCTTGATTGACTGTGAATGTATTGTTCAGCAAGTGTGTGAGAATCAACATCATTCCACACATTTCAATGGTGTTGGGCTTACATTGACGGGCTACTCTCATTGTACGTATTTACTGCAATCACATTGGCAGACATCCAATACATATCCACCTATAATTTTATCCACCTACTTTGACGCCCATCTGAACTGGACTTTAATCCACGTTGGAAAAAATAATTGGAATTGACTCACTTGATTTTTGCCATGGTCATTATTAACTTATCATTAATTAATTATTATAGTATACCATTTTTACACAATAAGAAATACAATCCAAGGTATCACATTAGCACTGTTTAGTGCAATTCTAGTTCGGCGAGCTATCGAACCTTGCTTGGTAGCAGTTTCGGTCACGTATTGGTATTTTAAGATAGTGGAGCATGGCACAATTCAAAAAGTGTGGTTTTAGGCCCCGTCCACACGAAAGCCAGTTTCAATGTATCCTTACAAGTTTCTGACCGTTTAAGCCGTTCGTCCACACGATAGTGCGGATTCGGAGCTTGAAACCGATCACTTTTCAGAGTGGAAAGATTTCAAAACGCGCCCCGTACGCGTCCGTCTGGACACCATATGCAGGATACCTCCAGCGATGACGTAATGGTCGCAGCTCGATGACGACGCATTGTCGCACATTGATGACGTCTGTCAACAATGGCGGATAGCCGTGTCGTAATCGTTTTGCACAGCCTCCTTAGCTTGCTCATGCTTTTGCAGCAAAATATTTTGCTTTTTTATTCCAACGTTCAATAAGCGATGTCGTACTTGAATCACTTCTCCTGCGTTCGTCTTTTTCATGTTCTTTTTATACTTGCAAAGCCATGTTTGTTCTGTAGATTGCAATAAAGTTAGAAAAAAAAAAGTGTTCGTCTTCTTCGCTGATTCTACGCTTTCCGTTAACTCCCTCTGGCTGCGCTACAGCGCCACTCCAGACTTGGCATATACATTACAGCCGTTAAACGTCCTCAGCGTCTTCTTTTGGACACATGCAAGTCTTGTAATGCTTCTGTGTACGAGATTTGTCGTCGTTACTGAGGTAAAAAAAAAATAAAAATAAAAATAAATAAATAAAAATATATATAGTTTTTTTTAAACCCAGCCCTAGTATACAGTATTTTTGGGGGGCCTTGTCAGGCAAAAACTTCGTAGGCATGACCACATTAATGTGACTAAAAACAAAATAAATGCATTGTCTGACACTAAAAACAACGTACCCCACCTCTTCCCATCTTTATGATGATAAAATATTAGAGAATTAAATAGTTGTTTTCAGTGGTTCAGCCGGAACTAGCTGCATTCTGTATTACTATTCAACATTATCAAGAACTTTGTTTTGTGATATAAAAATCCCCATAACATGTTTGCATTGCTACAGCTCGTGTCACTTTGAGTGCAGGCTCACGAAGCTGCCTGCACGCATGGGCACTGTTGTTACATAATATGAAAGAATGAAACCACATTGTCGTGATTTAGGATTTGTAACAGGAATGGAAATAGCTAAAGCAACCTGAAGCTTCATATTCCTACTCCGACAAGTTACCTACTGCTCGGTGTCAAACGGGGAAAATTAAAAAGCTTTTATTTGCTTCCTTGTGTTCATTAGCATAAGTACTGTGGCGCAGTGACTGTGGCAGCTTTTTTTTAAAGGCAAAGATAACCTGCTCAAAAGACCAGCTTAAACTCCAGGTCTTAAAGGGCTGTGTGAGAGGCAGAGGGGCTGATCTCAAGCGCCGTCTAAATGAGGACACCTGGATTTGGGGCGTTGTTTTATGGAGCGAGCTCACTGTCAACGCTTTTAATCCGCATTCTGTTCATGAGAGTCGCATCTTCACTTAGATAATGAATTATGAATCCAAGCCGGGATCATATTCAATATTAGATGAACTTCATATGTTCATTTGATGACAGTGCCCTTGCCGACGTGTGGGACAATTCTCGCTCAGCAGCATCTTACTCCGATACAGAATAAAAGCACATTATCTCATTCACTGCCATTGACGACTATAGACGTAAAAAATTCATGTAAACTATTTCTTTTTTTTTTCTAAGAGGTCAGTATTGTTAATTCGGTAATTGTACCGATTTGACATGTCATCATCATTGCTCTTTTTTATTATATATATTTTTTAATTATTTTGTATGTGGGTGAGTATGTGCATGTGCGTGTGTGCGTGCGTGCGTGTGTGTGTACGTGCGTGTGAGTGTGTGTGTATTCATACACATGTGAACTATTTCTATTAGTTTAAAAAAAAATCATTTAATTTCATTTTTTATGAAAACCTAGAATTTTTTTTTTGTACATTTATAACAGATATAAAATTAGCATGCGAATAATTACGATTAAACGCCCCTTATTTTTATTTTTAATTTTTAAATTAGGCCCGTCAGGCGATAACCATTTTAAATTGTAATTATCACATGACTTCACTAGTTAACTAATGAATAATCACAAATTTTATATCTGTTGTAAATTTACAATATTTTTTTCTAGGTTTTCATACTCTTGTTAGCAAAAATGGGGAAAAAAAGTTAAACTAATAGAAATAGTTTAAATGAATTTTTGCCGTCTATAGCCGTCAATGGCAGTGAATGAGTTAACATGGAGATCACCAGTGCTTCACACTTTGCCACTGGAATAGTCTTCCATGAGCTGGTGGATGCCTTGTGCTCCACCATCTTCAGTTTAAAGGTGCTCCATACGGTTTCGCTCTGGTCAGTGCATCATTTCTATCCTCAGCTTCTTAATCAAGGCAGCGTTCGGTCGTCTTGGAGGTGTGTTCATCATGTTGGAATACTGTTGGGAATGGCTAATGTGGACATATTTACTCACATTAGTGGCTGTGTGGTGAGCTATTTTTAGGGGACAGTAAATGTACATTGTTAAACGAGTGACTACTAAACACCGTAGCAAAATGTCACTTTGGTTGTTTGTTCGTTTTAATGTCCACAATGGTAGGGGTGACGTCACTTTTAAATGTGATCTTTCACATAATTGTGCTAATAAAACGCTTACTCAGAAGCTAGCAGGTTGATTCTGCATGGCCTTTCTAAATAGTGCAAGGAGGATAAAAGTCTCTAGTCACTACAGAACACATCAGGCTGCTGTTCCTTCTGCCTGAATACACAAGTGGCCAAAGCTGCTCTTTCCTCTGCTCTGGCTGCATTGAAAAACCTTAAGATGCTCAACACAGAGCGGTATTGTACATTTATGAGAACACAGGAGAGACTGAAGGTTCACTGGAGCGTTAGCAAGCACAGGAAAAAATAAATAAATAAAAACACTGTGACGAGCAGCCTTTAACTGCTGAGCCGCTACTGTGCACCACTAGAAATACACTGGCTGCTTAGTGGCCCTTATCTATTTTTACTACACTTATCACGGGTCATTAATGGATGAATGCTTAAAAAGTAATCGTCTGGAAATAGTCTGGCACCTTAAAGATTAAAATATACAGTCTTGCGTAATTCTTGCATATTACAGGGTCACAACCTTCCAAATAAGAGTATAAAAGGTGGTGCATGAGACAGGTAATTTATGTATGGATCCAACCATCCGACCATATTTACTTGAAGAGGTCAAGCCTGATAGACATGAGTTGGGTGTAAACTGTATTTGATAACACCCTTTACAACACCCCGGTAGGCAAAATTCAGGGTGAAAGTCACAGTGGCGACTATGGCTTCAGTGAGAAACCAATAGTGGTTTATACTACTACAATATACTATGCCAGTAAACTCCACTTCACTATTATTCGGTGTTTTTGAGACCTTCAGGTCACCTTAGTTCCTTGACAGTGTGAAAGTAAGCCAAACAACTCCAACATGCATTATTCTGCAGCACTCTGTCTCTTTCATGGACACTGGTGGTGCCGTTTCTGTGTATACGTGCATTTTAACTCACTTAAATAACAAACTGACATACAATCAAAAGAATACTGGTTCATATATGGTAGAGGTTAATCAGAAGAGTATTACTATTAATATAGAACATTGATCATTTTCATTCTCCAGAAAAATAAAAAAATAAAAAAAATTAAAAATAAAATAAAAAGAACATTGATCATTTTGACCCCAGATGGCATATTGGGCTATCCATCCATCCATTTTCTCCCGGTTGTCCTCATTAGTGTCACAGATGAGTTGGACTGGCCGCCGGTCAATCACCGGACACATTTAGACAAACTACCATTCATACTCATACTCAATACTATGGCCAATCTAGTGTCTTCAGTTAGCCTAGCGACATGTTTTGGGAATGTGTGAGGGAGCACATGCAAGCTCCACACAGGGTGGCTTAAGCCATCATTCGAACCTCGAACCTCTCAGCTGCGAGGCAGACCTGCAAGCCACTGTATTTAATGTGGAGGCAGGACATGCTAGAGACCAAACGCACGCATACGCAAACACACACAAAGAACAGTGCCAAACACTTCAAGTCTCACTCAACAGCACTGCAATGCAATCAACACTTTTAGATGACAAGCTCTTGTCCTTGAATATTCAGGCTGTGTTTGAGGCAACCTCCTTGCTGTCATCCTGCTTCAGTGCAGTTGCCTCTTTATCATTTGTCATGTGACAGCATCTGAATCATTTGGCCAAAAGGGGGAAATCTCACACTTGCTGCTAAACACAGATGACAAGACAAGCAAAAGCAAACATTTCTGTGTTTATTGCATAAGAATGTTCAATCACACACTGTGGGCTCTATTCTCGTCGACATTGTACGAGTATCTAGGTGTAAAATCTGCCGCATCTTGATGTTCGTGTCGGTGCAAGCCTTTTCTAGCATGTTTTGGGAATCTGGCAGACCAGACACACTGGCTGTTCTGGTGGACCGAGGGCGTTTTTTTTTTTTTTTTACCTGCCTGTAGCATACTTGAAAATTTGGTGGCTGAAAGTAGGCTAAACATTAGATTAGAGCAGGTCTAAGTTGTGGCGCAGGTGGTGTAAGACGATTTTGGTGGATTTGATCGAGGTGCAGGCAGGCAGATTCTGAGCTCCGCAGATGTGGTGGATGTCATTGTATTTTATTTATAAATATGACAAGAGCGTGCATTGAACCCTTTGAATTATTGTAGAAATCAATTAATTATTTAACGCATTATTATTATAAATTAAACTTTTAAACCAACTCCTTGGGTTGGAAGGTGGTCCTCAAATGCCCACTTCACAGTGGCGATCTGTGATCACCATGTCCAACTATGTACATCATCCACCCGTCTACGAAAATACTAAAAGAAAGAAAACTCGGCCCTTGCACACGGGTAGGTCACATTTTGCGCTAGACTTGTGCTGACCACGAAAACAGAGCCCTATGAGTCGCAGATTTATGTCCTGAAATTAACTTAAAGTATTTGCAGCATTTTTGGCTGCTCTGAACATGCGTAATAAATTGATGTATGTGTAAAATCTTTGCATGATAACACTGACAGCATGATGAGTTTTATTCTGATCTTCTCTGCATGCAGTGGATTTTCTCGACAGTACTACTATTTAAGTCACGCTACTTAAATGTGACGTCAACCCACGAAATTTTCTTCTTTTTTTTCATTATTTTATTTGTAATTTTCAAGCTTCCAATGACAAACAAATGAAAACAAACAACACAAAAAAAAGTGGGAATCAATCTGGCAACTATGGGGTATATGCCACGGAAGAGGCGGGACTTCCGACTTCCTGGTTTTCACACATCAACTTAGTTTCCGTTTCCTGTTTGCGACGTGTGGGCCGCGTCCCAGTTCTTGCGCTTCCGCCTTTGTGCCCCTCGGTTGCGCGTTCCCGTCGACGGGTGCGAGTGTGTAGTGTGTCTGTCTCAGTTGTCCGAAGCATTTCAGAGAGTTGAGACTCCCTGTGCGCTCCCGCCAATGGGGGCGCAGGGGTGGGGGTGCGAGTGTTCAGATTTAATTTGTTTTCCTTGTTTATTCTGTCTATATTTTATATTAATTTTTTTAACAATCCATACCTGTGTATCACAAACTGTCAGTTGTAGTTCCATTGAGTCAGAGGCACACAGAGCTCTGCCAGGGCAAGGTATGTGAGAATGAAAATCATAATGGCGCAGCATCCTAACCTGCAATCACCTCATTAACATCAAAGCTGGAGAATTGTATCACGCTGATCAGTTAGGCCTACATCATCAACCAAAACACAACATCGAATTCGATGTTTCAACGTGAACAAGAAGCAGTAATGCAGAGCCAAGCCAAGTGCTGCAGGGAGTGATTGGGAGAAATAAAAGCATGTGGCAATTTGTTAACCCGACCAATTTTGTCCTGTGGCCTTTGTTGGGAATTGTGAGATGATACACTTCAATTTGGATTAAGTGTGACAGCATGAACGGCCATTAGATCACGCAGAGAAGAAAACAGTGCAGAGGTGAATTGTCAGTGCTCTCAAATGATTCAGCACGCCTCCAAGTCTCACCTGCTATACAAACCAATCCTCAACATGTACAATCTGCAAAAATAGCTATGACGACTACTTCAGTCATCATCACAAATGCACAATGTATATACTGTACAGTTTTGTGTGTCTTTTGCCACCACAAGCCTGTTTAAAATGACCTTTCCGAGCAGTTATTTTGACACAATGAATAAATACTAGGGTAGTTAAAGCAGTTAGCAATAATATCTATTGGGGTTTTATTCAATTATGTATCTTCTGGCTGTATTTGGGAATATTAAAGCAGATAGATATGGCCTACATTGCATTGACAAATCACAATTATAATGGTGACATTTGAACAATAATGTGTAAGGTTTTGCTTGTATAGAACGATGAAGTAAAGATTAAAGATTTAAAGGTCAGAGCTATGTGAGTCTTAAATTGATTTAAAATGATCTTATTCTGAAAACATTTCCTCCTCATCTGTTGCTTTGTTCTTTTTGCAATAAGTGTAAAAAAAAATATTAAAAAGTATAGTGTATTATTTACAAACTCTAAACTTTCTTAAGGTCTGTTATTAACCTCACATGTTATGTCTGGGAGGATTTTGGTTAGAGACAACATGCAAGACACTTAACGGCTTTTTATGGCGCTGTGTCTGACATGAAAATCGTTTTGGGGCAAACTGTCGGTGTGATTAGAACATTTTCAGGACCTAGGGGCCTGTTTAGGTTTGCCGAAGTGTGCAGCCTGTCTAAAATCCAGGTGCCGACTGCCAAGCCGTCTGGTGTATTCCACTTTGAGCAAACTCCAGTAGAGCCCAGAGGCTGGATAAGCAATCCTGTGGGAACACTGAAGCTCACTTACATTGCTGAATGTGTCACATCATGTCATGCGTACATTCAAACAGAGAAATGGATACAAAAACAAGGTTGACTGCTTAAGTGTTAAGGTTAGAGACAAATGATGGCTTCCTGCACGATGAGATGGGCCTGACGTGCTGCACACCGAGTGCTCGTTAAGCAGTAGCTCGTTCATTTGGATGAGCAAGTTATAAAGCTTAGTCTTACTTGCCTGCCAAGACCCTTTTCTAATAATCAAGCTATTTTCTGGAAAATGTTTGGATCAGTTTGGATTGTGTGTGTGTGTGTGTGCGGGGAGGGGCTTAGTCATATGGGGCTGATCTTCACGCCAAATTCTGCAAAGCTCTCACAATGATAGCATTCTCCATCACAGCCTTTCCTTATTGAGATCATGCAGCCAATAAGATTTTTAAATGTGATTTCCCCTTCATGTGGCCCATTTGCTGAATGCGCTTTTCTTAATCAAAAGTGCCTTCCAATAATTTATTTACTTCCAAAAAGATACTTAGTTGAAAGAATTTTGGTCTCAACGTATCCACAAACCCAATTCCAAAAAAGTTGGGACACATATTTTGTTCAGAATAGAACATAGATGGCAGGTCAAAAGTTTAAACTGAGAAAATAATAATTTTAAGGGAAAAATATGTTGATTGTAAATTTCAGGGTGCCAACAAATCAAAAAAAAAAGATGGGAAAGGTAGCAATAAGAGGCTGGAAGAACCAATTGCACTTGTAAAAAAAAAACAGCTAGAAGACCAGTTACCACTAATGAGGTCCATTGTCAACTTGATTGGAGTATAAAAAGAGCTTCTCGGAGTGGCAGTGTCTCTCAGAGGCCAAGAGGGGTAGAGAATCACCAATTCCTCCAATGTTACGCAGAAAGATAGTGAAGAAATATCAAAAAGGTGTTTACCAGGGAAAAATTACAAAAAGGTTGAAGTAGTCATCATCTACAGTGCATAACATCATCCAAAGATTCAGAGAATCTGGAACAATCTCTATGTAAGGGTCAAGGCTGAAAAATCATACTGGATGCCCATGATCTTCCCGCCCTTATACGGCACTGCGCCGCAAACAAGAATGCTTACTGTAAGGGAAATCACAGAAAGGGCTCAGCAATTCTTCCAGAAAACATTGTGGGTGAACACAATCCACCGTGCCAGCCGCCGTTCCCTGATGAAACTCGACAGTACAAAAAAGAAGCCATTTCTAAAGCAGACCAAGAAGCGCAGGCCAGGGGTAATTTAAAATGGAGTGTGGCAAAGAAAAGAAAGAAAGAAAGAAAGCCCAAGACAGTTGAACAGTTAGAGAGACGCGTGTTAGACAAGAATGGGACAGCATTCCTATTTCTAAACTTGAGAAACTTGTCTCCTCGATCCCCAGACGTTTGCAGACTGTTGTAAGAAGAAGAGGGGATGCCTCACAGTGGTGAAAATGGCCCTGAGATTTGTTGACACCATGGAATTTAAAATCAACATGATACATTTACGTTTAAACTTTTGACCTGTATGTTTTATTCTGAATAAAATATTAAAATTTGGCACTTCCACATGATTGCATTCAGTTTTTATTCACAATTTGTATAGTGTCCCAACTTTTTTAGAATTGGGTTCATATGTGTCAGCCAGGACAAAGACCAAGGCAAGGATAATTGGGTGTGTAATGAGGAAACCCCCCCAGAAATACCTTCATGCCAAATAATCCTATGGGACAACTTGGACCACTCCATATATTAAGCAACAACGCTTTCTTTATATCGACAGCGCACACAATTAAAACATCGGCTGCTGAATAAGATCCTCTTCAATTTGATTCCATTTGACGTAAATCTTAATTCTTGTTGTTCAATGTTTGGCCCCAAAACTGCACCATTGCCTGTACAACTGCTATTAAAAACATGTAAATTTAACCACCCAAAAATATTGCTAGCTCAGGTTTGCCAACTTTTTGTACCAAGTACAACCTAAAAAAAATACATCACCATTCCGAGCACTTAAATGTCACTGGGTCCTGACAAATATGCCATATCCATGCCTGAGTAATTCTGGGCCATACATACGCCACTAAACAAAAAATAGAAGCTGTGGTTTTTGTTGTTGTTTGTTGTTGTTTTCTGTGCAGCCCGGTACCAAATGGATGGCAGAACTGTGGTTGGGGACCACTGGATTAGCATATTTTAGCAGTTACATGTATTTCTTTATCACGCTGGTCTATCGCTAACTGTCTAAATGACAACCGCACAACAATGTCAACTACATACAGGATCACATTACGTGTAGCTCCTTGTACAATGCCATTCACTCACTTCACATAGACGTGACATTTTACCTTATATAATATGGGGAGAGATTTGCCTCAAAAATATTCACACAAATAAATTTGTGATTTGCAAATGTGTTTTTCAGATCCACAAACATTTTCGCGATGTCCACATGTGTTTTTTGATTTTGTGTGTGTATTTTCCATGACTTTTGCTCGCAAGTTGTCAAAAGTGCGTTTGTGGATCGTTGCGCGCGTGCTTTTATTTTTGAGACTAACATCACGCTGTTTCACACACAAGTGTTCAGATATTCACATGTGTCTAAGGCCACGGGGAGGCAGTGTTACTGTCTCCATTGAACGGGAACGGGCCGTTTCTGTTTCTCGTTTAAAATTGAAAAACAGAAATCGAGTCTTTATCTGACCTTCCATTATTTGTTTATTTTGCATAAACAAAATGCGACCTTAGTTTGTTTCCCTTGAGCTTGTTTTGCTTTCACACTCTTCTTCTGCTGTTAAATGTTCTTCTTCTGCGCCAATAAAGCAGCGGCGGCCCACTGATCTGTATATAACTGTAGCTTGTGGCAGGGTGGTCACTATTTTTTAACAAGTAGACGGCACGGTATGTGCTGCTTTGAAGACCACCTTTTTCTTTTATCGCCCAGTTCATTAGACCTCAATATTAGATTTGGCAGAGGCATCTTTTGTTGAATTATGATTATAATTCTTTAATTAAAAAAAATATACAAGTTTCCTCCTGTAAACATCATTAAGGATGTAATTTATACATGTATTTAAGTTGTATAATGTCTCAAGTCCTCTTGTTTATGTTTAACAAATTTAAAACATCATAAATCATGCCGTTCTCGGGAGGAGTCGGCTATCCAGTAATATATACGAGCCGTCTCCTGATTCTCGTTTAAAAATGGAAATTGAAAAACTGAAATCGAGCCGTCATCTGATCTTCTATTATGTGTTAATCTTACAAAATTCGGGAAACAAAATGCGACCTTAATTTGTTTCCCTGGAGTTTGTTTTAGCTTCACTCGAAAGACACTCTTCTTTTTTGGCCGCTGCTGCTTAAGTGGCCTAAAAGAAGAAAATTTAACAGCATAAGCCTTCAGTCTGACCACCTGCAATGGTATGTTTCCAAGCTTTGAGGGAAACTTCAGCTAGCTACCTACCTAACAATTAGCATAACTACAGCAACAACAAAAAGCAGACTAGTAATGAAAATAATGTGTTGGTATTGAGTGGTAAAGTAATAAACCTTTCACATATCCTGGCGCAAGTAAGGAACTTACAATTTCACTTGACTGGACAGTCACACTAGGGTGGTGCCGCTGAGGACGATCAGCTTGCTCTGCTTGTTCACACGTCGAAACAGCTTGGGTGGGAGGGAGCGTCGGGCTGAGGTGGATCAAACCATTTTCTAATCAAATGGGGGGGGGGGGGGTGTACTGTATTTTTGTTGTTTAAATATTACTTTTACACTCTATGGTTTACACACATACTATATAATTTTCTAGCCTGTTAAAAAGAACACACAGTAAAAAATATATCTGTATACCAAAAATATTTGAGGGTGCTATTGTTCACTTAAATACGCGTTTGGAACCTCACCCCTTGTACGACAATACAGTAAACACCACAGCAAGCCATGAAAACAAACAAACAAACAAACAAACTCTTTTGGATGATCTCAAAGTGGGCAATTTCCACCAGTAATGTGCACATAGGAGACCGTTCAATATAACAGACAAAAAAGCAGAAGGCTTCCAATCATTAAATCCTAGACATATCACATATCAATCTTAAGACTCAAGTCCGAGCAAGGTGGTGAAAAGTCTGATAGTTAAAGCGATAGGCGTGTCTTCTCAAATGCTTTTAGTTTATTATATCAGGCTGAGGTTGTGACCACTTGCGGGAAGGTATCAATTACAGGTGAGCAAGGCCCCGGTATCGGCTTTATCTATGTACATCTCATTACTGTGATCAGCAATACACACATACGCACACACATCCACGCACACTCGCATGCCTTAAGCGCTCTGTGGATCACATACATTAAGAAACAACTGCTTATCAGTTTTATGGTTAAGAAGAAACTGTCCTGTTTCTCTCAATGTCAGTACTTTTATTTAAGGTCAAAATGCTAATGAGGTTTTTACACTTAGCATGATAAAGATGGTTGATACCCATTTGAGGCACAGGACAGAAATGTACCAGAAGCAGTTTTATTCTGACGTAAACGGTAAACCAGATATCAATATTCCATTTGTATTTGCAAACACACTATAAAAACGATGTATTTGCCTTCTGCAGCAGTTGCGTAGCCAAGACGCCTGCAATACATAGTTTATAAATCTGAACAAGCAATTTAACACTCACTTCTACCAATAAATGATGCGTTAGTATGACATATGGTGTGGGTGACAGGAATACATTTGATGTTTTACAGTGATGTGTTAATGCATTCATGAGTCTAAATTGATTGGGTGGCATCAAATATAAATGAACTGACCTAAAGTAGTCAGTGTACAAGAGGGACCCAATTAGTTTTAGTGCTTTCAAAGGCCTGTGTATTATTATTGGACATTAGGACTGCAGAGTGTTACCTTTTCATCATTGAAGAGATGAGATGTTAAGGCCATAATATAAAATAAAAGCATAATGAGAAACCAATTTCATACAGTCAAACAAAATGATTAACTGTTTAACATTGTTTACATGCTTAAAGTGTCCTTATTAAGAATGTTTTCATCCAGTGGTTGAATGGGCTATTTCTTTTTTAAAGATTATTTTATTTTATTTTTTATCCTGTGCAGTGTAATAATCTCATCTATACAGATTAGAAAACACAATTATTTAGTATGTGGTGACATTAACTATTCAATAACCTTATGCTGTGATGGGACTTAAACGCTTGTGTTTGTTAGTCTGGGTAGTGCGCATGTTTTACTTTCAAGCACATTTTGTGACATAAACTGGATGTAAATTAGGTCAAACAATAAAGTTAAAGTACCACTGATTGTCACACCCAACTAAGTGGGGCAAAATTCGTCCCTGAGGGAGCGGTGAGCAGCAAAGATTGCGCTCAGGAATCATTTGGTGATCTAACCCCCCAATTCCAACCCTTAATGCTTAATGAGTGTCAAGCAGGGAGGTCCTATTTTTATACTTTTTGGTATGACCCGGCCAAGGATTGAACCCGCAATCTCCCAGTCTCAGGGCGGACACTCTACCACAAGGCCACTGAGCTAAATATAAGATCATATTAATTAATTATTGAAATCCTGGCCCTTGCCTGATTCTCATCACTGACGAATTGCGTTTCAGTAGTGTGCATCACATTTCAAAGCACTGCTTTGAGTGAAAAAGTGTTTTGTGAAGTTATGTAGGCACACTACAGAGCCTGTCTGTACCGAATACCTCCTGACATCAGCACTGCCGTTTGAGAACACAAAATATCAATATCTGCGAGTCATCTAGTTTGCTAACTAGTCAATTTGAGGGTAATGAATCATTTAACTCTGAGTCAAAATTTTAATTCACGACATGAATATTCTACAGGGTTTCTGTTAATATCGTCTCTGTCTATGTTTGATTTTAAGATCAAGATCTGAGAAGGATTTGTGGTAGATAAAACATGTATACGGTTGAATTGAAGTAATATAATAATAATGATAATAATCAAAGGACAAAGCCAAGTAAGTGGACATAATTGTTGTTACCCAACCCCACAATGACCACTATTATAATTTACACTTGACAAAGGTAATGGTAAATACAGGCAGCATGGCTCAGTGGTAGAGTGGCTTTTTTACAACCCAGCGGTTGTGGGTTCGATTCCCGGCCATTGAATCCACAGTGGCACCCTGGTAATTGTCTTCAGTAGGTAAAATGAGGAAGCAGTCTTAAAGCGCTTTGAGTACCAAAGGTAGAAACACGCAATACAAGTGAAAACCCACTCAATAATTTTTTTTTTGAAAATTAAACCAGGCATTGCTTTATTTTTGTGCTCAAAAATCAAACTACGGAAAATGGCCCCCAAAAAATGGTGACACCCAAGCTTAATATTTCATTGCATTACATACGTGTCCCGACCAAAATGGTTAGTACACTTTTGGAAAACCCACTACAGTCAAAAAGGTCGAAGCTATTAAAATAGTCTCTCTAACGAAAGATTGTTTCAAATCTCCCATTTATCTCGAGATTTCTTGGAAAAAAAATTGCAGCACAGTAGCGCAATGATTACATGGCATCTCGCGATCTATTTGAACTTTTCTGATCACTCTACTAAAGTGGTCCTTGCCAAAGTGACAAATAATCTTTCATTCATTGGATTCTTTCTATGAATTCCAACACTTAATCAATATTATTATTACTCAACCTTGATACCATCAATCATAATATCAACTACTAATTCGTCTCGAATCATGTCTCAGTAGTACAGGCTCATGCAACGCTTTCTTGGTTTAGATCTTATCTTTCAGAGAGGATGCACCTTGTAATCCATGGCAATGTGACCTCTGAGTATTGTAATGTTACTGGCAGAGTCCCACAGGGATCAGTACTCATCCCTTGATTGTTCAATATTTGCTTCGAAAAATGATATACGCAAATGTGCATCAGCGCTCACTGTTATGCCAACGATACCCAACTATACTTTCAAACTTTGTGATTTCTGTAATCTTGAGGCGTGTCTCATTGACATCAAACAATGGATGTCCTGCAACTTTTTGCTTCTTAACCCTGACAAAACTGAGCTTTTGATAATTGGCTCTGCTCGACACCAGCATTCGTTTAAAGGAGAAGTCA